>NC_092147.1:36000080-36340080 GCF_045791955.1 Oncorhynchus clarkii lewisi | reverse complement strand
AATGTCCTCTGCTGATGCTCAGCTTCTTGTCACAGTGACCTTAGCATTCTGGATGGCATCTCAGTGAGAGCCTACAGTGTGTGTGTGTGTACGCACAAGACGTGCCTGTGACAAAGACTGCCTACGACGATAATTCAAATTTTATGGACAGAACAAGTAAAGTGTGTAAAGTTCAACAGAAACATCACAGAAAATGAACAGAGGCAATGACATTTTAATTAAAATGCCCCCCCTCCATGTAAAAAATAGCATTGTTGACACAGACACAGAATTTATTTTGTGAATTTTTTTCTTTCTCATTTTACCCCCAACGTCTCATTGTTGCAGAGAAGCATAATGATTTCTCCTTGTTTTAGATCAGTGGTTCCCAAAAATGTTTACTCTGGCCCCCCTTCCATCATGGGGTACATCACCCGGGAACATCTATTTCACACCCCTCTTGTTGGTGGAGAGAACATTTTGCAGTTTTAAATAGCTCTATAAGGTCTGTAATATCCAGAGGAAAACTGCTGATGTACTATCCATTTTCAAAATTTCACCTTGTGCAATCTACCACTACACATTTCAAGAGTAAGTTGAAAGCCCAACTGAGTTCCGTACACCTTCCTGAAGGTCAATGTAGGCATGGGGAGGAACTGTGGAACTGTGCCACTTTCTTGGAATTGGTCCATTTTATTTTATTCCTTTAGATTGTCTTACATTATGAATACAGTATATGTAAATAGGTATTTGTTTTAATGGTTTTCAATATGTGCTATGTATTAGATACTCATAGCCACTACTAACATCTACATTGAATTTATTTTTATTTCTCAAATATAAAAAAAATCATTTTCCCAGTGATGATGAAAGACATATCAAACGATTACCAACATTATGTGCAAAGCTACATTGAACACGCCAGGACCAAGCACTTTGGAGATGATTGAATCATAAAATAGAGTAGAAACTGAAATGTGGGATACCAGGCATTGTATTTACTCACTGAATAAACAATGTGCCCGCTTCACTAAGGTATTGTTTGTCGCAAGTAAAATACTTTGATTTCCCAAATCACCCTCTGAAGTATAAATGCACGAGTGGTGCAGCAGTCTAAGGCACTGCATCTCAGTGCTATAGCCATCACTACAGACACCCTGGTGTGAATCCAGGCTGTATAACAACTGGCTGTGATTGGCCCAGTGTCGCCTGAGTTTGGCCGATGTAGGCTGTCATTGTACTTAAGAATTTGTTCTTAACTTACTTGCCTAGTTAAATTAAACATTTTTTAAAAAATATCTGGAAGTGGAATGGAAACAATTCCTTAAAAAATGTGTTTAAATCTCAACTTCTGCAGATTTCAGGGGCTATTGGAGAGGCTATGTGGTCCACCTACTGTAATATGTCAGATAAGACACTTTGGTGTTTTTTTATCTTTTTCTCGGCGTACCAGATGGATACAAGACAGATCAGAGAGAAGTAGAGTAGGCCATCTGAAAGATCCCATATGATTATTCCACATCTTACAAATATCACATGCATATTTGGACGAAGAGAGGAAGAGCCCTCCTGGCTGTCAAGGCCGGCTGCTCGTTTTGGACCGTTCTTAGAACATCAATCACTGGACTCAGTGGGGGTAGTGGGCCTGCGCTCTCCATCACTCACCCATACCCTGCTGCCCTCAATGCTCTGGAGCAGGACATTTTAATCCACAATCAAAGTCAGATAGCGCACGAGAGAGAGAGAGAGAGAGAGAGAGAGAGAGAGAGAGAGAGACTGCCACACGATCACTGGTGATCAACACTTCTTTCATTTTTCTGGATACATTGGCTTGCTAAATCTAAATGGATTCTGAAGGAAGTGAGAAAGCGAGAGAGAGAAAGGTGGAGGATGTGAAATCAGTCTGCCCAGAGACAGATCACCATAGAGATGGATGGTGCTGAAAGGGAGAATGTCTTAGTCATAATGGCACATCTGATGTCCCTGACGTAGATGCTCAGATACATATTTTTTTACGACGACCCCACTGTACATTCACCACCACAATGATTGAAGACAGAAGATGAAGGTGAATGTATCAGGAGAGGGGAGTGTGTGTGTGTGTGTCTTCTTTTGTGTGTTTTTCCATGTTACACATTTCCTTGTGTCTCTCTTTATGTGTCCGTTAAGGGTGGAGAAACCTGCTCAGCTGTAGCTTTCACTCAGGGGCAACATTTAAAACTAGAGGAAGACAATATAAAAGTATTTCTTTAATATATTTTAGATTAGGGGTTAATCAGTGTGAAACATCACATCTTTTATTTCCTCTGTAGCGCTCTGGGGAAGCAGACTAACTCTGGTGTGCTACATTTAGCTGTCACCCAAGCAAATGGCATCACCTCTCTCTGTTATTGAAGGCCCTCTTTTATGAGTGCCAGGGTGATAATGATCAAATCAACTCACACAAGATTATCATGGCTTTAAAATGAAACATTTCCATCAGAAAACACGATAATGCAAACAGAGGGTGAAACATCCATGCATTAAAACTGTTATACAAAGGCAGTTTTCACATGCATCTAATGATATTACCCATATTTACACATTCACATGCAAGTTTACAGATGTCGAAAAATTCATTTGAACCAGTTTGCTACAGCAGGAAAATAATCCCGCAGCAACAGGAAATATGCATTATTATGTGGATTATAATTCATATCTTGTAGTGGTTGATACATTTCACATTAGGGCAAATCAAGTCTAACATTTTTAAATGGAAGTTACAAACTTTATAAGCCTCTAAACCTTGATTACACTACAAGTTTGCATTTCCTGCTGTGCAGGAAAATTCTCATCAACAAAAGAGTCATCAAATTAAGATCCTACATATGTAATGAACACTTTGTTTGGGGTATTAATGCAATGGTATAATGGACCATTTCAATATATCAAGCCATAGTGACTACAACGTCACTGTTATCCTTCAAGCTAATGATATGATTGACATGTGGTGTAGTTACTTGAATAGGAAAACATCACGTGATATCATTACGCTCACCCAAGTGTGTTGTAATTTCATGTTGGTCTCGAAATTATGAGGTGTTTGCCAATGATTTACCTGAATACACTTAAGGTGAAGCTTATGTTAACACACGTTAACACCTTCCATGCCTTGAATCATTATATCACGTCATTCTCATATCAAAAACCTACAGAATTACCATAAATTGCATCATCGTATCACGTCGTCTTCAAATCAAATACTTACAGAATTAAGATCTAACAAGAAATGCAATGGTACACTGAAAACAATTAAGATTCTTAAATGGTTCTTCCTCAACTCTTAAGGTTCCTTGGAGAACTCTTGCCTCATAAACAGGCACTTTCCACATTGCTGTACCACTCTTCAGCTCTTAGCAATGTTTTGCCAATTTCCAACCTTCCATTTGCAAGCAAAATTCTGGAGAAATTGGTTTTCATAAAGCTAAATCATTTTTTAAGTGAGAACTGCATATTTGACAAACCCCAATCTGGTTATCCTGCCCACCACAGCACAGAGACAGCTTTAGTTAAAGTAGTAAATTATCTTAGAGCCAACACAGATGCCAAACAGCTCTCTGTCCTTGTACTCTTGGATTTAAGTGCTGCATTCGACACTGTTGACCATGATGTCTTTCTGGGCAGACTGGAGAGGTGGGTTGGCCTCTCCGGTCCAATTCTAAATTGGTGAACATAACTCAGAGAAAATAGATATCACATGTGGTGTTCCACAAGGTACAATTTTGGGTTCAGTACTGTTCAGTTTATATACGTTACCCCTTGGCAGTGTTATCAGAAAGCACAGCATTGATTTTCACTGCTACGCAGACGATAGATAACTTTACATTTCTGTGTCACCAAAGGATTTTAGCTTCACAGATAAATGATTAGACTGAATCAGTTATTTAAATACTTGGATGGCTCACTACTTCCTCCAGCTAAATCAAGACAAGACCGAGGTACTTATTATCGGAGCCAAAGCACAGAGCAAAAATCTGGATTCACATTTTAATTCACTGGCAATAAAAATTAAACACCAGGTAAAAAAAAGATGTCAATTTAGATTCTGAAATTAATTTTGAGTCACACATTAGGAATGTGACCAAAATAGCTTTTTACCAACTTAGGAACTTGCCAAGGTGTGGCTGTTTCTACCTCAGGCTGAGAGACTCATCCATGCTTTCATTACAAGCAGGCTTGACTATTGTAATGCTCTCCTGTCTGGTCTACCCAAGAAAGCAATTGGTCAACTGCAAAACATACAGAATGCTGCAGCATGGGTACTGACCAAGACCAGATCGAGAGCACACATTACACTGGTTTTAAAAGTCTCTACACCGGTTGCCTGTGAGTTTTACAAGTTTTACAAGTTTTATAATTTTAAGATTATTATATTGTTTTTTAAATAAACTCAATGTACACGAATCTAAAAGCAAAAGAATGGAATTAAGAAATATATATATATTAGGACGAGCAATGTTGGAGTGTCATTGATTAAAATACAGTAGAATAGAATACAGTATATATACAAATGGGATGAGTAAAGAAGTATGTAAACATTGTTAAAGTGACTAGTGTTCCATTATTAAAGTGTCAAGGGGTTCCATGTCTATGTAGATAGGTCTTGAAGCAAGTGGGGACAGCAGACTGGGATAGGGAGATATTTGAATATGTCCGTAAACGCTCAGGCAGCTGGTGTGCGCATGCTCTGAGGACACGGCTAGGGATGCCATCTGGGCCGGCAGCCTTGCGAGGGTTAACCCTCTTAAATGTCTTACTCAAGTCGGCCACGGAGAACAAGAGCCCACATTCTTGGGAGTGAGCCACATCGTTGTCACTGTGTTATCCTCAAAGCGGGTGAAGAAGGTGTTTAGCTTGTCTGAGAGCAAGACGTTGGTGTGGTTTCTCCCTTTGTAATCCGTGATTGTCTGTAGACCCTGCCACATACATCTCGTGACTGAGCAGACTGAGCCGTTGAATTACGACTCCACTTTGTCTCTGTATTGACATTTTGCCTGTTTGATTGCCTTACGGAGGGAATAACTGCACTGTTTGTATTCAACCATATTCCCTGACACCTTGCCATGGTTAAGGGCGGTGGTTTTCGCTTTCAGTTTTGCGCAAATGCTGCCAACTATCCACAGTTTCTGGTTTGGGTAGGTTTTAATAGTCATGTATGGAAGCCTGCAGATGTGTCCCTTTCAAAGCACACAGCAAATTTGCGGTGTTAACTAGTGTTGGTTTTTCAGTGAAACATTTCTAGTGTTGTTTCAAGAGTTAAATTAACTTCTTATGGCTGCCATCCCGTTAACGGGATAATTGTCATCAACAACCGCTGAATTGCATAGCGCCACATACAAATAATATTACTAAAAATCACAAGTGCAATATAGCAAAACACAGCTTAGCATATTGTTAATCCACCTGTCATGTCAGATTTTGAAAATATGCTTTACAGCGAAAGCAATCCAAGCGTTTGTGTAAGTTTATCGATTATACATTATGTACACCTAGCATCAAGTAACTTGGTCACGAAAATCAGAAAAGCAATCAAATTAATCGTTTACCTTTGATGATCTTCGGATGTTTTCACTCACGAGACTCCCAGTTACACAACACATTTTCCTTTTGTTCCATAAAGATTATTTTTATATACAAAATACCTCCGTTTGTTTGGCGCATTATGTTCAGAAATCCACAGGAAAGAGCAGTCATGACAACGCAGAGAAATTCCAAATAGTATCCATAATGTCCACAGAAACATGTCAAACGTTTTTTATTATCAATCCTCAGGTCCTTTTTAAAATATATAATCGATAATATATAAACCGCAACTGTCTTTTTCAGTCGGAGAGGGAAAGGCAATGGCTGCCCAAATTCTGTTACGCATACAAAACGCTGCTGGCACCCGGCCATACAATGACGTGATGTTATCCTTCTCGCTCATTTTTCTAAATAAAAGCCTGAAACTATGTCCAAAGACTGTTGACACCTCGAGGAAGTGATAGGAAAAGGAATCTGGTTGATATCCCTTTAAATGGAGCAAAGGTAGGCTATGGAACAAGGAGTTTTCAAAATAGAAGCCACTTCCTGGTTTAATTTTCCTCAGGGTTTCGCCTGCAATATCAGTTCTGTTACACTCGCAGACAATATTTTGACAGTTTTGGAAACTTTAGAGTGTTTCATTCCAATACTACTAATAATATGCATATATACGCAACTGAGACTGAGGAGCAGGCCGTTTAGTTTGGGCAACTTATTCATCCACGCTACTCAATACTGTCCCCCAGCCATAAGAAGTTAACACAGTAAATAGTAAAATTAACCAAAAGCACACCCATCATTGTAATATTTCCCAGCTTGCTCTGTTGCAGGCTGATTTTTAGAATTGTTTCTTTCAATATCTATGTTTTTGCATGTACATTGGTTAATTAATTAATCATATGAAACTAAAATACAAATAATACATTTGTCTAAACTACTCCAATCTGTTACTTTGACTTATTGCATCTTTTACTGAAATGGAACAGTAGTTTAGATTTTTAAGTTAGTCTCATACTGTATCATTTTCTCCCCAATCCTGGCAGTCATTCTGAATGCAGGTTGCGGTTGAATAAAAATCCAAAATATTGGATACTTAGGCTGGATTCCAATAGGAATTAATCATAACTTTGGAAGCCAGCATAATGTTATTTGCAGGCCTGCAGACCTGTGAACTATACATTTTAGGCCGCTGCATTAGGGTGAAACTATGCCCTTTTAAAGGTCTTATGAAAATTGTTTTGGGGTGGCAAGTAGCCAAGTGGTTAGAGTGTTGGGCCAGTAACCAAAAGGTTGCTGAATTGAATCCCTGAGCTGACAAGGTAAAAGTACATAGTTCTGCCCCTGAACAAGCCAGTTAACACACTATTCCCCAGTAGAATGTCATTGTAAATAAAAATGTGTTCTTAACTGACTTGTCTGGTTAAATTAAAAAATAAATATGTATTAAATTTAAATGACGACATATTAACTTAAGATCTTTAGCCAACACAGTCATGGGTGGTACTGGTAACTCTAAAATTCAAATGAAAGGCACGATGGGAAATATGCAGATAAGGCTTGAAACCCTACAGCAGAGCCATTCCGGTCCTGGAGGGCCGAAACATTTCTGGTTTTGGATTGTATGTGGTTTTTCAAAGAACCATCCCATATATGGTTCTTTAGAGACCCTAAAATGGTTCACCTATGGCATCACTCTCAAGAACATTATTTGGTTCCAGCTGGCACCTTTATTTTTAAGAGTGTAAGATCTGCAATCGTAGTGAGAGACATGAGCAAGTTTCCCGGTGACATGCAACACCCGTGCTGTTGAATGGATCACTATGATATTGTGATGCACTGAAACCAGTGGAAACCTTCCATAGACACAACCAAAAATTGTTAATAGATACACCTCCACACACACACACACACACTCACTAGACACAACTTTTGCAAGAAAACAGATTGATGAGCCTTAAAGGATCTATATTATCCTAGTACCAAAACATAGTTTGATGGACTAAACACTCTTATTTGTAACCTTTTAACAATGCCCCTAATGTCTGTCTTGGACGATAACCATTTTGATCCAATGAAGAAAGGGCTGGGGAAGCACAGTAATTTGGTTTCCCCTCATTAGTGATCTACAATGTTCCTCTAAATGGGAAAGGTCTCTGGGATCAAGGCAGTATGGGGTATAAACACACGACTGGAGAGAAAAAACATGCTCTCAGCAGCGTTGAATGGAAAACTGTACAAGCTATCCATTCTGGAAACATTGGCTGCTCTGCTGCAAGCTATCACAGGTGCAAGTGAACTATTGTTCTTCATGAGATCTGGCTTGTTTACCAAAAGGGGCCTGCAGTTGCTCAGTGTGCTAAAACAGAGAAAACAGAGAGATGCTAATCCATCTATACCCAGTGTGTTAGCATCAATAGCACTTGATGAATTTACACATTTATTTCCCCCCTTCAATCCCTCCCTTTTCTGTTTCTCCGTCTTCCTCTGGATGTGGTTGTATTTATCTAGGCGGAGCGGCAGTGGCAGAGTGATTGAAAGGCTGTCCTGTAGATCAAGGTGGTTTGTGGGGCCTGTCCGTGCTTTAATCCATCTTCACGACACAAACAGAATGTCAAACAGGCCACCAAAAAAGCAGAGAGAGAGAGAGAGAAAGAAAGAGACAGAGAGACAGAGAGATACACACAGTGCGGGAGAGAGAGAAATACACACACAGTGCGAGAGAGAGAGGGAGATAAACACAGACAGTGCGGATGAGAGAGAGATATACACACACAGTGTGGGAGAGAGAGAGACACACACAAACACAGTGCGGGTGAATGAGAGAAGTTCAACGAGGGTCTGGCCAATGCAGCAACGGGTGCAAAAAAAGAGGCAATTCCTGCAGTCTCACATCACTACTTTTCTTCATTTGACTCTGATTAGCTCTGATAATGTATCTCTGCCATTATGTGACTAATAAAAAGAGGCAGGTGGTAGATTAGGGCACAGGGGAAATGGCGTCTAGCTCCTCTGTCTAAATAAACTCTGCGGTGACAAGCTCTCAAGGGGTCATGAAGAGTGACGTGCCCTCACCGTCATGGAGGTACTGTAAACAACAACAATAGTCAAGAGGTCAGGACACAATACACCTGGGCCTCTACTGACGGAATTGAAATGTTTGAGATTTTTTCCAAAAGGCAATATTTCAGGGGACAAAGGAAGTGGACCTAGTTTTGGCCCCTGGGGAGGTTGAGTCATGGATGCCATGTCACTGAATTTACTGTTGGATCATCCTCATTTGTTTCTCTTCCTAAGGCTTCAGCCTTCACTACTCCTGTGGGTTCAGATGAAGCATGAGCCAGTTGTGGCGCTGTATGCTTTGAGATAGTGCCTATACTTTTCACAGTCATCCAGAAACCAAGGAATAGATGGATTCTGACCAACCTAGGTCCTACTAACTAGGCAAGTCAATTAAGAACAAATTCTTATTTTCAATGACGGCCTAGGAACAGTGGGTTAACTGCCTGTTCAGGGGAAGAACAACAGATTTGTACCTTGTCAGCTCGGGGATTTGAACGCTCTAACCACTCAGCTACCCTGCCGCCCCTACTTGTGGGTTTACACATCTAGAAACACTATAGCACCCCAATACTGCAGAACTGACACACCCGGGTCACTTCAAATCGCCAGCTCCATCACACATCAGTGAAGTTGTTCTCTGCTCCGCTATACACTCCCCTGTCCAGCAGCAGCAACTTTTTTAAAGACAACAATGGATGGAGGATGCGTCATTTCCGGGTTCATGCTTTTAACAGAAAGGGCTGATGTATTCCATTTCTCCTCTGTTTTGTCTGCTCTCTCGCTCTATCTTTCTCTGGTAATCCAGTATCTACAGTACTGTACCGCACACAAATAACAACAACACATAAAGGTCAGGGTGGGTTTGGCTGGAGTGCTGACAGGTTTATAAATGTCTTTCTTTTTTGATGTATGTTCACTGATCTCGAGGGCAGCTTTGTTTTGAGCATTGTTCTTTTCTAGGTGAATTTGTTGGGACTTAGAGTTGTTGTTTTCATAGCTTTCACCCTTGGATAATCTTGTTTGAAAAAAGCCTACCGATGACCCATCTCACGGCACTTCAAGCGTGACAATGTAGCAGATTTAAATTAAACCCAATCAATTGTAAAGTTAGTTGTTGCAATAAATTTAATTTTACGATGATAATTTGCAAAGGTGCAAAAAAAAACTAAAAGCTGATCTACTTAACTCAGGAGAGACAAAAGGATTTTCCAGAGTTAGCCATCCCTGAGACCGGGTGTGGTAACTTGAGTGTATTAATGATGTGGGACTTTTTGTAAAAGGGCTTTATCAATTAAAACATAGCAATGTATCAACCTATGTGACATCAAAGAGGGCCAACCAACTTGCTGGTAGAGAATGCAGTGATTAGTACTAAAATTGTCACCCGTAATAAAGTGCAGTGCATTACGATAAACTGCATCTAATGGCTTTAAAGAAGTGGCAGCTGTGTCCATATAGATGATGTCGCCATAGTGTAGGACCGATGGGAACATCGACTGAGTAATCTGCTTTATACTATTTAGCTTGAGGCAAGACCTATTTCTATAGAAGAAGCTCATTTTTGATCTCAGCTTCTTAATTAACTCATCAGTCTGATGAGACAGCTTTTCGTCTATTCAGATGCCCAGAAATTTGTAAGCAGGGACACATATGCTTAAATAGTCAGAGTTATTTGAAAAACATATACTTAGTTTTACATGCATTCAATACTAAATTCAAGTCAATAAAGTGTTTCTGTTATACAATGAAGGGAGACAGTAGTTCAGATAAAGCCTGGTGGGGGCAATAGAATACACAACAGTATCATCGGCATACAAGTGCAGGTAAAACTTTTTTTAGAGCCAAGTTGATATTATTAATGTAACACTAAACGTACAGGACCAATAATTGACCCCTGCAGGACACCTTTCATAATATATCTATATCCATCAGTATATAGACATTTAGTTCTATCTGTCAAGTGATATTTATACCAGTAACATGCAGCCTGGTCTACCACCTTTGTGAAGGGGGAGTATATGGGCCACCTTCCAAACCTATTCAGGATTCAGACCCCTTGATTTTTTGCCTTTTTTTTAAAGTTACAGCCTTATTCTAAAATGTATTAAATTTTATTTTCCTCATCAATCTACACACAATACCCCATAATAACAAAGCAAAAATAGGTTTTTAGAAATGTTTGCTAATTTATTAAAAATAAAAAACATAAAAATAACATTTACTTAAGTATTCAGATCCTTTACTCATTACTTTACTCATTACTTTGTTGAAGCACGATTACAGCCTCGAGTCTTCATGGGTATGACGCTACAAGCTTAGCACACCCATATCTGGGGAGTTTCTCCCATTCTTCTCTGCAGATCACCTCAAACTCAGTCAGTTGGATGGGGAGCGTTGCTGCACAGCTATTTTCAGATCTCTCCAGAGATGTTCAATCGGCTTCAAGTCAGGGCTCTGACTGGACCCCTCAAGGACATTCACAGAATTGTCCCGAAGCCACTCCTGCATTTTCTTGGCTGTGTGCTTAGGGTCATTGTCCTGTTGGAAGGTGAACCTTCGCCCCTGTCTGAGGTCTTGAGCACTCTGGAGCAGGTTTACATCAAGGATCTCTCTGTACTTTTCTCTGTTCATCTTTCCCTCGATCCTGACTAGTCTCCCAGTCTATGTCACTGAAAAACATCCCCGCAATGCTGCCACCACCATCCTTTCCGTAGGGATGGTGCCAGGTTTCCTCCAGACGTGACCCTTGGCATTCAGGACAAAGAGTTCAATCTTGGTTTCATCAGATCAGAGAATCTTGTTTCTCATGGTCTGAGAGTCTTTCGGTGCCGTTTGACAAACTCCAAGAGGGTTGTCATGTGCCTTTTACTGGGGAGTGGCTTCCATCTGGCCAGTCTACCATAAAGGCCTGATTGGTGGAGTGCTGAAGAGATGGTTGTCCTTCTGGAAGGTTCACCCATTTCCACAGAGGAACTCTGGAGCTCTGTCAAAGTGACCATGGGGTTCTTGGTCACCTCCCTGACGAAGGCCTTTCTCCCCTGATTGTTTGGCTGGGCGCCCAGCTCTAGGAAGAGTCTTTGTAGATCCAAACTTCTTCCATTTTAGAATGATGGAGGCCACTGTGTTCTTGGGGACCTCCAATGCTGCAGGACATTTTCTAGAGCATTGGTTACATCAATCTACAAGGCATTCGTAGTCGATTGCTAAACATTTCTGTAAAAAACCCAACTATAAAGCCTATACCTTTTTTTGTCTAGGGCTGTTGCCAGTACTTGCATCTGATTCAGCTGCCCTAGGCACACTGTTGCAATTTTTTACCATTTAGTGTGTCTGAAGGTACAAACTCCTCCTTCCCAGTTAGGCCCAGAGAGAAAATTAAGTTTACAATATGTCTACCGTTTAAAACCATGACTAGAGAGAGACTGTCAACGAATACAGCAAAGAGCTGCTGTTTTTATGAGTGAGTTCATGTTTTTACTAGCACTGTCAACACTTTGTTTTCAACATTTTTATAAACCATACAATGCATGTTCTTCCTATTTCCACTCAGAGCTACAACAGGCACTTCAGCAGTAATGAATGGCTAGGAAAGTGTATCTATAGGCTTGTGTTGTTGTTGTTGTTATTATTAGCGGCTCAGGTCTTTTTTAATATCAAGGAAAATGTATATTTTCTCATTGGAGTAACAACATAAATTTGTGCATGAGGCACAAATAATGTGGTGCGACTTGAGTTTCGCCATAAGCTGGAAGATGGTGTCCCCTTTTGGTCAGTGTCAGTGGAGGAAAGGAAGAGCGGAGGGATGTTGAGAGGCAGACCCTCAGTCTGCTGCTCTCTCCCTCCGCTTAGACTGACCATCAGATGCAGGCAACATCAGCCCAGTAAAATATAAATACAAATCTAATTATGTAAATGTATGCTCACTCAGTCTTGCCTCACAATTAATAAAACAACAGATCTATTACCAGTGTGACCATGTAGCCTACTTCAAATTTTGAAATAGAATTTAAAAAATGGCATGAAGAACAATGCATTGCCAGGGCAATTCAAGCAAAGCTAATATCCTACACAAACCTCATTGCTACATTGCTGTTTTTAATTGGTTAATGTTGCATAGGCTTACGTTTTTTAAGTCATGTTAAAAAAATAAAATCTGATCGGCAGATCTCGGTTTGCATTTTGACTCAGAAGGTGATCTTGACTCAGATAAGGTTGGTGAACACTGTATAGCTTTCCCTGTTAACACTATCAACGTTTCCCTTTAGTGTGGCCATTGTGATCCATTCCATGCAATATTAGTCCATTTCAATGCAACATACTGAAAAAATAAAAAATAAACTATGCAAGAGATTTTATTGTAGGCAGAACACATCTGAGTAGGATTCTATTGCATTGACAGCACTACTCAGCCCGTACTCTACACAGACCTATGCATCATAAACAATCAGAGCTGCAATAGGCCTATATGTCTATTTGCAATAGACCATTGCCATAATGGATCTGTGCCATTTACTTTGAACTGGATTGTGTTCACAGCATGAGCGGTTGTGAGTAGATGTGCTTGTTTTGAGATCAAAGTGAGAGCTGCATGTAGCCACGTGTGCACATTTAATTCATATCCTTTGCTAGTCTGTGAATTATTATCCCAGTTATATATAATTTGTGATCAGGAATAGGGGAGTGATTGCTTCCTACAAGAGCACAAAACGTGTACATTTCAAGACATCTTTGAAAAGCAAGAGCTTATTTTTTGTCATTAAGGGGCAGTGTTGTATTTTGAGATAGACTTGACTAAGTAGCCAATAGGCAGAGGGTAGCATAATTAGTTTGATTCTGTTTAATAATGGTGTGAGAAAAATAATGCATTTTATTTTTGTAAAGTGGTCTCTTGCATCAAAAAACATGAGCATTTTCAGTCACCTCTTTGTCTGAAGGATAAGTGTATAAACAGGTTAATAAATCTTCTTTGGGATCGGTGTCCCTTCCACGGGACGGTAGAGCTAACGTAGGCTAATGCGATTAGCATGAGGTTGTCAGTAACAATACAATTTCCCAGGACATAAACATATTTGATATTGTCAGAAAGCTAAAAATTCTTGTTAATCTAACTGCACTGTCCAATTTACAGTAGCTATTACAGTGAAAGAATACCATGCTACTGTTTGAGGAGAGTGCAGTTTTGAACATGAAAAGTTACTAATAAACAAATTAGGCACATTTGGGCAGTCTTGATACAACATTTTGAATAGATATGCAATGGTTCATTGGATCAGTCTAAAACTGTGCATACACTGCTGCCATCTAGTGGCCGAAATCTAAATTGCAGCTGGGCTGGAATAATTCATTACCGCCTTTCTCTTGCATTTCAAAGATGATGGTACAAAAAATGTACAAAAGAAGGGTTGTTTTTTTCTTTGTATCATCTTTTAGCAGATCTATTGTGTTACATTCCTTTCACACTTCCATAAACTTTAAAGTGTTTCCTTTCAAATGGTATCAAGAAAATGCATATCCTTGCTTCAGGGCCTGCATTCTTTATTTTATACCTTTATTTAACTAGGCAAGTCAGTTAAGAACAAATTCTTATTTTCAATGACAGCCTTGGAACAGTGTGGTTAACTGCCATGTTCAGGAGCAGAACAACACATTTTTACCTTGTCAGCTCAGGGATTCAATCTTGCAACCTTTTGTTTACTAGTCCAATGCTCTAACCACTAGGCTACCTGCCACCATAATGGTATGAGAAAAATAACACTTTTTTTGTGTAAAGTGGTCTCTTGCATCAAAAACCACAAGATCATTTTCAGTCACCTCGTTGTCTGAAGGATACGTGTAGAGTTACAGGCAGTTAGATTTGGGTATGTCATTTTAGGATATATATATATATTTTTTAATGTCAAGTCCTGCATGTTTTTTTTCCCCAAAAGTCTCATGGAATGTAGGCCTACATTGAACACCACACATTGGCTGCTACTGTAGGTTGAATGAAAGAACAGCTATTTCCCTATTAACATTTGAAAAGTTGCACAGAATTTTCCCAAAGGTCAAGTTTGGGCTCAGCAGACTTGAAATTTGCTCAGTGCCAGAAAAACTAGAAAACGTTGACAGAGCCGTCCTTTCTTTGGGACATCTCAAGATGACGTGATTACCAGCTGAGAAACTTTTGAGTTGATTTTACTCCTGGCTCAGTTTGTCTGAGACGTGTTTTAACATCATCCTAAAATCTACCCTGAGTTTTTGTTGTTGTTTTAAAACAGGTTTTAGCAGGATTCCTAGGACCTTTTCTGAGATGCTTTGTGAATATGTGCCATGTTTGCCGTGTGACAGGCACACTCACACAAACGCACACAAAGGGAGTCTTTTGAGAGCTCCCTTTCAAAGCCACTATTTCCTGTACTTAATTAAATGTGGCTGAGGCAAGAGCCCTCAACGCCACTCCAACACAAAAAGTGTTTTCCGAACAAAATCAATTCCACCTCCCTGTCATTGTCTGAATGGAGTTTTGATTTGAATGTGAATTCTGTCAACCAACTCAAACACTTCATGGCAACACTGAGAAGAAACAGAAAAATCACACACCAGCCCTTCCCAATGATGCCCACCTCAGTCCCCTCGCTCTGCTCTCATATAGCTGAACAGGCTGTGAACCACCATGAGGGGCATTTTGTGTGGCTGTCATGCGAGAAGTGCATATCACAATGTCGACACTTTCTGTCTTATTCATTTCGTCCCACGTGAAATCCGCTCCAGCAATTGACGTGTTGGTTTTACAAACTCTGACACTCAACAGGCCTCTGACAGTTGCAAGATGTAATATTCACAGCTGAGTGCTTTGAGGTTGTAACTCGGAGCTGTGCCACATCAACAAAGACGGCACTGCAATTGAGGCTCCCTGGATGTGCCTGGGTAACAAATATAGCTGTAGGGGAATTGGATAAATTTCTGTGAAGACGACCAAGTGCTTCTGCTGAAACAGCAGATGATTGAGGATCCCTCCCTCCAAGTTTATAAGCCAAACGGCACCCTGAAAGTCTTGGGTTTAGGTGATCATTTAGAATGCCCATCATGACACGACTGCATTTTAACATAACAAACATTCCCCATTCCTAATCAATATGTTTCTGTGGACTTTCAGTGGTGTATTTGGTCAATATTTCACTGCAAAGTATATATAGGTCACAGGCTGGGACAAGGGGTGAAATCATCAGACACCAAATGTCATCTGGAATATCTCGTATTTTTGGGGGTTTGAACAGACACTCTTGCACTGGTTGTATGGACACATACTGGACTCTACCCACAGACTCACACATAATACAGTGACACTCCAACACACACACACACACACACACTAGACACGCTCACGCAAACAAAACAAATACATGCACACGCATTTTGACACCACACACACACTCACACACAGCCAAACTTTCACACTCTTCACATTCACTGCTGTTACTCTGTTTATTATCTAACCTGATTGCCTAGTCACTTTTACCCCTACAGTGGCTTGCGAAAGTATTCACCCCCAATTAAAATGGATGTTTTGGGAGTTTGTATAATCTGATTTACACAACATGCCAGTTTAAGCTAAAGAGACAGTGGCTTGCGAAAGTCTTCACACCGCTTGGCACTTTTCTTATTTTGTTGCCTTACAACCTGGAATTAGAATAGATTTTTTGGGGAGGTTGTATCATTTGATTTACACAATATGTCTACCACTTTGAAGATGCAATATATTTTCTATTGTGAAACTAACAAGAAATAAGACAAAAATACAGCAAACTTGAGCGTGCATAACTATTCACCAACCCAAAGTCAATATATTGGAGAGCCACATTTTGCAGCAATAACAGCTGCAAGTCTCTTGGGGTATGTCTCTATAATCTTGACACATCTAGCCACTGGGATTTTTGCCCATTCTTCAAGGCAAAACCACTCCAGCTCTTTCAAGTTAGATGGGTTCCGCTGGTGTACAGCAATCTTTAAGTCATAGCACAGATTCTCAATTGGATTGAGGACTGGGCTTTGACTAGGCCATTCCAAGACATGTAAATGTTTCCCCTTAAACCAGTCGAGTGTTGCTATAACAGTATGCTTCGGGTCATTGTCCTGCTGGAAGGTTACTCAAAAAACATTCCCTGTATTTAGCACCATCCATCATTCATTTTTATTTCTGACCAGTTTCTAAGTCCCTGCCGATGGAAAAAACACCCCCATACTATGATGCTGCCACCACCATGCTTCACTGTGGGGATAATGTTCTCAGGGTGATGAGAGGTGTTGGGTTTGCACCAGACATAGCGTTTTCCTTGATGGCCAAATAAAAATAAATAATTAAAAGTAAAGTGGCATGGAAATCCCAGCAACAGATGCTAGATATTGTTACCTCTCTTCTGAAAATTTCATGAGATACAGCAACTATGGAAATTATACTACATGTCTTACATTTTACACTTTATTTTCAGAATAGTATGCCATGCAGAAAACTTTAAATGTTGTCAATCATGGCACAGTACATATACCGTTTAAGTCGGAAGTTTACATACACTTAGGTTGGAGCCATTAAAACTTGTTTTTCAACCACTCCACAAATGTCTTGTTATCAAACTATAGTTTTGGCATGTCGGTTAGGACATCTACTTTATGCATGACAGAAGTAATTTTTCCAACAATTGTTTACAGGCAGATTATTTCCCTTATAATTCACTGTACCACAATTCCAATGGGTCAGAAGTTTACATACACTAAGTTGACTGTGCCTTTAAACAGCTTGGAAAATTCCCGAAAATCATATCATTGCTTTAGAAGCTTCTGATAGACTAATTGACATCATTTGAGTCAATTGGAGGTGTTCCAGTGGATGTATTTCAAGGCATACGTTCAAACTCAGTGTCTCTTTGCTTGACATCATGGGAAAATCAAAAGAAACTAACCAAGACCTCAGAAAAAAAATGCAGAACTCCACAAGTCTGGTTCAATCTTGGGAGCAATTTCCAAACGCCTGAAGGTACCACGTTCATCTGTACAAGCAATAGTACGCAAGTATAAACATCATGGGTCCACACAGCCATCATACCACTCAGGAAGGAGACGCTTTCTGTCTCCTAGAGATTAACATACTTTGGTGCGAAAAGTGCAAATCAATCCCAGAACAAGAGCAAAAGACCTTGTGAAGATGCTGGAGGAAACAGGTACAAAAATATCTATATCCACAGTAAAACAAGTCCTATATCGACGAAACCTGAAAGCCCGGGAAGAAGCCACTGCTCCAAAACTGACTATGGTTTGCAACTGCACATGGGAATGAAGATCATACTTTTTGGAGAAATGTCCTCTGGTCTGAGTAAACAAAAATAGAACTGTTTGGCCGCAATGACCATTGTTATGGTTGGAGGAAAAGGGGGAGGCTTGCAAGCGGAAGAACACCATCCCAACCATGAAGCACAGTGATGGCAACATCATGTTGAGGAGGTGCTTTGCTGCAGGAGGGAATGGTGCACCTCGCAAAATAAATGCCATTATGAGGAACGAAAAATGTGTGCATACATTGAAGCAACATCTCAAGACATCATTCAGGAAGTAAAGCTTTGTCGCAAATGGGTTTTCCAAATGGATAATGACCCCATGCATACTTCCAAAGTTTTGGCAAAATGGCTAAAGGACAACAAAGTCAATGTATTGGAGTGGCCATCACAAAGCACTGACCTCAAAGCTATAGAACATTTGTGGGCAGAACTGAAAAAGCGTGTGCGAGCAAGGAGGCCTACAATCCTGACTCAGTTACACAAGCTCTGTCAGGAAGAATGGACCAAAATTCCCCCAATTTATTGTGGGAAGCTTGTGGAAGGCTCCCTGAAATGTTTGACCCAAATTAAACAATTTAAAAAATGCTACAAAATACTAATTGAGTGTGTGTAAACTTCTGACCCTGTCACGCCCTGGCCATAGTTGTCTTTGTTTTCTGTATTATTTTGGTTAGGTCAAGGTATGACATGGGGGATTTATGTGTTTTTCATGGTCTAGGGGTTTTGTATGTTTATGGGGTGTTTGCTAGTCTAGGTGATTATGTAAGTCTATGGTTGCCTAGATTGGTTCTCAATTAGAGGCAGGTGTTTATCGTTGTCTCAGATTGGGAACCATATTTAGGCAGCCATGTTCTTTGGGTATTTTGTGGGTGGTTGTCTTCTGTCTTTGTGTCTATGCACCAGATAGGACTGTTTCGGTTTTCACATTTGTTATTTTGTAGTGTTCTTGTCCTCCTCTCCTTCAACGGAAGAAAACCGTTACAGACCCACTGGTATTGTGATGAAAGAAATAAAAGTTGAAATAAATAATTCTCTCTGCTATTATTCTGACATTTCACATTCTTAAAATAAAGTGGTGATCTTAACTGACCTAAGACAGGGAATTGTTTCAAGGATTAAATGTCAGGAATTGTGAAAAACTGATTTTAAATGTATTTGGCTAAGGTGTATGTAAACTTCCGACTTAATGTTTGATGAACGATCAGATCTTTTGATACCTGACACAAATGGTTTTCACAGCCTTCCCACAGGGCACGTATGTCAATTCAACAGCTATTGCATATTGCTTTAACGTAATTTAACTGATTCATCCAATGTGTTGTTTCATTATCAGACTACCATTATCATATTGAATTCAAGGAAGGATACAGCTAGCAACCACACATGGAATGGAAATCAATGGACGAGCGTTGAAATCAATCTATGAATGGTTTTCATTGTTTCCCACATTGCAGTTTGGCCCATTAGTGTTCCCTGAGAGTGCCCTGGCCTCACATGTTGTGTCCAGTCTACAGTGATGGAAGAGCTCTGGTATGAAGTTTTGTTTTCCTATTGACCAAGCAACAACAGGTAATCCTCAGGGATCTCAACATAATGAATCTCATAGATTTGTTCCAGGAGGTTAGCAACAAGGTTTGTGGTGGAAAAAACACTCAGAAGGCAGTGCAATCTCAATATACAAAATCTTTATTTGAACAGAATACAGTAAAGCTTTATTACAAGCATGCATGATTTTTTTCTCGCAGACATTTATACAAGACCCGGGGAGAGGTGCGGGGGGGTGTCACAAGCCACCTGGATGAGTCAGTTACTTCTGCTTATCTCTTGATAGTAGCCTCCTAGGCAGTAGACCAACCATAAACCATCTAGGACATGTTCCACTCTTCCACAATCCCTCCTTTTATGTTATTTCAGCATAACTAGTCCTGTTACTGGAGCTCTGTTGGTGCCCGGGGTTTCAGACTTTCTTGTCTGGGGGAAAGTTCAGGCATTAGATTGTTCTGTCCCTCCTCTTCTAGAGGGGGAGCGGAGAGGACAGATAGGAAAACAGTATTGCTCACACTGGGGGAGAATCCTTTTAACACAAAGGCACAAACAAGTTACCAACCGAAGAACAGTTACATAACAGAATAACACAAAGGAACAGATTTTTGGAGCATTGATAAGCGCACCATTTTCCCAGGAGAAAATGCTATCCCAGAATCATTCAGCCACAATTGCTGATACAACCAATTTTCCTGAATTAGTTTCCTCCACAATCTTAAAAATAATGTGCTTTCTAGAACCTAAAAGGGTTCTTTAGCTGTCCCCATAGTGGAACTCTTTGCATAACTGTTTTTGGTTCCATGGAGAACCCTTTCCACAGAGAGTTCTACATGGAACACAAAAGATGTCTACCTGGAACCAAAAATGGTTATCCAATAGGGACAGCCAAAGAACCCTATTGGAACCCTTTTTTCTAAAAGTGTACCATCAATTTGTCAGCCGCTATCACCCTATCACCCTATACTATGAAACAAAGATAAGTTATATAAAGAATGATAGTAAAAAGCTTTGGAGCACCTTAAATGAAATTGTGGGCAAAAAGAAAAACTCAGCTCCATCATTGAATCAGATGTCTCGTTCCTCACAAAACCCACTGATATTGCGAACTACTTTAATTATTTTTTTAAACAAATGACTCATGATTGGCTGAGAAATTGATTTACAAGATTGTGGAGGCTGCTTTGTTATACTTCAGTGTGGCTTTTGACATTATCGATCATATTCTGCTGCTGGAAAAACGTATATGTTTTGGCTTTACACCCTGCTATATTGTGAATAAAGAGATACCTGTCTAACAGAACACAGAGGGTGTTCTTAAATTGAAGCCTCTCCAACATAATCCAGGTAGAATCAGGAATTCCCCAACACTAAAGCTCAAGTAAATCTTGTAATGAATAATGTGGAATATGAGCAAGTTGAGGTGTCTAAACTTCTTGGAGTAACCCTGGATTGTAAAATGTTATTGTCAAAACATATTAATATAACAGTAGCTAAGATGGGGAGAAGGCGGTCTATAATAAAGCACTGCTCTGCCTTCTTGAATGCACTATCAACAAGGCAGGTCCTATAGGCCCTAGTTTTGTTGCACCTGGAATACTGTTCAGTCGTGTGGTCAGGTAAGTCCCACAAAGAGGGACTTTGCAATAGGCTCAGAACAGGGCAGCACGGCTGGCCCATGGATGTACACAGAGAGCTACACAGAGAGCATTGGGGTGGCAGGTAGCCTAGAGGTTAGAGCATTGGGCCAGTAACCGAAAGGTTGCTGGAATGAGTCCCCGAGCTGACAAGGTAAAAATCTGCCGTTCTGCCCTTGAACAAGGCAGTTAAACCCACTGTTCGCCAGTAGGCTGTCATTGTAAATGAGAATTTGTTCTTAACTGACTTGCCTAGTTGAATAAAGGTAAAATAAAAAATATATATAACAATATGCATGCCAATCTCACCTGGCTCAAATTGAAGGTGAGATTGACTTCATCACTAATTGTATTTGTGAGAGGTATTGAGATGTTCGGACACCCACAAGACAGCTCGGACACCCACAAGACATGCCACCAAATGTCTCTTCACAGTCCCCAAGTCCAGAACAGACAATGGGAGGGGCATAGTACTACATAGAGCCAGGACAACATGGAACTCTATTCCACATCATGTAACTCATCAAGCAGAAAAATGTGATTAAATAATAGATAAAAACAGCAGGACTGTGAAGAGACACAAACACAGGCACAGATACTGTACATGCATACACACACACGATAACATACGCACTTGTCACGCCCTGACCATAGAGAGCTGTTTATTCTCTGTTGGTTGGGGCGTGATAGTGACTACGGTGGGTCATCTAGGCGATTAATGGTTTATGTTGTGCTGGTATGGTTCCTAATCAGAGACAGCTGTTAATCGTTGTCTCTGAGTGGGAATTATATTTATGTAGCAATTTTCCTCATTGTGCTTTGTGGAATCTTGTCTACAGCCTGTGTGCACACCAGTAGCTTCACGTTTCGCTTGTGCTTGTAGTAGCCTGAGGGCACACACATGTGTTGTGAATGTATTGTAAGGATTTTAAAATTGTATAACCTTTCCAGGGCAGGCGTTCCATTACCGGAACCCCTCGATTACATTCCGCAGAAAAGGCAGCGCACGAAATTCAAAAATATTTTTTTGAAATATGTAACTTTTACACATTAACAAGTCAATACAGCAAATGAAAGATTAACTTCTTGTTAATCTACCCATTGTGTCCGATTTCAAAAATGCTTTACAGCAAAAGCACAACATATGATTATATTAGATCACCGCCAAGTCAAAAAAACACACAGCCATTTTTCCAGCCAAAGATAGGAGTCACAAAAAGCAGAAATATTGATACATTTAATCACTAACCTTTGATGATCTTCATCAGATGACACTCATAGGACATCATGTTACACAATACATGTATGTTTTGTTCGATAATGTGCATATTTATATCCAAAAATCTCAGTTTACATTGGCGCGTTACGTGCAGTAATGTTTTGATTCCAAAACATCCGGTGATTTTGCAAAAATACTCATAATAAACATTGATAAAAGATACAACTGTTTTTCACAGAATTAAAGATAGACTTGTCCTTAATGCAACCGCTGTGTCAGATTTTTAAAAAACTTTACAGAAAAAGCATCATCTGAGAACGGTGCTCAGAGCCCAATCCAGCCAGAGAAATATCCACCATTTTGGAGTCAGCAGAAGTTAGAAATAACACAAATATTCACTTACCTTTGATGATCTTCATCAGAAGGCACTCCCAGGAATCCCAGTTCGACAATAAGTGACTGATTTGTTCCATATAGTCCACATAAAGTCCATCGTTTATGTCCAAATAGCCACTTGTTGTTAGCGTGTTCAGCCCAGTAATCCATCTTCATGAGGCGCGAGCACTTCGTCCAGACAAAAACTCAAAGTTCTGTTACAGGTCGTAAAAACAAGTCAAACGATGTATTGAATCAATCTTTAGGATGTTTTTAACATAAAACATCAATAATGTTCCAACCGGAGAATTCCTATGTCTGAAGAAAAGCACTGGAATGAGAGCCAACTCTCTCATGACCGCGCGTCATGAGACCAAGGCACTCTGCCAGACCACTGACTCAAACAGGTCTCATGAGCCCCTCCTTTATAGTAGAATCCTCATTCAAGCTTCTAAAGACGGTTGACATCTATTGGAAGCCATATGAAGTGCAACTTGACTCTATAGACACTGTGTATTCGGTAGGCCAAGCTTTGAAAAACTACAAACCTCAGATTTCCCACTTCCTGGTTGAATATATCTCAGGTTTTCGCCTGCCATATGAGTTATGTTATAGTCACAGACATCATTCAAATAGTTTTAGAATCTTCAGAGTGTTTTCTATCCAATACTAATAATAATATGCATATATTAGCATCTGGGACAGAGTAGGAGGCAGTTCACTCTGGGCACGCTATTCATCCAAAAGTGAAAATGCTGCCCCCTATCCCAAAAAGGATAACTGCCTTAATTTTGCCTGTCACCCATTATTAACAGGAATGCTCTAGCATCCAAGCAAAAATCAGATGGAACTGGGCAGGAGTGAGTGCCATTTCATAGGATTCCAATTGTCGAGTTTCCACAATAGGATTAATTTCCCATAGAACACAAGGCCGACACTCGAGGCTGCCAAACCCAGGAGGAGGACAAGACAAGCGTCTCTAAGGATACTAACTCGCTCTCCCCTAGAGGGCAGTCAGGGAGTAAGAACAGGTGTTATTAATGAAATGAGATCCATTACCAAAATAGATAGAGTTTACCAACTGGACCTGAACAACAGGCATAGACGTCAATGCACTCCATTTACCTATCTGTGAATGAGCTGTTTAGACATTAAGGAAAAAGGGGTGAATGTGGTCGGAGAGTGGCATATGGAGGGACTGTAATAGAGCACCGGCTGTCTGTGTATTGTCTCCATTGTTTTCTCTCCTGGCTCTCTCACAACTAAAAGATAGGTCTGCATTCTCCAATGAAAATATTTTCACTGAAATGGTCACATAGAATCTGTCAAGGATGGAAATGGATGGATTGACCCATTCACTTGCCTCCATTTACTTCACACATTGCTTGAGACTGACTGTGCCAGTGGTTGCTTTCCTAAAGGAGAGCAAACGATGTTCAAATGAAATGCAAGATGACATCAAAGACAAAACAAGCCATTCAGAACAATCCCACAATTTGATTTCCAAGTTTGGACCCACACTCAGAACAAAATCACCACCGACTAAAGACCTAGCATCTAGTTTCCCAGAAAAGCATTTCAGTAATTTTGCTGTGAGCACATGTTTTTAAACTGAATTCATCCTAAGCCTGGGGGCACTGAAATACTCATTTCTGAAAAAGTGTGAAAAGCAAACAATTCAATTACGCAGCAGTAATAAATACATTCCGTCTAAGTCTAGCCACCTTCCTGTTGTGGCAAACTTGTGTACTTAATTAATTCCTCAATTTCCACACCAGTGTAAAGCAAATTTGGGGTGCCTTTGTTTAATTAGCTAGCCCTCGAGCGCAAGGACACTGTGTTTCAGTTGGACACCTAATGAAATTCAATAATCATAAAACAGAGTTAGCACTGTAGTACAGCTTCTCAGCTAAACAAATTACAATTAGAGGATCACTTGAGGAACGGAACCTTTCATCAAAGCTTGTGTTGAGACCAATGAGGAGGTGGAGAGAGAGAAAAGCACCCTTGGGGCATGTTCAGCCCTCTCTCCTTTTTGTGTTGGCAGGGCTACCTCCCCCCACTAGGTGCTTCCGGACAAGAAGTGAGGCCTTGCACTTCACTGGGCTCTCCTGAGAGGAACAATTAAAGGATGATTTGTCTGGCTGTGTGACGCCAATATCAAAATGCATATATTAACTAGGGGACTTATTCAGCTGGAGTAAAGAGATGCTCTATAGGTACTCCTCTACATTGATAGCATGAAGCATGAAAACATATTATTGTACCCTCTTAGACCCGTAAAAGATAATCAAACATAGTTCCATATATTCTATCCATTTCACATCCTCTTAATGGTACCAGGTTAAGCAATAGCATTGATTCAGTTCAGAGAGAGAGAGAGAGAGAGAGAGAGAGAGAGAGAGAGAGAGAGAGAGAGAGAGAGACTATATTGGGTCTGGGAACCCACAACACAATAAACACTCATACAAAACCATAGTTACACATCAATTAAAAACACAGCACCAAATCCTCATCCACAGTAACTAAACACAACAGACTCTGAATACCCCATATGCTCAGAAACAGATCAATATTGTTAACCAGTTTGTAATAGGCAAACTCAACCCTCAGTCTCGCTGCCAACATTCCCTCCAGCATTCCCACCTCATCCACAGACCCCTGTACCCGAAATCTGACGAGTTTCAGGACTTCCATATTGCTAATTTAGCTGCCCCTAACACAAAATTAGGGGAAATAATCACACCCCTTCGACTAAACCTGTACTTTAGCCCAAATATAAACAGTTGGGAAGAGAAAACCTCTCCCAAAGCTGAGAACCAAGAAGTGATCAGGTCAATCATCCCGACCAACCTGAGACACTGTAAAAACAGATGTGCCAGAGTTTCAGACTCAGCACAGAAAGGACACCCCTTCCCAACCTTCGGATTCAGGTGTACCAGATGCATATTGGTGGCTATGGCTCCATGTATTATCCTCTATTGGAGGTCAGCTGTCCTCTTTTCAATAGGCAGTTTGTATAAAGACCGCCAACAGCCTTTTGGGGATACACCTGGACCAAACACACCCGCCCACCTCATCAATTTTACCCCTTCCAGGGAAGAGGCATGGGACACTTTTGCACAAATTGTGTACAGGGCCTTCTTTACCACCTCCTTGAACTCCTCCAGCTCCGGGGTATCAAATGAAAGCAACATCCCCACGTCCTCCTCGAATGACCCCGCCGCAGCACTAACAATTAGTGCAAGGAACACATAATCCAAACCCTCCGTCCACTGATCAGAATTGGAAGTGTCAGTCACATACTGCAGATGAAGTACTGGCGAGGAATCACAGACCTCAGTGACGACCTTCCTCAGTAGGCGAGATGATCGGATCCCCGCACTTTCTCCTAGCTCCTCTAACGATCTGCTCCTGCTCCGCATCAGATGACCCAGCTAACAAGCATGAACATAGACTGGCTGAACCCAGAGCACAGGACTGGATGGCAGTGTTGTAAAAAAGCCACATCCCTGGTGGCAAGCCGGCCTTACGGGACTTGACAAGAACTCTCCAAGCCTGCATAACAGACTCATAAAATGGAGTCAGGCCAGACAAATCACCCCCTCCAGCTTTAAAAGGAAAATGTGCTTGTCTAAGCCCAAACAGCCCGCTCTCCTCATCAATGTGTAGGCTGTGTCGACCCAGCTAGAACCGTCACTGTACAACAGTCTCTGGGCTGCTTGAAGCCGGAAAGCCATGATCCTGGAAGAAATGTCCACCAGGCCCTGCCCACCCTCGTGCAGTGGCAGGTACAGGGCTGCAGCTTTAATCCAGTGTTGTCCAGACCAGAAGAAATTGACAAGGGTCCTCTGAAGCTCTTGTATCAGACCCCCTGGTGGCTGTAAAATCATTAGTCTGTGCCACAGGGTAAAGGCAGGAAGATTATTAGCTACCAGTACCCTTCCCCTATAAGACAGCTGGGGTAGCACCCATTTCCACCTTGACAGTCTGGCACACACTTTCTCCACTACACCCTCCCAGTTATTTTCTGAAATACATCAGAGCCTAGAAAAAAACCAAAGTATTCATCTCATCTCTGCCCCACTGAAGCCCCCTGGTAACTGTGGCGCGAACCCTGTCTGAAGCTGACCTGCCACCCGCGATTCACTCTTTTCCCAATTGACTCTAGATCTTTAAAGTGTTTGAGAGAACCTTAACATCCTCAGCCCCTGTAATAAAAACTGTCACGTCATCTGCATACACAGAGAGTGCTATCATGGGACCCTTCATTACTCCTGGCACAGAGAAACCAGTAAGCCTCGCTCTTTAAATACAAAGCATTGGTTTAATTGCCAGACAATATAACTGCCCTGATGGGGTGGGGCAACTCAAACCACCCCCCACCTTTTCCATACATGAGGCCCCAGCATACAGTAAACTCATCCAAGACAAAAAAACATCCCCAAACCCAAAGGCGTTCATTGTTTTGAACAAGTACTGGTGGTCCACACGATCAAAGGCCTTCTCCTGATCCAAAGAAAGTAAACCCACATTTACATCAGGCGGTTTACAAATATCTAAAAGATCTCTTATTAGAAACAAGTTATCAACTATAGAGCAGTCAGGTACACAGTAAGACTGGTCCTTGTGGACCAACAGCCCCAGATACTCTTTCAACATGTTTGAAAGAAATTTAGATACAATTTTATATTCTGCGCACAGCAATGCAACAGGTTGCCAATTTTTTATAAGAGCCAAATCCCCTTTTTTGGCAACAATGTAAGCACTGCACATTGACAGGATACAGGAAGAGAACCCTCATGAAAAGATTCACAAACCACTTCATAAAAATCCTCCCCAATAGACCCCCTAAAGTGCTTATAAAACTCAGATGGTAAACCATCGATGCCAGGAGCTCGGCCTGTTGAGAGCTGCATAACTGCAGTGGACAGCTCCTGCAGAGTAATGTCAGAGTCCAAAGCAACTCTCTGCTCAGGGCCCAATTGAGGAAGTCCATGTAACAACTTTTCAGTACACAGAGAATCACAATCCTCCGCCTTAGAGGGCAGAGTAAAAATCCACGGCATGTTGGCGTATTTCACTGTCATCTGTGGTCACCTTCCCATTAGGGAGACGAAGGCAAACCATCTGTTTGCGTTGCAATGTCGACTGTCCTAGGTTTTTTTTATTTTTTAATCGCTCGGAGCATCCATATCCTCGAGGGTAGCAAAACGAGACCTAATCAAGGCACCCTTCACTCTTTCATGTAAAAACGACCTCAGTTCATGTCTCCTGTCCAGTAAGTTCATAACTAGTCCAGGATCATTCTGAGTGAACAACTTCAATTCAATAGATGTGATGTCCTGTTCAAGGGCCCTGATAGTCTCTGTAACTTCAATACGAGCAGGTGTCAAGGATAGCTAGGAGTGGTGTGTGTGGAGTCAGGCGCAGAGAGCAATGCTTCCAATGAATACGTTTATTAAGCTGGGTCGAGCCAACAAACAGGCAAAATGACCAATAAACAGGTATGTCCCCAAAACCAGGGAAAATAACAGACAGCAAAATACGTAAGCAAAACAATTTCACCACTGACAGTGGGAATAAGCCTGCACAAAAGCAGGCGGGCCCTAGAAGTTTAAATAGGCCATAATTAACAACAAATAAGTAAGAGGTGAAAACAATCAAGACAAAACTAACAGAAAAGAAAATGGAATCGGTGGCAGCTAGTAGACCGGTGACGACGACCGCCGAGTGCCGCCCGAACAGGGAGAGGAGCCACCTTCGGTGGAAGTCGTGACAAGAGGGCAGTATACTGTTGACAAAACAATCGTATTTGGGCCTTCCCAACCTCCCACCATTGTCTCAAGGACTCAAAATTCCCTTTTGTAACACTCCATTTTCCCAAAACAACAAAAACCTTTCACAAAACACAAAATATTTCACAAAACTTGGCATCATGTAACAACTTAACATTAAAATACCACCTACGTGGACAGGACAAGTGAATATCAACAGTAAAAATATGGTGGTCAGAGAAACGTACAGGAGTAATATCACACCTTCCAAACCTTCTACAGTAGCGCTCAGATACATACAACATGTCTAACCTTGCTGCACTGATACGACCTTCATTAACTTTTAGCCATATGTACTACCTAACTTTTGCATTCCTTACTCTCCACACATCAGAAAGCTCAAACTCAATTAATAGACCAGACAGGCAAGTGGCTGACCGCAGATGAGGTTCTTCAACAGTGCGGTCAACTGTACAATTCCAGTCCCCTCTAAAAACCATACACCCCTCTTGGTCACACTGTCTTAAGGTTTCCTTTATTTTATCAAATACAGCAATACGCTCTGTACCCTCATTAGGAGCATAAACATTCAAAAAAACAAATTAAAAACCCATAACATCCACCTTGACCAATAAAACCCGTCGCTTGACAATCTCTGTTGTAGATACCACAGTCATCCCTAAACCTGAGGAAAACAAGATTGCCACCCCAGCACTGAAATTAGTACCATGACTGAGTATATGCTGCCCCTTCCCCACATACCCCAGTCAACCTCATTAGCCTCATCACTATGTGTCTCCTGTAGAAAAACTACATTAAGCCTTTTCTGTTTAATTACTTCTTATACCCAAGCCCTCTTATTCCTGTCCCTTCCCCCATTAATATTGAGATAACCTACCCTTAGTACCTCCATATAGAAAAGATAAAGGAAAAGCAGAAGAAACCACAGAGAAACCAAAGAGAATAAAGACACCATATGAGGCATGGTCATCATCATGGTTTTAATTTCTCTTAATCTGATCACTTTTCCCACTACCTTTTGCTGCTGTGACAAGCAGTAACAAATTTCCTCAAGCGAAAACGCTTCTTCTCACTCAACCCCACTGTCTTCTGTAACATCACAGCTGACCTCACAAATGTATCAACATCAAAATAATCTGCCAATTTGACAATTTCCCCAAAATCTGATCCAGGAACCCATTTACCTCCTCTAGATTGTAAATTGAGTCGTCACCAGCTGCTATCTTATCAATAGAGATATCCATATCCTTCTCCTGATCCTCCTCAACTGAGGCCACAGACCCCTGACTCCCTTCTACCACATCCCTCTCAACAATCCCCACTTGCAGCCCATCACTAGTACCAGGCATCTCCTCCACTACCTGGGCGACTAGCCCCACCTGAACCCCCTCCTGTACCCCATTACTCATAGTAGGCATCTCCTCCACTACCTGGGAGATTAGCTCCACATGAACCCCCTCCTGTACCCCAGCACTCTTACTGGGCACCTCCTCACCAGTCTGAGGAAATGGCTCTTCAGATCCATCCTTACCTTCTACAACAATATTTTTCTGCTGCATATCATTTCCTCCTTTCACAAGTTGCAACTCCGTGCCCTCAACACGGACAACTTGTTCCTCAGCAACAGGTGCTTGTGGCTGCTTTACCGCTGTCGGCTCACCTCTCCCTACATCAGCGGGCCCAGGCATTACGAGGACCACCTGCGCCCCTCCCTCTGCCTTCTCCCTTTTCGGGCAAGCATGTCGCTTATGGCCAACGTTCCCACACTCAAAACACTGTTGACTACCTGTACCAGCATAAGCCATATACGGATGTTTGCAACCCAAAGGGACAATCTTAATTGAACTTGCGACCTTCCGAAACCACAATAACTCGCGCTCCAATAGCTCATTGGGAACAAACGGCGGTACATTAGAAATCGTTACCTTTGTTGACGGAGAAAAAAGCGCCGTAACTTGAAAAAACATTCCTTTAAGAAGCACTCCATGCTCAACCATACGATCAACAAAGCGCTCTTCTTTAAGAAAAACCACCACCACTTTATTCATCCGTGACGCATAAGCAACATTCTCATATCCTACCTTCTCTCCTATGGCGACCAGAAACTCCTCCACAGTGACAGTAGCTTCATTAACACACCTAAAGCCGTGCCGAAGTGACAGGGATGGCGTCCCCATGTGGGTCGCCATTCCCGCCAAAACCAGGGTAATTTCGACACGAAAAACAATATACTTAATTCTACCATAACAAATAAATAAAAACAATAACCTTAATCATGCATAGGAAGAAAAAAAAGATAGCACCAAGAAAAGGAAATGTAAAAGAAAAACCAAGATATCTAACTCTACACAACACTTGCACTCACACAATTCCCAACATGCAGAGAGAGAGAGAAAAATCACTCAGTAGGAACAGTGGGCATGAGCAGGGAGATCAGGCTGATGCGGCTCGACTGCAGCCTAAAATTGGAAAGTGACCCTCGAGGCGGGTCAGTCCCAATTCACAGATGGCAAATTGTGCGGAAGGCATTGATTAATGGGGAAGACAAAACTCGTTATAGCCTACGGTGTCATCCTCCTCTTGCCTCCTCCCCTCTCCCATCACCCCCTCACCCTCATCACTGCAATCAGGCCAGCGGCTAAAATAACAATTGAACAATTGATCTCACCCCACAATGAATGGCTCCTCCCCAGTGTAATTTGTGAACAGGCATCAGCTCTAATGTGATAGACGGAGGGAAGATGAGAAAGAGCCTCTCTCTCACAGACAGCACTGAAATGAATTATGATAATATTGTGCAATAATTTGTTATCAAATAGTGTTTAGTTGGCATAGGTGCATTCAGAAACAAATCTATGTTGACAGATGGGCTGTGTGGACTGCGAGGCTAGATACGGAGGTACACAGAAAAACACAACCTTTTGATACAGGTCACCAAAGTGACCGCAAGCCTCAAAACCTTCATGCCATTGGCAATTTAGAGGTGTTAATGAGAGAAACAAAAACAGATTACTAATGAGAGAAAGCATTATTCTGGTTGAATATTAGTAAAACCAAATAGCACACTATAATCAAGAATGTAATATAATTTATTTCACACATGGATGAACAGTATATACAGTGGGGAGAACAAGTATTTGATACACTGCCGATTTTGCAGGTTTTCCTACTTACAAAGCATGTAGAGGTCTGTCATTTTTATTATAGGTACACTTCAACTGTGAGAGACGGAATCTAAAACAAAAATCCAGAAAATCACATTGTATGATTTTTAAGTAATTAATTTGCATTTTATTGCATGACATAAGTATTTGATACATCAGAAAAGCAGAACTTAATATTTGGTACAGAAACCTTTGTTTGCAATTACAGAGATCATACGTTTCCTGTAGTTCTTGACCAGGTTTGCACACACTGCAGCAGGGATTTTGGCCGACTCCTCCATACAGACCTTCTCCAGATCCTTCAGGTTTCAGGGCTGTCGCTGGGCAATAAGGACTTTCAGCTCCCTCCAAAGATTTTCAATTGGGTTCAGGTCTGGAGACTGGCTAGGCCACTCCAGGACCTTGAGATGCTTCTTACGGAGCCACTCCTTAGTTGCCCTGTCTGTGTGTTTTGGGTCGTTGTAATGCTACGACCCATCTTCAATGCTCTTACTGAGGGAAGGAGGTTGTTGGCCAAGATCTCGCGAAACATGGCCCCATCCATCCTCCCCTGAATACGGTGCAGTCGTCCTGTCCCCTTTGCAGAAAAGCTTCCCCAAAGAATGAGGTTTCCATCTCCATGCTTCACGGTTGGGATGGTGTTCTTGGGGTTGTACTCATCCTTCTTCTTCCTCCAAACACGGCGAGTGGTTTAGACCAAAAAGCTCTATTTTTGTCTCATCAGACCACATGACCTTCTCCCATTCCTCCTCTGGATCATCCAGATGGTCATTGGCAAACCTCAGACGGGCCTGGACATGCGCTCGCTTGAGAAGGGGGACCTTGCGTGCGCTGCAGGATTTTAATCCATGACGGCGTAGTGTGTTACTAATAGTCTTCTTTGAGACTGTGGTCCCAGCTCTCTTCGGGTCATTGACCAGGTCCTGCCGTGTAGTTCTGGGCTGATTCCTCACCTACATCGTGATCATTGATGCCCCACGGGGTGAGATCTTGCATGTAGCCCCAGACCGAGGGTGATTGACCGTCATCTTGAACTTCTTCCATTTTCTAATAATTGCGCCAACAGTTGTTGCCTTCTCACCAAGCTGCTTGCCTATTGTCCTGTAGCCCATCCCAGCCTTGTGCAGGTCTACAATTTTAACCATGATGTCCTTACACAGCTCACTGGTCTTGGCCATTGTGGAGAGGTTGGAGTCTGTTTGATTGAGTATGTGGACAGGTGTCTTTTATACAGGTAACGAGTTGAGAACAGGAGGGCTTCTTCAAAGAAAAACTAACAGGTCTGTGAGAGCTGGAATTCCTACTGGTTGGTAGGTGATCAAATACTTATGTCATGCAATAAAATGCAAATGAATTACTTAATAATCATACAATGTGATTTTCTGGATTTTTGTTTTAGATTCCGTCTCTCACAGTTGAAGTGTACCTATGATAAAAATTACAGACCTCTACATGCTTTGTAAGTAGGAAACACTGTCGATTTTGCAGGTTATCAAATACTTGTTCTCCCCACTGTAGTTGCATCAAAGGTAGAGGAAAATAAGGGAAAGGAAATATATATACAGTACCAGTCAAAAGTTTGGACACACCTACTCATTCAAGGGCTTTTTTAAATTTTTTAATATTTTGTACATTGTTGAGTAATGCATGAAAACTATTAAACAACACATATGGAATCATGTAGTAACCAAGTGTTAAACAAAGGAAAAACAGCCAACAATTGCTAAGCATATGTGGGAACACCTTCAAGACTGTTGGAAAAGCATTCCAGGTGAAACTGGTTGAGAGAATGACAAGCGTGTGTAAAGCTGTCACTACACGATTGCATGTGTGTTATTTCATAGTTTTGATGTCTTCACTATTATTCTACAATATAGAAAATAGTACAAATAAAGAAAAACCCTGGAATGGGTAGGTGTGTCCAAATGTTTGACTGCTACTGTATATATACAGTGCATTCGGAAAGTATTCAGATGCTGCTGATGAGCTGGTCGCTGACAGGTTGGTCCTGGGGCTGGCTGCTGATGGGTTGGTCCTAGGTCGGGCTGACGGTCAATCTCATCCTCTTCTTCCAACTCACTATCAATCTTCGAATTGACAAAGACATGATCCTCATATTCGGAAAATTCTCCATCTTCCACACTAGCTTCTCTCTCTCAAAAAGAAACGCTAAGGCCCTCTGAGAAGAGATTAGTTTTGTCATACTGATTGATTATGGTAAGGAGCCAGACATGCAAATGTATTTATTTGCTGTGTCTCTTCCCCAATTTGCACCTGGCTGGGGTAGAGTGTGGGAAAACACAGAATTTACAGAAAATACAGAATTTTTTACAATGAAATAATGCTTCGTAATAACATTGTGCAGGTTCCCGCATGACATTGTGTCATTCAACACACTTCAAAGAATGAGAGAAAAGCGGCAGCCAGGCAGGGAGTCAGACAGGTAGGTTGTTGGTACTATGTTGAAACAGCAGGCCCAGGGAGGAAGAAGACAGAGTGAAGGCACACAGCAAACCTTTTCATTTTTACTTGTTTTCACCAACACATACTGTACACTTTCCCACATTTGTATTATCCTCCGTCCAGTGGACCCCAACACTACATATGCAATATACATTTGTAGTGGGTGCACAGTGTGCACTCAATTAAGATGAGCCAATGCCAATGAGTCTCAGGTTGAGAAAACATTCATTGCATAATTTTTATTTTTAGTAAATATTGAAAATGGGTCCCACAGACACGAACACAACAGAACGGTTAAGGTGCCTTTTAACCAATTCCAAGGGGCTGTCATGTGCCTTTTACTGAGGAGTGCCCAGCTTCCATCTGGGGGCACTACCATAAATGCCTGACTGGTGGAGTACTGCAGAGATGGTGTTCCTTCTGGAAGGTTCTCTCATCTCCACAGAGAAACTCTTGAGCTCTGTCAGTGACCATCGGGTTCTTGGTCACCTTCCTGACCAAGGCCCTTCTCCCCCGATTGCTCAGTTTGGCCGGGTGGCTAGTCTTGTTGGTTCCAAACTTCTTCCTTTCAAGAATGATGGAGGCCACTAGGTTCTTGGGGACCTTCAATGCTGCAGAAATGTTTTGGTACCCCTCCCCAGATCTGTGCCTCGACACAATCCTGTCTCGGAGCTCTACGGGCAATTTCTTCGACCTCGTGGCTTGGTTTTTGCTCTGACATGCACTGTCAACTGTGGGAACTTGTAGAGAGAGGTGTTTGCCTTTCCAATACATGTCCAATCCATTGAATTTACCACAGGTGGACTCCAATCAAGTTGTAGAAACATCTCAAGACTGATTAATGGAAACAGGATGCACCTGAGCTCAATTTCGAGTCTCATAGCAAAGGGTCAAAATACTTATGTAAATAAGGTATTTCAATCTTTTATTTTTTTTATTATAATAACCTGTTTTTGCTTTGTCATCATGGTTATTGTGTGTAGATTGATGTAAAATAAAATATTTAATCTATTATAGAATAAGGCTGTAAGGTAACAAAATGTGGAATAATGTAAGGGGTCTGAATACTTTCCGAATTCAATGTTTATATACAGAGAGAGAAAAGGGGAGAGAGAGAGGCAGGCAGGCACTGAGGTGTCGCAGAGGAGAAAGCTTCCTCCATTATCAGTGAGGTTCGACAGTCAGATTGTGGGTTTAATCTGGGTGGAGCAGTGGACATGTTTTACAGAGATGGTTAAATCTCAACCGAAGATTGTGATGAAGGGAAAGGGTGAGAAATAAGTAAGCCATGCACTGGGATAGATTCCATTCAATATTAATCTAACCTCAATTTCCAATAACTCCTGCCTCATCTGTCCATCATCTACCGCCTGACAGTTGCTCAGGCTGGAAAAATCGTTTTCAGGAGAATGAGCAACGCTCCCTACATCAACGTGTGGCGATATCAAATTACCTCAAATGACTTGTGAAGGAATTGTAGTGGAGACAATATTGGCTAAATTTCCATTTCTGTCCAGCGCTCCCACACTTCCAGGCAACAGATGACATATGGCATAGCACCTGTCACTAGCCTTCCATGTTAGTGTGGAGGGACAGGGACAGAAGAGGACGCTTTCAAAGGGGAAAATGACAGAGGGTGACGGAGAACATGGCTATCCATCATTGGTCTCGAAAACCAGACCCAAGGCAACAGTGACTAGGGTTTGGTTTCAATTATGGATTTTTTTGGCAACTTGGCAAAAAAATGGTTCCGTGTGGGTCCTCTTCAGGCGAACAACACTGCCAAAACATCACAAGTGTGGGCTTAAATGCAGGGCTTAAAATGCAGGCGGGAACTGGGCTCATAAAAAAAATCATCCCCTCGGAAACCACCTACCTCCTTCATCTCCACTACTTCATGTGTTTTATATTGAACTGCATATCCACTACCCCACCATCCATAATTCAAATTTCTCACTACTTCCTTATCGTCCTCCTCCTCAATCCCTGCACTATCGTCCTCGTCTCTCCCCACCATGCAACATTTTATAATGCTAATGTTTACCAATTTAAATGTGCTGCAACACGCTGGTTTCAGTGCTTTTCTCAGTTATTTCGAGATGAGCTAAAGCTGCAGCAAGATGGGATAAATGGTCTACAATGCTGATGTTTCTGGAGTGATATTTGGCTGTGTGCAGGCTAGCATAAGGGACGATAAGTGGCTAGCCACTATGAGGTTTGTTTTGAGAAACAGCATATGGTTGACTTAAAAGGTTACAGTAGCTGTGTTAGCCCAGTCTCCAGGTTATCCAGAGTCAGTGATACATAGTCCACAAATACTGCCAAGAGTGTGCAAAGTTGCCATCAAGGCAAACGGTGGCTACTTTGAAGAATCTCAAATATAAAATATATGTTTATTTGTTCGACACTTTTTTGTGTTATTTCAAAGTTTTGATGTCTTCACTATTAGTCTACAATGTAGAAAATAGTTTCAAAATATATATATTAAAAACAAACCTTGAATGAGTACTGTAGGTGTATATAAACTTTTGACTGGTACTGTATTTACACTACCATTCAAAAGTTTGTGGTCATTTGAAAACCCTTTTGCAATTATGTTAGCACAGCTGAAAACTGTTGTCCTGATTAAAGAAGCAATTAAACTGACCTTCTTTAGACTAGTTGAGTATCTGGAGCATCAGTATTTGTAGGTTCAATTAGTCTCAAAATGACCAGAAACAAAGCACTTTCTTCTGAAACTCCTCAGTCTATTCTTGTTCTGAGAAATGAAGGCTATTCCATGTGAGAAATTGCCAAGAACTCTAACCAGAAAAGAAAGAGGAGTGGGAGGCCCAGGTGCACAACTGAGCAAGAGGACAAGTACATTAGAGTTAGTTAGAGAAACAGACGCCTCACAAGTCCTCACCTGGTAGCTTCATTAAATAGTACCCGCAAAACACCAGTCTCAGTGAAGAGAAACGTCAACAGTGACGAGGCGACTCCGGGATACTGGCCTTCTAGGCAGAGTTGCAAAGGAAAAAACATATCTCAGACTGGCCAATAAAAATAAAAGATTAAGGTGGGCAAAATAACACAGACACTGGACAGAGGAACTCTGCCTATAAGGCCAGCATCCCGGAGTCGCCTCTTCATTGTTGACGTTGATACGGGTGTTTTGTGGGTACTAAATCTGTCAGTTAAAGCTAGAGATATCTGTTGGCCCCTCTATGGAAAGATGAGACCCTGCTCTATGATCCACACAAGAGTCTGCGTCTGTAGCGTCCAAACAATATGACCCATCTGTGTAAAGGTGAGACTCTCACGAACACGTACATGAAGGTCCCCTGGCACCAGTCGGAAACATTTATGTGACCCACCATGTGGGGTGTGTAGCAAAATTTTAAATTGTGTTTTGGACATTGGATAAAAGTAGATGGTATATCATACACTGCAGTTGAAGAACATTGGGAAAGTCATTCTGCTTTGAATGTTGATAAACTAATAACACCACTTTTGAAAAATGGCCAGTGAATGTTTTGGTACACCTACTGGATAGCTATTCAGCATCGTTCACATCCTCTTAAGCCTTAGCCCTACCCATTTCTATTGATTTTTTTTTAACCTATATTTAACTAGGCAAGTCAGTTAAGAACAAATTCTTATTTTCAATGATGGCCTAGGAACAGTGGGTTAACTGCCTGTTCAGGGGCAGAATGACAGATTTGTACCTTGTCAGCTCGGGGATTTGAACTTGCAACCTTTCGGTTACTAGTCTAACGCTAGGCTACCCTGCCGCCCCGATTCACAGTGTAGAAAAAAGTAGTAGTAAAAATACACTTTATTTATTTTGTCCTTGGCCTATATCCTAATCTGACTTTGGTGCAGGTCATGTTGTTCTTTACCATCTCTGGTAAACACACACTATATCAAATGCAATCTATGTTTATTTTTCAGATGCACAGGATACAGAAGGTGTAAACGATAAAGTGAAATGCATACTTGCAAGTGGAGTCTGTTTACCATAATTCCAACTCTAATGCCACGTTCAAAACAACTGGGAACTAGGAAAAATAACAAACTCCGACTGACAAAATAGATTTGAACGGTCATCCAACTCGGAATTCCAACTTGGGAACTCTGGCCTCTTTCTAGAGCTCCAACTTTCCAACCTGAAGATCACTGACATCGTGATTTGACCTCATATTTTTATGAGTTCACAGTTGTTTTGAACCCATCAATACCACCATGCATGAATCTGCAGGTAGCTAAAGCTAACCAACTAGGTTCTATGTTAGCTAGCCAGCTAACATTAGGCTATACCTAGCAATGCAAATGGCTTTCTGAGGTACAAATAATATTACTACACAGATAATACACGTAATGTTAGTTAGTGAGCCAGCCAGCTAACATTAGCTAGCGAGCTAATAGCACGCTTTAGCTTACTCTGTAAATTACTTTCTGACAAAATTAGAAACGTATAATATATTAAAATATAGCTAGACTCTTACCCGTATACATGAAAGAAAGCTTCTCCCTCTCTGTCATGGATGCCATTGTTACCCTTAGTTTGAAGATGTAATCCGGAGACAGGTGTTTTATACAATTGCTTTCTTTCTGTGTTCTCTTTTTGTACTGTCTCCGCATTTGGCAATCATCTCTCTGCTTCCACCGGGCATTCCACTGATTTCAAAACTCTGTCAACTTCTTCCGTGACAACGACACCATTTCTTCCCCACCATTGTCATCAGAAGACTACAATGTTTTGTTCAATGAAAACGTTTTTACCTAAATCAGGGATTTCCTCATTGTCTGAGTCAGAGAGGGTCAGCATGAAAGTAGTCCATAGCAACGTTTTTGCACTGAGCTTTGTCGATAGCATTTATTTACTTCAGGGCAGCAATGTTGAGAGCAGTAGTAAAACCTTTTTAGTTCTTCATGATATCTTTCAAAAAAGCCACGGTAGAAAGGATTATCCACACATACTGATAAACTCATGTTACAGACAGAAGCATGCTACATAGAAAACCAATCTGAACTCATCTCTCAGCAAGTCCAGCCCATCCATTATCTCAGCCAATCGTGGCTAGCGAGAAAGTTCCTGTATTTCTCCGTTGCTAACCCAACTACGCTCATAATTTAACAAGTGTGTTCGTATTTACAGATGGCATACAAGTTTTTTATTAAGGTCGATGAAAGTTCAAGAAGATATTTCTGCCAGAAAAATTAAAATTCAAATGCCTGTCCTGTAAAGTAGTGATGTGGATATATGTCTAGTTTCTTGAAATGGGTCAAATATGGAAACTCTTTAGTGACAAAAATAAGAGATTAAATACAGTACATGTAAAAAAAATAACAAATGTTTCCTGATCGTTCTTATATCTCTCTGATAAAGGTTAGACACTTACTATAAGAACAAACTTCTTTCAGATTTTTTGGGGGGGACTATCTGATGTTCAATGTAGTGAATATGTTATTCATTGAGTTTGTATGGGCTAATACCAGTAAGGCTTAATAACATTTTTCATCAAATAATTATTTTAATACTTCTTTTGGAGAGATTGGAAACCCAAATTGGTCTACACGGACAAGTTCTGGCCTGGTTTAGATCTTATCTGTCGGAAAGATATCAGTTTTGTCTCTGTGAATTGGTTGTCCTCTGACAGATCAACTGTAAATTCTGGTGTTCCTCAAGGTTCTGTTTTAGGACCACTATTGTAATTCACTATATATTTTACCTCTTGGGGATGTCATTCGAAAACATAATGTTAACTTTCACTGCTATGCGGATGACACACAGCTATACATTTCAATGAAACATGGTGAAGCCCTAAAATTGCCCTGCTAGAACCCTGTGTTTCAGACACAAGGAAGTGGATGGCTGCAAACTTTCTACTTTTAAACTCTGACAAAACAGAGATACTCGTTCTAGGTCCCAAGGAACAAAGAGATCTTCTGTTGAATCTGACAATTAATCTTAATGGTTGTACAGTCGTCTCAAATAAAACTGTGAAGGACCTCAGTGTTACTCTGGACCCTGATCTCTCTTTTGACGAACATATCAAGACTGTTTCAAGGACAGCTTTTTTCCATCTACGTAACATTGCAAAAATCAGAAACTTTCTGTCCAAAAATGATGCAGAAAAATGGATCCATGCTTTTGTTACTTCTAGGTTAGACTACTGCAATGCTCTACTTTCCGGCTACCCGGATAAAGCACAAAATAAACTTCAGTTAGTGCTAAATACGGCTGCTAGAATCCTGACTAGAACCAAAAAAATGTATCATATTACTCCAGTGCTAGCCTCCCTACCCTGGCTTCCTGTCAAGGCAAGGGCTGATTTCAAGGTTTTACTGCTAACCTATAAAGCATTACATGGGCTTGCTCCTACCTATCTCTCTGATTTGGTCCTGCCGTACATACCTACACGTATGCTACGGTCACAAGACGCAGGCCTCCTAATTGTCCCTAGAATTTCTAAACAAACAGCTGGAGGCAGGGCTTTCTCCTATAGAGCTCAATTTTTATGGAATGATCTGCCTACCCATGTGAGAGACGCAAACTCGGTCTCAGCCTTTAAGTCTTTACTGAAGACTTATCTCTTCAGTGGGTCATATGATTGAGTGTAGTCTGGCCCAGGAGTGTGAAGGTGAACGGAAAGGCTCTGGAGCAACGAACCGCCCTTGCTGTCTCTGCCTGGCCGGTTCCCCTCTTTCCACTGGGATTCTCTGCCTCTAACCCTATTACAGGGGCTGAGTCACTGGCTTACTGGTGCTCTTTCATGCCGTCCCTAGGAGGGGTGCGTCACTTGAGTGGGTTGAGTCACTGATGTGATCTTCTTGTCTGGGCTGGGGCTCCCCCCTTGGGTTGTGCCGTGGCGAAGATCTTTGTGGGCTATACTCGGCCTTGTCTCAGGATGATAAGTTGGTGGTTGAAGATATCCATCTAGTGGTGTGGGGGCTGTGCTTTGGCAAAGTGGGTGGGGTTATATCCTTCCTGTTTGGCCCTGTCCGGGGGTATCATCGGATGGGGCCACAGTGTCTCCTGACTCCTCCTGTCTCAGCCTCCAGTATTTATGCTGCAGTAGTTTATGTGTCGGGGGGCTAGGGTCAGTTTGTTACATCTGGAGTACTTCTCCTGTCCTTTCCGGTGTCCTGTGTGAATTTAAGTATGCTCTCTCTAATTCTCTCTTTCTCTCTTTCCTTCTCTCTCTCGGAGGACCTGAGCCCTAGGACCATGCCTCAGGACTACCTGGCACGATGACTCCTTGCTCTTCCCAGTCCACCTGGCCATGCTGCTGCTCCAGTTTCAACTGTTCTGCCTGTGATTATTATTATTTGACCATGCTGGTCATTTATGAACATTTGAACATCTTGGCCATGTTCTGTTATAATCTCCACCCGGCACAGCCAGAAGAGGACTGGCCACCCCACATAGCCTGGTTCCTCTCTAGGTTTCTTCCTAGGTTTTGGCCTTTCTAGGTAGGGCTATATAAATATATATAAATACAAAATACATTTGATTTGATTTGAATACTTCAAAATTATCCTTGGTATGACCTTCTTAAAACATTTCCATATATTTTACTTGTACCTCCAGCCCCGGCATAGCCAGGGCTTATACCCTTATGGGTTAATAAGACAATTTGCAATGATGGATTGTGACTTTCTAACAAAGCATTCAAAATGATATGAATTAAACCTCTTGCCAGCGATACCCTCATCCCCATAGCCTCTATCAATCTAGACAAAAGGAGATGTGATGGAGGAGGCCCATTTCTCTGCTGAAAACACAACCTAGAGTACAAAAAAAAGTATTTGGTCCAAGTAGAACAAAATGGTAGTTTGAGACAGAGCCAAGCATTAAACTACATTGGATGAACACATTCTGCATCTGGAATTTTAGATTCTTGTGTATTGTTGTTTGTGTATTGTTAGATATTACGGCACTGTTGGAGCTAGGAACACAAGCATTTCGCTACACCTACAACAACATCTGCTGAATATGTGTATGCAACCAATAACATTTGATTTGATTTTAATAATTGAGAAATGTGTTAATTCAACGCCTCTTGACTTTGACAAAACACATGCAACCCATACAACCGAGAACAACCCAGAGGTTTAGGTTTTTTAAATTGGGTGCCTGTTCCACCGACTTCACTGCCCCTCAGTGTATTCCTATTGATGTTGTGTTGTCTATCTATTCTCATTGATTTGGCTCAGTATTACCTCTGTACACATAGTTATAGGCCGCTGCTGTACTCTAAAACACCCCCTAATATTGGGCATGCCTTCCAGCCTGTAATGTCATGCATGGTTGCCATTGTAACGCCTATGTGGCCTCCTGTCCAGGCTGGCATCTCTGCACTGTAGAGGAATCTGGTTCAGCCTCTATTATTTACTGGTTTATTTTATCGCTCTTCTCACCAGCTGTGGCAGGTTTGGCTGTGATTGAGTTTGTCTTGTTTTCTCCGCATCCTCTGCAAACTTTGACGCCTGATTTAATTGACAGAGATGGGATTTGAAAGGCGGGGGACACGAGTCACCAAACCCTCTTCTCCACTGAAGCTAATTTTTAAAGTACCTTAGCTGGCTGCTACACCAAGGGAAAAGGTTAGGCTAGTGGAGACTGCACTATACCACGCACACACACACACACACACACACACACACACACACACACACACTCACGTACATACCCACATATACACACAAACTGCCCTGGATTTTGTTTTTAAATTTCAGACTTCAATATTTACATTCAACTTGAATATTCTTAACTTCTTATAAGAGTTGCTTTCAACTGATGAAATAAAGGAAACAACAAACTGTCTGAATAGGGCGTTGAGCAGCCAGAGCCGGCAAAACAATTTCAATGCGCCTTGGCATAGATTCTACAAGGGCCTGGAACTCTATTGGAGGGATACAACACCATTCTTCCACAAGAAATTCCATTATCTGGTGTTTTGTTGATGCGGTGGAAAACGCTGTCTCAAGCGCGGCTCCAGAATCTCCCATAAGTGTTCAATTGTGTTTAAATCTAGTGAGTTAGACACACACACACACTTAAAAGTCCCTATGTTCCTTTCAGACTCCTCTTTCAAAGTCACTGATATCTCTTATTCTAGCCATGGTAGCCAAAATAATGGGCAACTGATCACCAACATACCTGACAATAACTGACAACTGGGGCGGCAGGGTAGCTTAGTGGTTAGAGAGTTGGAAGTTCAAATCCCCGAGCTGACAATGTACAAATCTGTCGTTCTGTCCCTGAGCAGGCAGTTAACCCACTGTTCCTAGGCCGTCATTGAAAATAAGAATTTGTTCTTAACTGACTTGCCTAGTTAAATAAAGGTAAGAAGGTCCCAGAGAGGTTGAAAAATCATCTGGTTTTCATCTGATACAGCATGTCCGATTTCTAATGTTTAGGTGTAGCCTAGGATGCTGCAAACTTTTTGTCATGAGTTTTTGCTTGTGTCGGTCCGGAGTGATTATGTGTTATCATCCTTGCTAAATAAATACCGGAGGAAAGTGGAAAGCTTACCTGAGAGCACTCGAAAAATTGTGCTGTGTTAACCTCTCTCTTTAATATGACTTTTGATGGATGATGCGATGGAAACTATCAAATCATTTGGAATTGTTTTCAACATTCTAGAAAAGACAGTCGAAAATTCCATACAGTATGTAAAGCATCACAACCTGCAATTACCTCTGCAAGATCCTTGTAGTTGCCCTTGTTAACAGAACTTTCCCTCTAGTCGAGTCCTCCTAAAAGCAAATTATTGCATGCCTAGCTTTTGTTTTTTCATTTAGCTGATGGATCGATGTTCTTCAGGTCACTGCACCCACCTTTTGACCAAGGCTCAGACTTTCCAAAAAGCAGGTAAGGCCAGCAATACAGGCGGCCTGATGAAAGGTTTCCTGTTAACAGCTATCCTTTTGAAGTTAGTATTGAAAGCCCTCACCTTTTCATCTGTCTTCATGAAACTGATCTCAGGCAGATGTCGACCCTCGCTTTTAATCCACACCTTTTACGTGTACCCCAGAGAATAAAAGGGGCTCTTCAACAAAAAGTCCACAAAATTTTTGGCAGCGATGGCCATTCTACCATTCTGGCAGAGAAAATTGCACACTTGTGTTCGTAGCTAGCTAGCTACTGCAGTTAGCAAAGCAAATGTTTATACATTTCACTAACTGAACATGAAAATAATGTTCTAAAACCAAGAAAACTATTCATAATATATCTTCTCAGTCTCCTATAACTTGAATAATATCCAAAAAATGCTCAACAATCACTCTTCACTCATAAGCTCTAACCAACAATGTCACCAAGCCTCTCAACACATATAACCCCCATAATGCTCTGTGGCACAATATCAATACAACTCACTAGGTTCGTTCTCTGATCCTAATTCTATGATTGGATGGACAACATGTCAGTTCAAAAGCTTTGATTGGTTGGAGAACGTCCTCCAGAAGTGGTAATAATTACCATGTATGTCTATGGATGGGGGTGAGGCCTACAAGCCTCCTTGGTTTTGTATTGAAGTCAATGTAGCCAGAAGAGGACGGAAGCAAGCTGTCCTCCGTCTACACCATGGTGCTACCCCAGACAGTGCTGTTGAAGTTACTGTGGACCTTCATTGCAAAACAGTATATTTTAATCAATTATTTGGTGACATATGAATATATTTAGTATCGATTTATCTAAAAAGCATAACTTTTTTAATGTTTCACTATTTTTATTTTCATTAAATTTCACTGAGGAGGATGATCCTCCCCTTCCTCATCTGAGGAGCCTCCACTGATGTAGTCCTATTGGTATGAAAATAAACAACTGATCGACTTACTAATTAAAGCATTACCCCGAAATACATGTCTTATTTTTGGCTTCAAAGACAATAACAATTGTAAGCTATAACAAATGAGCATTGTCATGCAGTGACAGAATGATAACTTGAGAAAATGCAAATCATTAACTAGTTATTAGTTGGGCTAACATTTTACTTATTGCTGTAGGCCTACATCATCATCCTCTGCCTGCATCCCTACCTGTAGCCTACCTGCTTCTGGTATAATGCATTTCCACCTCTCACTTAGTCTTGCTTGTAAATAAAAATGAGATATTCTAACAGATCAATCTTGCAGGTAAAACATCGCTAAGTTATTTAGCTATAGTGTGGATGTAGGGCTGTTTTTTTGGCATATAATGAGCACTCAGATGCTGCCTAGGCAACACTATAATATCAGCCAGAGCTGGCCCAGTGAAAAATGTTCCTCCGCGTTGGCTATTATGTTGCAACATGAATATTCTCAGAGCAGTGTTGTTGATACAAAATGCTTAAATATTCATAGAATGTTTCCCTTCCCTGGCAAATAATGCAGACAGGCAAATACAAAAATGAGCTGGACACACACATTACAGGGAACATCTCTGAATGCAGAGTAACAATTTCAGTGGGAAGCGCATGAGACAATGACACTGTCATAGTGGCTTCATATAGCCTGTAGCAGGGGGTCTGCAACCTTTTTCATATGAGTGATAATTTACCATTTAGAATTCATCCTGCCATTTCTAAAGATCTGTGTGCCAGTTATGATTTTCACATAAGCATTTTTGGCTGCTCACAAACTAAATAAGCCTAATTCTAGCTGGCTACTAGACAGAGACGCAGTCTATTAAGCCTCACCCCATGGAGCTCCACTATGCCTACCTGTACCAGGCGGTGCTGAATCACGGTGTAGATAATGTGTAGATTTTTCTTCATTCCTTGGTCGAGTTTGTTTGTGTCTATGCGTCCTTGTCGAATATAGGCCTAAGTAATTCCTTTGATGTATGCCTTTTATTTCAATGCATGTGTAGTATTTATTTGGCACAGTTTGAATTTGCAGTCAGCTGTTATGCGCCGGTTGATGTTGATATTTGAAGTCAGCCTTGATAGCGTGTATTATGCATCTATTTCATGTTGCACTATATGCACTGTTCCACAAGTGGCTATGGCAATATCCCTTTCGGTATAGCACAGTGGAAGAAAATATTGACCCACGTTTAACGGTTAGGCTCAAATTTAAATGCTGTTCCATATCCGTTTGAGTTTGATGAGGAGAGAATTACTCATTATAACAAGTTTTCTGTGTGGTAGGCCAATCACTAACAGTTGGCCACCTTGCAGCAGCCATGGGTGAATTTCTATTTTAAATGCCTTTGTTTTGGTGGTTGGGCCAAGGTAATTATCGATGTCTTTTCTCCCTTTAGACTAATAAGGTGGCTGCATTGATGGATAGATTGCTGTGCTCTGCATATACAGGGTTCGAAAAAATTGATCTTTGGGGATTAATGTGTTTCCCACAGTGGCTGATGACAGTTAAATGGTGTTTCTATAATTATATTTACAACGGCTAATGTCTCTCAGGACACTGATAGACACAATTTCATGTTGCACGACTTCTCAAATGATGAAACAATTTGGTTTTGCTATACTTCGATATTTCAATGGCATGAGGCTCCCCAACCCCATCACTGCACATAAAAGCATATAACAACATGCCATTTCTCAAGGTCTCAATTTCCTGAAGTTACATTACGATGTCAATGCAGAGCAGTTGCTCATTTTTTATTTCATGCTCACTATTTTCTACAAACAAACGACAATTATGTTGACGGACAGCACCTGAACCCGGCAGCCTTTCTGTCATGTAATATCCAGACAGATGCTCACTGTACTGACATCAACGTAGAAAGTCTGTGTGTGTGTTCTCCTGTGTGGTGTTTCGGGAAACGCATGTTACATCTTAGGCCGTTGAAAGAAAGACGCATTGTTAAAACACTCATAAGCCTAAATTCTATTGCTATCGGGATACCGGCCCTGGTCAGACAGGACATGCGTGGAGAGTCTGAAAAATAAAATACAATATTTTGTATTATGCCTCAGGGAAGGCCTGTGCATGTGTTTTGGGAGTGGTATTTCATATGATGTGTCAGTTAAATAATTGATTTTGGTGTTTGCTATTGTTAATTGGCAGAGCTTTCTCTGGAGGTAGGACAGTTGTGCAGCTGCTCAAGATAAGTCCTGATCTGTAATTGCTATTGACATTGCTTTCTGAGTAAGCCAGTCCATGCAGCAAAATGAAATCAAATGTCTTAAACGTCATCTCCTGGTCTCTGTTTTCCACATTCAGAAAAATATAACATCAACATCGACATCTCAGGCCATTCAAAATGTCCAACAAAGATATTGTTATGGCTTGGTCAGGTCATGTTGTTGGTCTATGTGGCAACCGGCATAGATTCCTTTAGGAGCTGGGAAATGCGTAAAGCGTGGTGAGAACAGATTGCCGGGGAATCAAAGAGAGCACATGCAAAATCGATAAGGAATTTTCTAAAGAGCCGAGTTGATCAATGCGGAAGGCAGGCAGGCGCAAGGAAGAGCGCAAATCAGACTTGTATTCCCAGAGATCTAAATCAAGATGGGTTCAATCTTTTTTGGGGGGGGGGGGCTTTCTATCCTCTCATAATTAAAAAATTTGTTAGGTGATAAAATGTGTGACCTCTCAGGCATTGTGAAGCCATTGTTTATAAGTCTGTAACGTAATTATACAAATTTGTCGCCAAGCGGCTGGATTCGGTCTTATGTAGCGACATTTAAAATTGTGTTTTTTTACATTGGATAAAAGTAAAGACTAGTATATATCATACTAGTATATATCATACCCTACAGTTGAGGAACAATGGGAAACTAATTCTGATTCGAAAGCTGATAAACTTGTAAACTCAGTTTTGAGAAAATGGCCCCATTCAGCATCGTTCACGCTATCTTAAGCTTTAGCCCCACCAATCTCTTTAAGGGTTGATCTGAGAGTTCTGTCCTAACAGATTTCAAGCACCCAAGCTAACTGGCTAACATTGTGTAGCTTTCTAGCTACTTCCAGACACAAATGAGAACACCGACCATTTTACTCGCTCTAGCAGAGCTGATTAGGCTGTTTTTATGTTATCCAGAGCGTTGGTGACTGCAACTGTGCTGCTGGCAACAATTTACACTTTTTTGCCAATGATTACTGACAATATTCAACGGGTATTGAGCGTTCGTAAATTCGTCAGTTATTCTGCGCTCTGGCACACTCAGACGAAAGTTGTCATGCGTAGGTGTAATAGGTGGCAGGGAAGTCAGGCGCAGGAGAGTCAAATGGAGTGTAAAATGGAGTCTTTTAATAAAGTCCACGGAGTATGCTCCATAACACTAAATGTACATAAACATGGGTACGAGGACCCGACGCACACCTATACAACAATCACACTACACTGACAATAAAACAATCTCTGACAAAGACATGAGGGGAAACAGAGGGTTAAATACACAACAGGTAATGAATGGGATTGAAAAAAGGTGTATGGGAAGACAAGACAAAACCAATGGAAAATGAAAAAAAGGATCAATGATGGCTAGAAGACCGGTGACGTCGAACGCCGAGCACCGCCCGAACAAGGAGAGGCAACGACTTCGGCAGAAGTCGTGACAGTACCCCCCCCCCTGACGCGCGGCTCCAGCTGCGCGTCGACACCGGCCTCGGGGACGACCCGGAAGGCGAGGTGCAGGGCGATCCGGATGGAGACGGTGGAATTCTGATAACATGGAAGGATCTAACACGTCCTCCACCGGAACCCAGCATCTCTCCTCCGGCCCGTACCCCTCGCAGTCCACGAGGTACTGAAGGCCCCTCGCCCGACGTCTCGAATCCAAAATGGATCGAACAGAGTACGCCGGAACCCCCTCGATGTCTAGAGGAGGCGGAGGAACATTACGCACTTCAGCCTCCTGGAGCGGGCCAGCCACCATCGGCCTGAGGAGAGACACATGGAACGAGGGGTTAATACGGTAATGAGTGGGTAGTTGTAACCTATAACATACCTCGTTCACTCTCCTCAGGACTTTAAACGGCCCCACAAACCGCGGACCCAGCTTCCGGCAGAGAAGGCGAAGGGGCAGGTTTCGGGTCGAGAGCCAGACCCTGTCCCCTGGTGCGAACACTGGGGCCTCACTGCGGCGACGGTCTGCGCCAATTTTCTGGCGCCTTATGGCACGCTGAAGGTGGACGTGGGCTGCCTCCCAGGTCTCCTCAGCGTGCCGAAACCAATTGTCCACCGCAGGGGCCTCGGTCTGGCTCTGATGCCAAGGAGCCAGAACCGGCTGATACCCTAATACACATTGAAAGGGAGTAAGGTTAGTGGAGGAGTGACGTAGCGAGTTCTGAGCCATCTCTGCCCAGGGCACGAACTTCGCCCACTCCCCCGGCCGATCCTGGCAATAAGACCGCAGAAACCTACCCACATCCTGGTTAACTCTCTCCACCTGCCCATTACTCTCGGGGTGAAAACCTGAGGTAAGACTAACCGAGATCCCCAGACGCTCCATGAACGCCTTCCAGACCCTTGATGTGAACTGGGGACCCCGATCAGACACTATATCCTCAGGCACCCCATAGTGCCGGAAAACGTGTGTAAACAGGGCCTCTGCAGTTTGTAAGGCCGTAGGGAGACCGGGCAAAGGGAGGAGACGACAGGACTTAGAAAACCGATCCACAACGACCAGGATCGTGGTGTAACCCTGTGAAGGTGGAAGATTGGTCAAAAAATCCACCGACAGGTGTGACCACGGCCGTTGAGGAACGGGTAGAGGTTGTAGCTTACCTCTGGGCAGGTGTCTAGGAGCCTTGCACTGGGCGCACACCGAGCAGGAAGAAACATAAATCCTCACGTCCTTAGCTAAAGTGGGCCACCAGTATCTCCCGTCAAGACAGCGCATCGTCCGACCTATCCCAGGATGACCAGAGGAGGGTGACGTGTGAGCCCAATATATCAATCGGTCGCGGACAGCAGACGGAACGTACAGACGACCAGCTGGACACTCAGGGGGAGAAGGCTCTGCACGTGACGCCCGCTCAATGTCCGCGTCCAGCTCCCACACTACTGGCGCCACCAAACACGAAGCTGGGAGTATGGGAGTGGGATCCATGGACCGCTCCTCTGTGTCACACAGCCGAGACAATGTGTCTGCCTTAACGTTCTGGGAGCCTGGTCTGTAAGAAAGAGTAAACACAAAACGAGTGAAAAACATGGCCCACCTTGCCTGGCGAGGATTCAATCTCTTTGCCTGCCGGATATACTCCAGATTGCGGTGGTCAGTCCAGATGAGAAAAGGGTGTTTAGCCCCCTCAAGCCAATGCCTCCACACCTTCAAAGCTTCTACGACAGCTAACAGCTCCCGGTTCCCCACATCATAGTTTCGCTCCGCCGGGCTGAGCTTCTTAGAAAAGAAAGCACAGGGGCGAAGCTTCAGTGGCGTACCCGAACGCTGAGAGAGCACTGCTCCTATCCCAGCTTCGGATGCGTCCACCTCCACTATGAATGGCAAAGAGGGATCCGGATGAGCCAGCACAGGCGCCGAAGTAAACAGAGTCTTCAGGTGCTCAAAAGCCCTGTTCGCCTCAGCCGACCACTGCAAGCGCACCGGGCCCCCCTTTAGCAGTGAGGTAATGGGAGCTGCCACCTGACCAAAACCCCGGATAAACCTCCGGTAGTAATTGGAAAACCCCAAAAAACGCTGCAACTCCTTTACCGTGGTTGGAGTCGGCCAATTACGCACGGCTGTAATGCGGTAGCTCTCCATCTCCACTCCTGAAGTGGAAATCCGATGCCCTAGGAAGGAGATGGATTGTTGGAAAAACAAGCATTTCTCAGACTTGACATATAGATCATGCTCCAACAGGCGACCAAGCACCCTGCGCACCAGGGACACATGCTCGGCGCGTGTAGCAGAGTATATCAGAATATCATCGATATACACCACTACACCCTGCCCATGCAGGTCCCTGAAGATCTCATCTACAAATGATTGGAAAACTGATGGAGCATTCATCAACCTATATGGCATGACCAGGTACTCATAATGACCTGAGGTGGTGCTAAAAGCCGTCTTCCACTCATCACCCTTCTTAATACGCACCAGATTGTACGCACTCCTGAGATCCAATTTTGTGAAAAAACGTGCCCCGTGCATTAACTCAATAATCGTATTGATCAGAGGTAGCGGGTAACTATATTTCACTGTGATTTTATTAAGACCTCGATAATCAACGCACGGGCGTAAACCGCCATCCTTTTTTTTCACAAAAAAGAAACTCGAAGAGACGGGTGAAATGGATGGCTGAATGAACCCCTGATGCAGGGATTCAGAGATATATGTCTCCGCTTGCGACAGGGGATACACGTGACTCTTGGGATATGCAGCGTCTACCAGGAGATCTATCGCACAATCCCCCAGTCGATGGGGTGGTAATTGAGTCGCCTTCTTTTTACAGAAGGCGAGAGCCAAATCGGCATATTCGGGGGGAATGCGCACGGTGGAGACCTGGTCTGGACTTTCCACCGTAGTAGCACCAACGGAAACCCCTAAACACCTACCTGAGCATTCTCGCGACCACCCTGTGAGAGCCCTCTGTGGCCAAGAAACAGTGGGGTTATGACAAACTAACCAGGGTAGGCCTAGCACCACAGAATACGCAGGAGAATCAATAAGGAAAAGACTAATCTTCTCCTTGTGACCCTCCTGCGTTATCATACACAAAGGTGCGGTTACCTCCCTGATAAACCCTGACCCTAATGGTCGACTATCTAAGGCATGAATAGGGAAAGGCATATCCACAGGAACAATAGGGATCCCTAAACTATGAGCTAGACTTTTATTAATGAAATTCCCAGCCGCACCCGAATCTACTAGCGCCTTATACTGGGAATGCAGTGAAAAATCAGGAAAAGAGACAGAGACAAACATTAGTGCAGCAGAGGGCTCTGGATGAGAATGGTGCCTACTCACCTGGGGTGACGCCAGAATGCCCTGCCTGCCCTCTCTATTCCCAGAGGAACCAACCCGGCACCGACCAGCAGTGTGCTCTCTGCGACCTTGAATGGTGCTCGAGCGGGAACCCCCTCCGGTCTCCCTGCGCACCATCCCTCCCAATTCCATAGGTTCGGGAGAGAGGGTGCCGGAGGATGGAACAACCAGACCCCGATCTAGACGTCCACGAGTAGCCAGCATGTCCACCAGCTGGTCGAAGGTGAGGGTGGTGTCTCTACAGGCCAGCTCCCGACGGACGTCCTCGCGTAGACTACAACGGTAATGGTCGATCAGGGCCCTGTCGCTCCATCCAGCGCCGGCAGCCAAGGTCCTAAACTCCAAAGCAAAATCCTGTGCACTTCTCGTCTCCTGCCTCAGATGATAGAGAAGCTCACCGCTGCTTTGCCTTCAGGTGGGTGATCGAATACTATCCGGAATTGGCGGGTGAACTCCTCAAAATGGTCCAGCGCCGCATCCTCCCTACTACACACAGCGCTGGCCCATTCCAGGGCTTTCCCGGTGAGGCATGAGACGAGGGCGTAACTCTTCTCACGGTCAGATGGTACTGGGGAGGCCGTGGCTAGATACAAGTTCAGTTTAAGGAGGAAACCCTGGCAGCCGGCAGTATCTCCGTTGTATCCCGTAGGTAGGGATAAATGGATCCTCGATTCCGGAGAGGAAAAATCGTTCACGGGAGATTCCGGTTGTGGTGGTGGTGGTGCTGGAGAAACTCCCTGTCTCTCCCAGCGATCCATTTTCATGACAATGTGATCCATGACGGAGCTGATAACGTCAAGCTCCCTAGCTTGTTCCTGAACGCGTTCCTCCAGCTCCATGGGCATAGTGTCCTCTCCTGCTGACTTCATATATTGGTCAGAAATTCTGTCATGCGTAGGTGTAATAGGTGGCAGGGAAGTCAGGCGCAGGAGAGTCAAATGGAGTGTAAAATGGAGTCTTTTAATAAAGTCCACGGAGTATGCTCCATAACACTAAATGTACATAAACATGGGTACGAGGACCCGACGCACACCTATACAACAATCACACTACACTGACAATAAAACAATCTCTGACAAAGACATGAGGGGAAACAGAGGGTTAAATACACAACAGGTAATGAATGGGATTGAAAACAGGTGTATGGGAAGACAAGACAAAACCAATGGAAAATGAAAAAAAGGATCAATGATGGCTAGAAGACCGGTGACGTCGAACGCCGAGCACCGCCCGAACAAGGAGAGGCAACGACTTCGGCAGAAGTCGTGACAAAAGTCCTCTGAAATCGGAATAGATAGCAAGAGCAAATTTACCAGCTACGTCTATCAAAAGTTGTCACAGTGACATCATTAGTATTCTATTGAAATGGTTACTTGAATAGTGGAGTCTTTTGCTAAGACATGTAGCTAGCTAGCTAAACAATCAACCAAAATTGCAACTCATGAATCTCCAGGTAGCTAACCAACCAGGTTCAATGTTAGCTAGCTAACGTTAGGCTATAACTAGCAAAGTAAATGGCTCTGAGAGAGAATAATATTACTACACAGATCATACACGTAACATTAGCTCGCGAGCCAGACAGTTAATGTTAGATAGCTAGCTAACAGTACACTTTATGTCATGTACTGTCATGTTGTGTCTTGTTTCTGTCCTTTCCCTTCACCCTGTCTCCCTCTGCTGGTCGTTGTTAGGTTACCTTTTCTCCCCCTCTTTTCCCCAGCTGTGCCTTGTCTCCTCCTAACTACCTCGTCACCCCTTTTCCCACCTGTTCCCTTTTTCCCTCTGATTAGTCCTCTATATCTCTCTCTGTTTCTGCTCCTGTCTTTGTCGGATTCTTGTTTGTGTTGTTCATGCCTGAACCAGACTATCGTCATGTTTGCTGCAACCTTGTCCTGTCCTGTCGGAACCTGCCGGTCCATCCGAGCCTACGTTTTGTTTTGTTATTAAAGAAGCTCTGTTTACGTTAATTCGCTTTTGGGTCCTCATTCACGCACCGTAACAGAAGAATCCGACCAAGAATGGACCCAGCGACTTCGGATCCTCTCCACTCAGCCGTCGAGATCCAGGGTGCGATGCTAGGCAGACACAAGCAGGAATTGTCTGCTGCTCGGCATGCCGTTGAGACCCTGGCCACCCAAGTCTCCAACCTCACAGAACAGGTTCACCATCTCCGCCTCGATCCACCGGCCACTTCCAGGGCTTTCGAATCTCCGGAGCCCAGAATCAATAACCCGCCGTGTTACTCTGGGGAGCCCACTGAATGCCGCTCGTTCCTCACCCAGTGTGATATTGTGTTTTCTCTCCAGCCCAACACTTACTCCAGGAGCACTGCTCGTGTCGCCTACGTCATATCTCTCCTTACTGGACGGGCTCGTGAGTGGGGCACGGCAATCTGGGAGGCAAGGGCTGAGTGTACTAACCAGTATCAGGACTTTAAGGAGGAGATGATACGGGTTTTTGATCGATCTGTTTTTGGGGAGGAGGCTTCCAGGGCCCTGTCTTCCCTATGTCAGGGTAATCGATCCATAACAGACTACTCTATTGAGTTTCGCACTCTTGCTGCCTCCAGTGGCTGGAACGAGCCGGCTTTGCTCGCTCGTTTTCTGGAGGGTCTCCGCGCAGAGGTAAAGGATGAGATCCTCTCCCGGGAGGTTCCTTCCAGCGTGGATTCCTTGATTGAACTCGCTATTCGCATTGAGCGACGGGTTGATCTTCGTCACCGAGCTCGTGGAAAGGAGCTCGTGTTCTCCGTTGCCCCCCTCTCCGCATCACTACCATCTTCCTCTGCCGGCTCGGGTGCTGAGCCTATGCAGCTGGGAGGTATCCGCATCTCGACTAAGGAGAGGGAACGGAGAATCACCAACCGCCTCTGTCTCTATTGCGGTTCTGCTGGTCATTTTGTCACTTCATGTCCAGTAAAAGCCAGAGCTCATCAGTAAGCGGAGGGCTACTGGTGAGCGCTACTACTCCTGTCTCTCCTTCAAGATCCTGCACTACCTTGTCGGTCCATCTACGCTGGACCGGTTCGTCAGCTTCCTGCAGTGCCTTAATAGACTCTGGGGCGGAGGGCTGTTTTATGGACGAGACCTGGGCTCGGGAACATGACATTCCTCTCAGACAGTTAAGGGAGTCCACGGCCTTGTTCGCCCTGGATGGTAGTCCTCTCCCCAGGATTCAGCGTGAGACGCTACCTTTAACCCTCACTGTTTCTGGTAATCATAGCGAAACCATTTCTTTTTTAATTTTTCGTTCACCTTTTACACCTGTTGTTTTGGGCCATCCCTGGCTAGTTTGTCATAATCCTTCCATTAATTGGTCTAGTAATTCTATCCTTTCCTGGAACGTCTCTTGTCATGTGAAATGTTTAATGTCTGCTATCCCTCCTGTTTCCTCTGTCTCTTCTTCACAGGAGGAGCCTGGTGATTTGACAGGGGTGCCGGAGGAATATCACGATCTGCGCACGGTGTTCAGTCGGTCCAGGGCCACCTCTCTTCCTCCACACCGGTCGTATGATTGTAGTATTGATCTCCTTCCGGGAACCACTCCCCCCCGGGGTAGACTATACTCTCTGTCGGCTCCCGAACGTAAGGCTCTCGAAGATTATTTGTCTGTAGCTCTTGCCGCCGGTACCATAGTCCCCTCCTCCTCTCCCGCCGGAGCGGGGTTTTTTTTTGTTAAGAAGAAGGACGGGTCCCTGCGCCCCTGCATAGATTATCGAGGGCTGAATGACATAACAGTGAAGAATCGTTATCCGCTTCCTCTTATGTCTTCAGCCTTCGAGATCCTGCAGGGAGCCAGGTTTTTCACTAAGTTGGACCTTCGTAACGCTTACCATCTCGTGCGCATCAGGGAGGGGGACGAGTGGAAGACGGCGTTTAACACTCCGTTAGGGCACTTTGAATACCGGGTTCTTCCTTTCGGCCTCGCTAACGCTCCAGCTGTCTTTCAGGCATTAGTCAATGATGTCCTGAGAGACATGCTGAACATCTTTGTTTTCGTTTACCTTGACGATATCCTGATTTTTTCACCGTCACTCCAGATTCATGTTCAGCACGTTCGACGTGTCCTCCAGCGCCTTTTAGAGAATTGTCTTTTTGTGAAGGCTGAGAAGTGCTCTTTTCATGCCTCCTCCGTCACATTTCTCGGTTCTGTTATTTCCGCTGAAGGCATTAAGATGGATCCCGCTAAGGTCCAAGCTGTCATTGATTGGCCCGTCCCTAAGTCACGCGTCGAGTTGCAGCGCTTTCTCGGCTTCGCGAACTTCTATCGTCGTTTCATCCGTAATTTCGGTCAGGTGGCAGCCCCTCTCACAGCCCTTACTTCTGTCAAGACGTGCTTTAAGTGGTCCGTTTCCGCCCAGGGAGCTTTTGATCTCCTCAAGAATCGTTTTACATCCGCACCTATCCTTGTTACACCTGACGTCTCTAGACAGTTCATTGTCGAGGTTGACGCGTCAGAGGTGGGCGTGGGAGCCATTCTTTCTCAGCGCTCCTTCTCTGACGACAAGGTCCACCCTTGCGCGTATTTTTCTCATCGCCTGTCGCCGTCGGAACGTAACTATGATGTGGGAAACCGCGAACTGCTCGCCATCCGCTTAGCCCTAGGCGAATGGCGACAGTGGTTGGAGGGGGCGACCGTTCCTTTTGTCGTTTGGACTGACCATAGGAACCTTGAGTACATCCGTTCTGCCAAACGACTTAATGCGCGTCAGGCGCGCTGGGCGCTGTTTTTCGCTCGTTTCGAGTTCGTGATTTCTTATCGTCCGGGCTCTAAGAACACCAAGCCTGATGCTTTATCTCGTCTCTTCAGTTCTTCAGTAGCCTCCACTGACCCCGAGGGGATTCTCCCTGAGGGGCGTGTTGTCGGGTTGACTGTCTGGGGAATTGAGAGGCAGGTAAAGCAAGCACTCACTCAAACTCCGTCGCCGCGCGCTTGTCCCAGGAACCTTCTTTTCGTTCCCGTTCCTACTCGTCTGGCCGTTCTTCAGTGGGCTCACTCTGCCAAGTTAGCCGGCCACCCTGGCGTTCGGGGTACGCTTGCTTCCATTCGCCAGCGCTTTTGGTGGCCCACCCGGGAGCATGACACGCGTCGCTTCGTGGCTGCTTGTTCGGTCTGCGCGCAGACTAAGTCCGGTAACTCTCCTCCTGCCGGCCGTCTCAGGCCGCTTCCCATTCCCTCTCGACCGTGGTCTCACATCGCCTTAGATTTTGTCACCGGACTGCCTTCGTCAGCGGGGAAGACTGTTATTCTTACGGTTGTCGACAGGTTCTCTAAGGCGGCTCATTTTATTCCCCTTGCTAAGCTTCCTTCTGCTAAAGAGACGGCACAAATCATCATCGAGAATGTTTTCAGAATTCATGGCCTTCCGTCAGACGTCGTTTCGGACAGAGGTCCGCAATTCACGTCTCAATTTTGGAGGGAGTTTTGCCGTTTGATTGGGGCTTCCGTCAGTCTCTCTTCCGGCTTTCACCCCCAGTCTAACGGTCAAGCAGAACGGGCCAATCAGACTATTGGTCGCATCTTACGCAGTCTTTCTTTTCGCAACCCTGCGTCTTGGTCAGAACAGCTCCCCTGGGCAGAATACGCCCACAACTCGCTTCCTTCGTCTGCGACCGGGCTATCTCCTTTTCAGAGTAGCCTCGGGTACCAGCCTCCGCTGTTCTCATCTCAGTTCGCCGAGTCCAGCGTCCCCTCCGCTCAGGCTTTTGTCCAACGTTGCGAGCGCACCTGGAAGAGGGTCAGGTCTGCACTTTGCCGTTATAGGGCGCAGACTGTGAGGGCTGCTAATAAGCGTAGAACTAAGAGTCCTAGATATTGTCGCGGTCAGAGAGTTTGGCTCTCCACTCAGAACCTTCCCCTTAAGACCACTTCTCGCAAGTTGACCCCGCGGTTCATTGGTCCGTTCCGTATTTCTCAGGTCATTAATCCTGTCGCAGTTCGACTTCTTCTTCCGCGATACCTTCGTCGCGTCCACCCGGTCTTCCATGTCTCCTGTATCAAGCCCGTTCTTCGCGCCCCCGCTCGTCTTCCCCCCCCCCCCCCCCCATCCTTGTCGAGGGCGCACCCATCTACAGGGTCCGTAGGATTTTGGACATGCGTCCTCGGGGCCGTGGTCATCAGTACCTAGTAGATTGGGAGGGGTACGGTCCTGAGGAGAGGAGTTGGGTTCCCTCTCGGGACGTGCTGGACCGTGCGCTGATCGATGATTTCCTCCGTTGCCGCCAGGTTTCCTCCTCGAGTGCGCCAGGAGGCGCTCGGTGAGTGGGGGGGTACTGTCATGTACTGTCATGTTGTGTCTTGTTTCTGTCCTTTCCCTTCACCCTGTCTCCCTCTGCTGGTCGTTGTTAGGTTACCTTTTCTCCCCCTCTTTTCCCCAGCTGTGCCTTGTCTCCTCCTAACTACCTCGTCACCCCTTTTCCCACCTGTTCCCTTTTTCCCTCTGATTAGTCCTCTATATCTCTCTCTGTTTCTGCTCCTGTCTTTGTCGGATTCTTGTTTGTGTTGTTCATGCCTGAACCAGACTATCGTCATGTTTGCTGCAACCTTGTCCTGTCCTGTCGGAACCTGCCGGTCCATCCGAGCCTACGTTTTGTTTTGTTATTAAAGAAGCTCTGTTTACGTTAATTCGCTTTTGGGTCCTCATTCACGCACCGTAACACTTTAATTTCAAATGAAAATGACTTTCTGACAAACTTAGAAACATTTCATATCTGAAAGTGTAGCTAGCTAGACTCTCTTACCTGTACACATGGATGGACGTTTCTCCCTCTTTGTCACAGATGCCATGGTTGGCCTAAGTTTGAAGATGTAATCAGGAGACAGGTGTTTTCTCCATCTCCTTAGCTATCATACTCTAATTCCACTGATTTAAAGACTTTGTCCTCCAGAAAGTGGAGAGCAACACTTATGCAGTTATACTATTCAATATAAAAAAAAGCTGTGTTAGACAGGATCACCTACACATACTGGCCAGCTCCCACAACATTCTTATTATCAATTTATTTCAACCAATTATCAGTCATGTGTGTCAGTGCAGTACATGTTGAGTGTCCATTTCTATTAGCATGCTGAAAGTCTGTTGTTTGGCCAAATACAATGCTACACTATATCTTCGTAAACAAATTAACAACAGACTTTCAGCATGCTCATAGAAAAGGGCACTCAACATGTACTGAACTGACACAAATGACTGAGGATTGGTTGAAAGAAATTGATAATAAGAACATTGTGGGATCTGTACTGTTAGATTTCAGTGCAGCCTTTGACATTATTGACCATAACCTGTTGTTGAGAAAACGTATGTGTTATGGATTTTCAAACTCTGCCATACTGCGGATTCAGAGCTATTTATTTAATAGATCTCAAAGGGTTTTCTTTAATGGAAGCTTCTCAAACATGCAAAGTGTGGTGTACCACTAGGCCCTCTACTCTTTTCTATTTTTACCAATGACCTGCCACTGGCATGAAACAAAGCATGTGTTTCCATGTATGCTGATGATTCAACCATATGCACATCAGCAACCACAGCTAATGAAAACACTGAAACCATTTCTGTATGGACCTCGCTTTGTGCACAGGGGCATTGTCATGCTGAAACAGGAAATGGTCTTCCCCAAACTTTTGCCACAAAGTTGGAAGCACAGAATCGTCTAGAATGTCATTGAATGCTGTAGCGTTTAGATTTCCCTTCACTGGAACTAAGGAACCTAGCCAGAACCATGAAAAACAGCCCCAGACTATTATTCTTGCTCCACCTAACTTTACAATTGGCGTTATGCATTCGGACAGGTAGCGTTCCCTTGTCCATCGGACTGCCAGATATGGAAGCGTGATTCATCACTCCAGAGAACACGTTTCCACTGCTCCAGAGTCCAATGGTGGTGAGCTTTACACCACTCAAGCCGACGCTTGGCATTGTGCATGGAGATATTAGGCTTGTGTGCGGCTGCTCAGCCATTTTATTTTTTATTTTACCTTTATTTAACCAGGCAAGTCAGTTAAGAACAAATTCTTATTTTCAATGACGGCCTGGGAACAGTGGGTTAACTGCCTGTTCAGGGGCAGAACGACAGATTTGTACCTTGTCAGCTCGGGGGTTTGAACTCACAACCTTCCGGTTACTAGTCCGACGCTCTAACCACTAGGCTACCCTGCCTGCCATGGAAACTAATTTCATGAAGCTCCCAACGAACAGTTCTTGCACTGACATTGCTTCCAGAGGCAGTTTGGAACTCAGTAGTGAGTATTGCAACCGAGGACAGATGATTTTTACAAGTTACGCGCTTCAACACTCTGTGGTCCCATTCTGTGAGCTTGTGTGGCCTAGCACTTTGCCAGCCGTTGTTGCTCATAGACATTTCCACTTCACAACAACAGCACTTAAAGTTGACCGGGGCAGCTCTAGCAGCGAGGCTCTGCTTTTTTAACACCACACTCCACAAAGCAAGTCCTGCAGGCTCTAGTTGTATCTTATTTTCATTATTGTCAAGTGCTACAAAGAAAGATCTAGGTAAGCTGCAGCTGGCCCAGAACTGAGTTGCACGTCTTGCTCTTACTTGTAATCAGAGGGCTAATATTAAGAGTATGCATGCCAGTCTCTCTTGACTCAGAGTTGAGGAAAGACTGACTGCATCACTTCTTTTCTTTTTCTTGTGTGGGAAATGCCAAAATGTTTGCATAGTCAACACATATCACTGACACACACACTTACCCCACCACACATGTATTTTCACAGTCCCCAGGCCCGGAACAAATTCAAGGAAACGTACAGTATTATACGGAGCCATGAGTGCATGGAAGTCCTTTCCATCTTATATAGAGCAGGAGAACAGCTAACCTGGTTTCAAAAAACAAATAAAGCATCATCTCACGGCACAACACCTTTCACCCATATGACCTACTGTACTTGTTGTGTGTATGTACTGACATGTATGTGTAACTGATGCAGATGCAGACACACACACACTACATGTTAATGTTTGTTAATGTCTGTAAATTGTAAAGTTTTTTGTCTGTAATATCAAAAGAAATTGTGTCGAACATCAGTAATATTAGCTGTCGCCATCGGCGTCGGCTAAGGGGGATCCTCATAAAAAAATAAACATTTCTTCCATACTTAAAACTGAATATATGGCAAATGTTATAGAACTGAACCATTTGTGTAATATTGTATGGTAAATACTTCATATTCTCTTCTTTAAGTGAATGTAATATTGGGTCAATTTTCAAAATGGCCATTCTGTTGAAGCCAACTACACTTTCAACCGTCAATTCCATTCAGCAGATGATTTCCATTTCAATCTGCAGTATGGAGGCGAGTTTGTATACCCTCAGGTGTCAGCTCGGCTGGGCCCAACTGCTGCAAAGGTGTGGCTGGGCCCGGGTGGGTTACACCTCACAGAATGCCTGGAACCTTGGAAATCGAGCGAGCGCTTCCTCAAATTATATCGGTCCAATTTGTCTGCCCTGTCAAGCCTTCCTCTGCCACCCTCTCCTTAGTGGTACTGTAGCCTACAGTAGCTAATACCACACGGGCAACTGATTGGGCTTGTATCTGTAGCAGTGAAAAGACAAAGATAAAGGTTTGTCCATGCAAGACTGTCTACCCACCACTATCTTCACTCTGATATTGGGTTGTTCATATTTTTCTGTTAATATCAAATTGCTAGCCTATTTGTGGCAAGTGTTTATACATTTTGTTCTTTGAGGTTGTACAGAATAGGCAAAAAATAATCACTAACCCTCAAACTGTTTTGCAATATTCGTAATAGTGCTTTGGTAGTGTTTGTCCTTGGAGCAGTGGCATAAGCTCATTGTCCTTGTTATAATGGTGTGATGCCATAGCGGAGTGTGAGAAATATGCTTCCATCAAACTCTCATTAACCTTTTTGTCTGACGATGCCCCTCATGGAAAGATTACTCTGAGATCTCAGTCAATTAAATCAAGTCTGATTTCATTTGTCACATGCTTCGTAAAACAACAGGTGTAGATTAACAGTGAAATGCTTACTGGCCATTCCCAACAATGCAGAGAGAAAACCTCTAAAATAATAGAAAATAAAAACACAAGGAATAAATATACAATGAGTAACGATAACTTGGCTATATACACAGGGCACCAGTATGGAGTCGATGTGCAGGGTTACGAGGTAACCAAGGTTGATATGTAGATATAGGTAGGGATAAAGTTAATAAGCATCAGGATAGATAATAAACAGTAGCAGAAGTGTATGTGAGTTAAAAGAGTTAGCTCAGAAAAGGGTCAATGCCGATAGTAAGGGTAGCTACTGGTTAACTATTTAACTAACTACTTAGCTGTCTTAAAGCTTGGGGTTAGAAGCTGTTCAGGGTCCTGTTGGTTCCAGACTTGTTGCATCGGTACCACTTGCCGTGTGGTAGCAGAGAGAACATTTATACATTTGACATTTTAGTAATTTAGCAAATGTTCTTATCCAGATCGACTTACAGTTAGTGCATTCATCTTAAGATAGCTAGGTGGGACAACCACATGTCACAAGCATAAAAAGTACAGTTTTCCTCAATAAGCTACTGGTGTTCCTAATGTTTGATATAGTCAGTGTATATACAGGCAACTACCAAAATAATGGAAAAACAAACCTTAGGTGTGGTTTCTGAGCTAATAAAGAAATCAACAATCCATCTTGCTTAGGGACATGTATAAAAATGTCTGGACAGGCCATTATTTTGGCCATTATGTTGGCTACGATGGCTATGCCCCTATAAGATGACAATGCCACCATCCAGTGGTCACTGAATGGTTTGATGAACATGAAAATTATGTAAAACATATTTTTGATTTGATTTGATTTATTTGACCATTTTAAATCACAGTACAACCAACATGTGGATACAGAACATTGCCATTAAAATCATTGAGGACGACAATAATAATACAAACAATTATACGTATTTCCATGACGGGCATCATGAAAATACAAGAAATCAAAAATATATACAAGATTATAACATGAAAACAAAATACATCTCAAACACATCTCATCAATTGGGAGGAAACTGTAAAAGGAATTAAACACATTAACATTCATTGAAAACAATTATACTTTCTTTAAGCCTGTGCGGTTTTAAATGATTTTGCCCATAAACCATTTCTTAAGGTTTTTCTTCAAACTCCCTAGCGTAGGGATGGATTTATATGGTTTTGTACACCATTCCATTCCTCTGCACCAGCATTAAGGACATAGTTTGTCAAATGCAACAGGTGTAGACCCTACCGTGAAATGCTTACTTACAAGCCCTTAACCAACAATGCAGTTCGAGAGTTAAGGAAATATGTACTAAATAAACTAAAGTAAAAGAAAAAAAAAGAACACAATAACATAACAATAACATAACAATAACGAGGTTATATAGAGGGGGTACAGGTTAGTCGGGGTCATAAAGTGACTATGCATAGATAATAAACAGAGAGTAGCAGCAGTGTAAAAACGAAGGTGTGGCAATTTGATTATTGTTCAGCAGTCTTATGGCTTGGGAGTACAAGCTCCGAGCGGATGTTGCCTGTATTCCATTGCTTTTGTTTGGGATATGTATGTACGGTGTCGTCGATGCACATATTGATCAAGCCGGTGACTAAGGTGGTATACTCCTCAATGCCATTGGATGAATCCCGGAACATATTTCAGTCTGTGCTAGCAAAACAGTCCTGTAGCGTAGCTTCCTCATCATCTGACCATTTCCATATTGAGCGAGTCACTGGTACTTCCTGCTTTATGATGAAAACTCTCTTGGTAGAAAGTGTGGTCTACAGCTGATCATGAGGTATTCTACCTTAGACAAGCAATACCTTGAGACTTCCTTAATATTAGACATCGCGCACCAGCTGTTATTGACAAATAGACCACCCCTCATCTTACCTGACGTAGCTGTTCTGTCCTGCCGATGCACGGAAAACCCAGCCAACTGTATATTATTTGTGTCTTCGCTCAGCCACAACTCAGTGAAACATACAATATTACAGTTTTTAATGTCCCGTTGGTAGGAATTTACAAAAATTCTGGGGAATTATTTGACTGGACTTAATTTGCGTGTTGCGTGAATGCGTCGGGGTAGGAGAGTTGCTGATGAGCTGTCATCGGGCGGCTCTGACTCTCCTGCCAAAGAAAGGGGGCTGCGTGAACTTAAGAACTGGACTATATCCCATCTTGACTATAGTACACAAGGACCAGACATATTGTGTACCGGGACACTCAATCACGGACAATCTGTTCTTAATCAGGGACATATTGGACTTGTCGAGAGTTTCTAATGTGAACTTTGGACTGGTCTCTATAGATCAAGAGAAGGCTTTTGATAGAATGGACCATGAGTATCTGTTTAATGTGATGTCTGTGTTTGGGTTTGGGAAAAGTTTTTTGTATTTGTGAAGATGTTGTATGCTTGGGCGTCATGGATGGTCAAGGAGTGAGGCGGGTTCAGACTAGTCTGAAGGTGTACGAGGGAGCTTTGTCAGTGCAGGTGAACAGGGGCAAGAGTGAAGCTCTATTATGTTGGGTATGGAGGGATAGCCCCCCCCCCCCTCTGCTTCCAGGGGGTTTGCAGTGGGACTCTGGAGGGCTTACATTTTTAGGTGTGTACCGGGGCTCAGAGAGGTGGGTCAAGAAGAACTATGAGGGGCTGTCACAGGCAGTGGTGTCAAGACTGGCCAGGTTGAGGTGTCTCCTGTCCCAAGTGTCATATAGAGGGAGGGTGCTGATAATCAACAACCTGGTGGAATCCTCTCTGTGGCATAAACTGGCGGTCCTCAACCCCCTCCCCCCCTGTCTGCAACGCAAGCTGGTGTATTTTTTTCTGGTCGGATCATCACTGGCTGACTGTCGGAAGTGTTGTATATGTCCGTCCATGAAGGAGGACAGGGCCTGGTGGAACTGGAGAGCAGGGTGGCTGCATTCCGACTAAAGGCGGCACAGAGACTGCTGTACTATACTGATGTTTGCTGGAGGGAACCAGAATGTGCGCTGCTGAGAAGAGCTGGCAGATTAGGGTCTGCGGTGCTGAGGGCCTGGTAGCTGCTAAGGCCCACATGAGAAGGGGGTGTGGAGCCTGGGCTGTGGGTGTGGGAGGAAACTATTTTCTACAACCCAGTCATACTTTTGATATCAGTTCAGTAGGCCACCATGCAGAGGTGACTGATGGCAGTGGGTTTACTAAGGCTGGGTGACCTGCGGCTGCTGGGGGAGGAGGGGTGGAAAACCCCTGATGTCCTGGCACAACAAACATCTCTTAGGCTGCAGTGGAGATTCCTGGGGGAGGTCCAGGAGGCACTATCTGAGCCCGTAAGAGGGGTGTTTGAGCAGCCAAAGGGGGAAGGGACACCAATGATTCCGCCCCTGCAGGTGGGGAAGAGACTGGGAACTGGCAAGGGGGTCTGGAGGACTTGTTAGATTTTAACACTCCGAGCCTGGGGGAGTATGGGGGGAGTATGGGGGGGTGGGAGGTAAAGCCCTCTACAACCTCTGCACTAAGGTGAGGAACATTAGGAGCCTAACAGGAGTGAAGGCACATCAGCGGCAAGGAGTATGTGGGGCTGAGAGTATGGTGGGTTATAGATGGAGGGGGCTCTACAAACTCCCAGTACCAAAGAGTTCAGGGAACCTCCAATGGAGGGCTCTACATGGAGCCCTGGCCACTAACAGCTGGTTGGCACGGGTCGACCCGGGAGTCGGACAGGGGCGTCCTTTCTGTGTCATGAGTGAAACTGTGCATCATGTGTTTTCTGAGTGCTCCATGTTAGGTTCATTAATGTCTCTGTTGGAATGTCTGTGTGAGAGATTGGGGGTGGAGTTTGCTGTCGGATTTTTATAATGAGTTACAGGTATTTGAATAAGCAAAAGCCAAATGTGTGTTTTGTTGAATTTTCTGTTCGCTCGGGCGAAGTTTGCCATTTGGCTAACAGGGAGGAACGGGGTCAAAGGCGGAAGGATAACAGATCCTTTACTATTATTTAATGGGATGGTCTCTGCACGCCTTAGGGTGGAATTTGAGGGGGGGGTGGGGGGGCATCTGTACAGCTGGGTAAGATAGGTATATACGGTTGTAGAAGTGGGGAGGGTTTGGTTATTGTGATGTGTGGTGTTGTTTTGTAATCTGGGGTAGAGGGCAAGGTGAGAATGCAGCACAGGGGATATTTGTTTTTTAAAGGGGGTTTGGGGGGTGAGGTTTAAGGTAAATTAAATTAGGATTTATCATTAAAGAAGGAAAAAGTGTCAAAGTATCTCTGTCTCTCACCACAGATTGCAGGAAAGAGATGATGCTGAAATGGGTTTCATATACTGTAAGATGGAGAGCGATCTTTCATACCTGACTTCTGAGGCAGTTGTTTATCCGTTCTATGAGCCTGTATCAATGTGCTTGTGAATATTGCTGACGTCGCAGCATGTAATATTTGTTTTCATTTAATTGAAGCTCAGAGTCAACACACAGTGATCAATATTTAATGTTTTTGGGGTGAATAGTTATAATTGTACTGTGAGAGAGAAATTGGTCTGCATTATGGCCTAGATTCCACTCCTGGTGTGTGAATGAAGCAGAGCAAACACCCCTCCCCTTTATTCCAATGAAGAGAAAGCATGAGCGGGGAACGTTTACCCGCGCATGGAGTCGGGCCATTGTATTGAATAAAGCCTGTGCATTACTTTGAAAAGGGCGAGTTGATATTAACCTATGGATGGCAGGGTAGCATAAAGGAAGTCAATGGAGCATAAAGGAAGGCAATGTGTAATGGCAGAGTGAAAAGTGCCATCTGGTGCTTTTAACTTTTGAGCAATTGGGTGCTCTAATTGATTCTTCTATCACCTCAATGTGATTTTGTTCAGCGTGTGTGAGAGAGAGAGAGAGAGAGAGAGAGAGAGAGAGAGAGAGAGAGAGAGAGAGAGAGAGAGAGTAATCAGAATTGGTCATTGTTCACATTTCCCTTTCAGTCACCCCCAACTGAGCCTCTGGCAAACACACTGCTATATACAATACTGTTTAACCCAAGAATAACCTATGTAATATAAATGTACATCATTGTTAACTCCTACATTTTAAATGTAAGAGAGTGTAACCATTTAAGGTACATGCATTCATCAGTGTAGGCTTTGTTTTGGTTTGGGCGATGAATAAATTGATCCAAATTCTTCTGACAATATATCAGTTGGACACATTCTGACAACCAATTAATTGATGTTGAGGAGAGCTGGAAATGGATTTGAAACAATCTGTCATCTACAAACCTACATGCAAATACATGTCATGTAAAGCATATTTATATCTCCTAAATAATGAAAACATTAAAAGTTATCCTTTTTAGATTAAACTATATTATGCTAAATATTCACATCACCAAATACCTGATTAAAACACACTATTTTGCAATGAAGGTCTACAGTAGTTTCAACAACACACTCTAGGCTAGCACAATGGGACAGCTATTTCCCGTCCTCCTCTGGCTACATCAACCTCAATACAAAATCTAGGAGGCTCATAGGCCTTACACCTTTCCATAGACCTATATGGTAATTATGACCACTTCTGGAGGATATCCTCCAACCAATTCAAGCTTTTGAAATATGAACTGACATATTGTCCATCGAATCATAGGATTAGGATTAGAGAACGACCATAGCGTGGTGTATTGTTGTTCTGCCACAACATAGCAATATGAGGGTTCTTTGTGTTGAGAAGCTTGGTGAGTTGGTAACATATTGGACAGAGAATGAGAGTGAAGAGTGATAGTTGAGCATTTTTGAGATTATTATAAAATTCTAATTAGTTTCTCAAACTATAGAAGAGGGAGGAGCTGGATTATATATTGTTTTCTTGGTTTTATAAGTTTATTTTTGTGTGAAGTTAGTGCAATTCATTTCAAACGTTACAGTAGCTAGCTACCAGAGTGCAGTTTTCTCCACCAGAATGGCTAGTTAATCCTAACAACATTGTAGTGGATTTTTTGTTGAAGACACCCTTTCATGTCCCACATCAGATTCAAGCTTCTTGGAAAAAGCAGCATCAATCATGTAACAGACAAAAGTCTACGTACTCAAAATGCGCAATGAGAAGGTAAGAAGAAACAGGGTTACAAGCGTCTTAGTTGGATTTTACTTAGGGGCACGATGAGAGGGAACGTTCAGCTAATAAGGGCAACTACAGCTTGCAGAATTGTGATTTTGCTGAGCTTTATGCTCAGCTTTATTTGCTGAGCATATGGAAGTTTCTACTGTCTTCTCTGGGATGTCGAAATCAATTCAGAATTATTTGATTGTTTCAATTGCATCATCTAGTAAAAGTGAGATTAAAAAGAGAGGTTGGCACAGAGCATTTTCTCAGTGCGTGCTCAAGTAGGCTTTCTACCTTTCTCCGGTATTTTTTTAGCTAAGGCGATAACATATAATCACTCCGGACAGACAAAAGCAAGAGCTCTTTACATAAATGTTGTAGCAGCCTAGGGTATCTAAACATTAGAGATCTAACAAGCTAAATGGGATGAAAACCAGACATTTTTTTATTCTGAAAAACTGTAAATTACTTAAAGGAGAAGCCTGTTCATCTGGTCAGCGTAAACAAATTGGTAACGTTGTGTATTTATAGTCCATTTTGTTTTGTCGAGCCGATGATTCTGTAAACTGTACCCCTTCCAAACCTATAACAAGACAAACAACCCAGCTCTTCCCAGCATCCTGTTACGACTGTTATGACCTGCTAAAGGTCAGGAGATAATTAGCAGACCCCGTTTATGACCCACATATATGAAGGGGGGGGGCAAGGTCATCAGAGACCTTTTGCCACCACTGCTATGTTCCAACAAAGGAACCCTTATCTCCCCTTTCTCTCAGCAACAAAGACAAAATGGCCCAGAGAGAATTAGGACATCATAAACTTAATGTCTTAACATCAAAACTTTTTATGATTATTTTAATTGTGCGCCCTCCAGTTTCTCTGGAAGTTGTCCCGCTAGCGGGATGCCTAGCCCTAAAATTAAGTCTAAGGACAAACTTTGAGAATGAGAATATAGTAACTGACTTTTGCCTGAGACTGCTGTTGATATACAGTGGCTTCAGAAAGTATTCAGACCCCTTGACTTTTTCCACAATTTGTTACGTTACTTATTCTAAAATGGATACCAAAAAAAATCTCTGCAATCTACACACAATACCCCACAATGACGAAAACAGGTTTTTATATATTTGAAAATGTATAAAAATATCAAAAACAGAAATATCATATGTACATAAGTATTCAAACCCTTTGCTATGAGACTTGAAATTGAGCTCAGGTGCATCCTGTTTCCATTGATCATCCTTGAGATGTTTCGACAAACTTGATTGGAGTCCACCTGTGGTAATTGATTGGACAAGATTTGGAAAGGTACACACCTGTCTATATAAGGTCCCACAGTTGACAATGCATTTCAGAGCAAAAACCAAGCAATGAGGTCGAAGGAATTGTCCATAGAGCTCCGAGACATTATTGTGTTGAGGCACAGATCTGTGGAAGGGTACCAAAACATTACTGCAGCATTGAAGGTCCCCAAGAACACAGTGGCCTCCATCATTCTTAAATGTAAGAAGTTTGGAACCACCATGACCCTAGAGCTGTCTGCCCGGCCAAACTGAGCAATCGGGGGAGAAGGGACTTTGTCAGGGAGGTGACCAAGAACCTGATGGTCACTCTGACAGAGCTCTAGAGTTCCTCTGTGGAGATGGGTGAGTCTTCCAGAAGGACAACCATCTCTGCATCACTTCACCAATCAGGCATTTATGGTAGAGTGGCCAGACTGAAGCCTCTCCTCAGTAAAAGGCACATGACAGCCTGCTTGGAGTTTACCAAAAGGCACCTAAAGACTCTCAGACCATGAGAAACAAAATTATCTGGTCTGATGAAACCAAGATTGAAACCAGGCAACATCCCTACGGTGAAGAATTGTGGTGGCAGCATCATGCTGTGGGGATGTTTTTCAGCGGCAGGGACTGGGAGACTAGTCAGGATTGAGGCAAAGATGAACGGAGAAAAGTACAGAGAGATCTTTTCTGAAAACTTGATCCAGAGAGCAAAGGGTCACCTTCCAACAGAACAATGACCCTAAGCATACAGCGAAGACAACGCAGGAGTGGGTTCGGGACAAGTTTTTGAATGTCCTTGAGTGGCCCAGCCAGAGCCAGGACTTTGAACCCGATTGAACATCTCTGGAGATATGTTAAAATAGCTCCCCATCCAACCTGACAGAGCTGAAGAGGATCTGCTGAGAAGAATGGGTGAAACTCCCCAAATACAGGTGTGCCAAGCTTGTTGCTTCATTCCCAAGAAGACTCGAGGCTTTAATCACTGCCATTGGTGCTTTAACAAAGTACTAAGTAAAGGGTCTGAATACTTATGCAAATGTAATATTTCAGGGTTTTGTTTATTAATAAATTAGCAAAAAAATGAATAATAATTTTTTGCTTGGTCATTGTGGGGTATTGTTTGTAGATTGATGAGATTTAAAAAAAAAACAATTTTAGAATAAGGCTGTAACGTGACAAAATGTGGAAAAAGTAAAGGGGCCTGAATACAATTGTTTTCTTTTCTCCCAACAGTCCGCGCCAATAACGTGGGTCTCCCATCCTCCAAAATGTTTCAAGTCACCAGCCTCCACTCCATCCCTCCAGATTCATTGCTATCATGGCTGCACCAGTGCATTATAATAATAGTGTCTGCAGATGGAAGCAGTGAAATCAGTGGACGTGAACTGATTAACAACAAGCCCCTGAGTTTAATAAAACAGTTATTTAATTCTGCGCTATGCATACAGTACAATTTAGGCCCCTTGTGACTTATGTCTTCAGATTAATTCACATTTTCAATAGTTTTAAATTACGCAAACCCTGAAACCCTGACTGACATTTTTTTATTTAATTTACTAAGATTAAAGCAGGAGAGAGTGGGCATTGAGACAAAGAGAGAGAGAATGAGGCAGACACAACACCAAAAGGTTAGTTGCATATATGCCTGACATTTAAGAAAACACAACTATGTTTGATCTCAACGGTCTCCCATACATGAAATGGATGGTTGTGTACAAATATTTTACTGCGAAAGTGGTTAAATTGATAGATATTGCAACACTCCCTTAACTCAAAAAGTGCTAAATAATTCCTTGCTGTAGCGGGGTGGGACACATTTGTTAACGTTGTGTCATTTCTAATACTTCTCTTGCATTTTGTAGCTTAGGTTTCAGTGTGGCGGATGCTACCTTGTATTCTGTCAAAACCGTCTTGCCATCTCCATAACCTGGACTGGGAAGGGGGATAAGGCCTGTTTCAGGGATTATTTTTCTGAGGACCATTCCTCGTAGTAAGTTATTATATAATTAAATGTTTTACACTTGTAAGCCATGTCTTAAACTCATGTATAAGACTATGTGCGATTCAAATGTAAATTAATGTTCTTTTTTTGTGTATGGAGCCATTCAGAAGAACCATGTTGAAAGCAGGGGATTTCACTCAGGTTAATTAAGAAATTAAAACATCCCATCATGCTTAGGGTCATGTACAGTGTATACCCAATAGTATGTGGACACCCCTCCAAATTAGTGGATTTGGCTATTTCAACCACACCCGTTGCTGACAGGCATATACAATCGAGCACAGACCCATGCAACTTCCATAGAGAGCCATGCAACATTGGAAGTAGAATGGCCTTACTGAAGAGCTCAGTGACATTCAACATGGCACTGTCATATGATGCCACCTTTCCAACAAGTCAGTTCATCACATTTGTGCCCTGCTAGATCTGCCCCTGTCAAATGTAAGTGCTGTAAGTGTTATTGTGAAGTGGAAACATCTAGGAGCAACAACGGCTCAGCCGCGAAGTGGTAGGCCACACAAGCTCACAGAATGGGACCGGCGGATGCTGAAGCGTGTAGCACCTAAAAATCGCCTGGCCTCAGTTGCAACACTCACTCCTGAGTTCTAAACTGCCTCTGGAACCAACGTCAGCACAAGAACTGTTCATCGGCACCTTCATGAATGGTTCCCATGGCCGAGCAGTCACACACAAGCCTAAGATCACCATGTGCAATGCGAAGCATTGGCTGGAGTTGTGTAAACCCCATCACACACTTTATTTGTAACTTATTTTGTACATAATGTTTCTGCAACTGTATCTTACGGCAAAAAAGAGCTTCTGGATATCATGACAGCGATCACTCACCTCGGATTAGACAAAGATTTTTTCGACAACAAAGACGACACACAAGACATTCTCCAAACACCCCAAAGGGCCGACATCCCCGTTATTTGCAAGAGGAAGCGATGCAGGTACTGAGGACAAAGAGCTGGATGCCTGGTCAGGACCCGGGGAAGGCGACTGGGAAAGCTGCCGTTACCGTCAATACTACTCTCCAATGTGCAATCATTGGACAATGAATTAGATGAGGTACAATCAAGAATATCCTACCAATGGGACATCAAAAACTGTAATATCCTATGTTTCACGGAATCGTGGCTGAATGACGACATGGATATTCAGCTAGCGGGATATACGCTGCACAGGCAAGACAGAACAGGTGTCTAGATTTTGCTCGCCTGAAGTAGAGTATATTGTGATAAATTGCAGGCCACACTACTTGCCCAGAGAGTTTTCAGCTATACTTTTCGTGGCTGTTTATTTACCACCACAGACAGATGCTGGCACTAAGATCGCACTCAGTCAGCTGTATAAGGAAATACGCAAACAGGAAACCACTCACCCAGAGGCGGCGGTCCTAGTGGCCGGAGACTTTAATGCAGGGAAACTTAAATCAGTTCTACCAAATTTCCATCAACGTGTTAAATGTGCAACCAGAGGGACATTTTTTAGATCACCTGTACTCCACACACAGAGACGCGTACAAAGCTCTCTCTCGCCCTCCATTTGGTAAATCCGACACCATCTCTATCCTCCTGCTTGCTGCATACAAGCAAAAATTAAAGCAGGAAGCACCATTGACTCGGTCTATAAAAAAAGTGGTCAGATGAAGCAGATGCTAAACTACAGGACTGTTTTGCTTTCACAGACTGGAACATGTTTGGGATTCTTCTGATGGAATTGAGGAGTACACCTCATCAGTCACTGGCTTTATCAATAAGTGCATCAAGGACGTCATCCACACAGTGACTGTACATACATACCCCAACCAGAAGCCATGGATTACAGGCAACATTCACACTGAGCTAAAGGGTAGAGCTGCCACTTTCAAGGAGCGGGACTCTAACCCGGAAGCTTTCAAGAAATCCTGCTATGCCCTGCAACGAACCATCAAACAGGCAAAGCGTCAATACAGGGCTAAGATTGAATCATACTACACCGGCTCCGACGCTCGTCTTATGTGGCAAGCCTTGCAAACTATTACAGACTACAAAGGGAAGCACAGCTGCGACCTGCCCAGTGACACAAGCCTACCAGATGAGCTTAATCACTTCTATGCTCGCTTCGAGGCAAGCAACACTGAGGCATGCATGAGAGCATCAGATGTTCCAGATGACTGTGTGATCATGCTCTCCGTAGCCGACGTGAGTAAGACCTTTAAACAGGTCAACATACACAAGGCTGCATGGCCAGACGGATTACCAGGACGCATTTTCAACATGTCCCTGATTGAATCTGTAATACCAACATGTTTCAAACAGACCACCATAGTCCCTGTGCCCAAGAACACAAAGGCAACCTGCCTAAATGACTACACACCCGTAGCACTCACGTCCGTAGCCATGAAGTCCTTTGAAAGGTTGGTAATGGCTCACATCAACACCATTATCCCAGAAACCCTAGACCCACTCTAATTTGCACAACGCCCAAACAGATCCACAGATGATGCAATCTCTATTGCACTCCACACTGCCCTTTCCCACCTGGACAAAAGGAACACTTACATGAGAATGCTATTCATTGACACCAGCTCAGCGTTCAACACCATAGTGCCCTCAAATCTCATCACTAAGCTAAGGATCCTGGGACTAAACACCTCCCTCTGCAACTTGATCCTGGACTTCCTGACAGGTGGTGAGGGTGGTGAGGGTAGGTAGCAACACATCTGCCACGCTGATCCTCAACACTGGAGCTCCACAGGTGTGCGTGCTCAGTCCCCTCCTGTACTCCCTGTTCACCCACGACTGCATGGCCAGGCACGACTCCAAACCATCATTACATTTGCAGATGACACAACAGTGGTAGGCCTGATCAACGACAACTTCGAGACAGCCTATAGGGAGGAGGTCAGAGACCTGGCCGTGTGGTGCCATAATAACAACCTATCCCTCAACATAACCAAGACTAAGGAGATCATTGTGGACTACAGGAAAACGAGGACCGAGCACGCCCCCATTCTCATCGACGGGACTGTAGTGGAGCAGGTTGAGCGCTTCAAGTTCCTCGGTGTCCACATCAACAACAAAGTAGAACGGTTCAAACACACCAAGACAGTCGTGAAGAGGGCACGACAAAGCATATGCCCCCTCAGGACACTAAAAAAGTTTGGCATGGGTCCTGAGATCCTCAAAAGGTTTTACAGCTGCAACATTGAGAGAATCCTGACTGGTTGCATCACTGCCTGGTACGGCAATTGCTCGGCCTCTGACCGCAAGGCCCTACAGAGGGTAATGCGTACGGCCCAGTACATCACTGGGGCTAAGCAGGCGGTGTCAGAGGAAGGCCCTAAAAATTGTCAAAGACCCCGGCCACCCCAGTCATAGACTGTTCTCTCTACTACTGCATTTGCAAGCAGTACCGGAGTGCCAAGTTTAGGGCAAAAAGGCCCCTCAACAGTTTTTTCCCCCAAGCCATAAGACTCCTGAACAGATAATCAAACGGCTACCCGGACTATTTGCATTGTGTGCTCCCCCAACCCCTTATTTTTACGGTGCTGCTACTCTCTGTTTATCATATATGCATAGTCACTTTAACTATAAATTAATGAACATACTACCTCAATTGGGCCGACCAACCAGTGATCCCGCACATTGACTAACCGGGCTATCTGCATTGTGTCCCGCCACCCACCACCCACCACCCGCCAACCCCTCTTTTACGCTACTGCAACTCTCTGTTCATCATATATGCATAGTCACTTTAACCATATCTACATGTACATACTACCTCAATCAGCCTGACTAACCAGTGTCTGTATGTAGCCTCTCTACTTTTATAGCCTTGCTACTGTATATAGCCTGTCTTTTTACTGTTGTTTATTTCTTTACTTAGCTATTGTTCACCTAACACCTTTTTTGCACTATTGGTTAGAGCCTGTATGTAAGAATTTCACTGTAAGGTCTACTACACCTGTTGTATTAGGCGCACATGACAAATAAACTTTGATTTTATTTGATTTTCTGCGGGAGGGACTGGTGCACTTCAAAAAATAGATGGCTTCATGAGGTAGAAAAATTATGTGGACATATTTAAGCAACATCTCAAGACATCAGTCAGGAAGTTAAAGCTTGGTTGCAAGTGGGTCTTCCAAATGAACAATGACCACAAGCATATTTCAAAAGTTGTGGCAAAATGGCAACAAAGTCAAGGTATTGGAGTGGCCATCACAAAGCCCTGACCTCAATCGCATAGAAAATTTGCGGGCAGAACTGAAAAAGCGTGTGCAGCAAGCCTACAAACCTACAAACCTGACTTAGTTACACCAGCTCTATCAGGAGGAATGGGCCAACATACATCCAACTTATTGTGAGAAGCTTGTGGAAGGCTACCCAAAACGTTTGACCCAATCTAAACAATTTAACGGCAATGCTACCAAATACTAATTGAGGTACTCTCAATTAGTATTTGGTAGCATTGCCGTTAAATTGTTTAGATTGGGTCAAACGTTTTGGGTAGCCTTCCACAAGCTTCTCACAATAAGTTGGATGTAAATAAAAGCTGAAATAATTTCTCTCTACTATTATTCTGACATTCTTGAAATTAAGTGGTGATCCTAACTGACTTTTTACTAGGATTAAATGTCAGGAATTGTGAAAAACTGAGTTTAAATGTATTTGGCTAAGGTGTATGTAAACTTCCGACTTCAACTGTATATTGTATTTATTTTTTATTTTTAATCCCAGGCCCCCGTCCCCGCAGGAGTCCTTTTGTTAGGCCGTCATTGTAAATAAGAATTTGTTCTAACTGACTTGCTTAGTTAAATAATGGTTAAATAAAATAAATAACATTTATTCAGGATCGTTTGTTGGACTACTTTAATGTGTCAAGTGGGCGAGATGCACAGTCTGTGTTTGACATGTCTGTGTTTATAGAGTTCATAGAGAAACTCGTTGTCCAAACCTACGATGGCCAGCTTGTTAGGTATGCGTAACTGGCTGTAAGGGAGTCTGTCACAGGAGAGCAGAAGTTGGTTAGCCAAAGGAGCCTTTTATTTCAGTGAACAAAACACATGGCACTAAGAACACTAAACACAATATGGGTTGACATAACCCAGCACAAACCAGTCTAGCGTGCACATATACGAAACAACAAGCGATTCCACTCAAAGACATGTGGGGAATAGAGGGTTAAATACACAACAATTAATGAGGGAAATGAAAACCAGGTGTGTAGGAAAACAAGACAAAACAAATGGAAAGTGAAAAGTGGATCGACGATGGCGAGAAGACCGGCGATGCCAACCGCCGCGCGAACAAGGAGAGAAACCGACTTCGGTGGAAGTCATGACACAGCTGTAATGGAATGTATCTGCTGTTTGTATTTACAGCTAAAGTCCCCTCTTGTTCCCTGAATTAAGAGGTGATGACTACTCCACTCCACAACCATTGTCAACTTTCTCCTGACATGACCTGAAGCCACGTCTCATGTATCCGCTCATCCATTGGCACATTGATTGTTTCCCTTCCAAGCACTGTGAGTACCCCTATCAATTTTCTCTCATTACTGTATGTAGAGTCAATCACTTACACAATCACATTATTACACATCAATGATTTTACTCCTTGCTTGGACTAACTCATTCTTAGCTCTTTTGAATAACTGTGTAGTGTGTTGTCTTATAGTTTTTTGTCTTCCCAGTGAAATCCTGTCCTGCACTCGTCAAGCCTATGAACACCTCAACTCATGCCTCATACCCTCATTCAATCACAGCTGAGATTCCTTTCCAACACGGTGTAAGTAGCCCTCTCATTCCCATTCCCCATAATATTGTACTTTAAATGTCTTTATTAAATGCTTTAGGTTAAAATAATTAGTATATGACAATTTTGTAAATAGACTTTGTCGTCTCCGTGCCTATACTGTGGGTTTCCCATCCTCCTCAATTTTTCAAGTCTCCAGCATCCACTGGACAACATCAAACCAAAATTGCACTAGCCTACTTTGCGAATAAATGAAAATAACAATTAGGCTTACAGCTATCACAACCTACATTTTAATAGCAATGAAACAGCTTTGGTTTCAAATGGTCACCAAAAAGGAGTGCTCCCCATCTCCCAATTCGCAGTTAAATGAACCACTGGCTATCAGATTGCAGCAAGGCTTACAAGGCCAAGTTCAAATGCCGATATCAAATTCAAAGCAATCTGTGCACTGCCTAAACAGCTGACCGGCAAAGCAAATGACACTGTCTCTGCCCTCTTCTTTCTAAAAGTGACAGAAAAGACGCACAGGCTGGCAGCTGCTCTTATGCTAAAAACAGTCAACATGCTGGGAATGCCAAGGTGGCCCAAAAATTCTAAGATGAGGTCTCCTTAGCATTCTGACGCCATTCTGACGCCTGTTTTCCTCTCTTCTTTCGTTTTAGGTAATTCGGCATTTCTGAATATACAGTATAGCCATTGTCCTTGTTACAGGGAGGAGAATTAGGGCTAACTGATGGATCAGGGTGAACTAAAGCATGAAGAGGCTCCTGGGTCAACAGGACTAAACACACAGAAACACTATTTTTTGTCTTGTTGTAATACCTCCTAAGGGAAAGATTATGAGGGCTCAATCCACATTTATTGTGTTGTTAAAAGATTGGGAGTACCTGAGGGGAATGAACACACACAATCTTTAGCCTGCAGGAAATTGATGCTGGGGAATTAAAGTGCCGAAATATTAGTGAGACAAAAAAGCTAATAATATGAGAAACAAAATGGATGGATTCATGGTTGAATGGCACAGAATGATTATTGACGTTATTGTAGCCACCAATCCACGAGAGAATAATAGGAAAATGTCTGCTGGTGTAAAATGATATACTGTGATCATCACATTGCTTGAGGCTCATGGTGAAATAGAAGCCCATAACATCCACAAAATAAACGTAATTTCCATGGTGATGTCTTCCTGTCACTCTGCAGTGTTTTGTAACTGCAAATTGTTTTGATGAACTGTGCTCTGTTGATTTTTCCCTTCCTAGAATGCTTTGAAATGGTAATTTATGAAAGCCCTTCTTATCCAAGGGTCACAGGGTCTCTGATTGCAATGTCCTCTGCAGTTATTACCATTACAGTAAAAGGGCAGACCAATGGCAATCATGCGGTTTTCTGCAAATGCATATCTGCTGCTGTATGTCCCACTATTTCACAATGCAATGTGCTGGGGCACATGCTTTCAAACCTGCCCTCAGCACTACATAGCAACTCTGAAGATTAGGACTATGAAACAGTTTGATGAAAAAGGCCTACTACTCCACTGGGCATCCTTTGCCTCAATGCACAAACCTCAGAGGACAGAGCTGATCATTATGGAGTTGAAAGGTTGACTGATACACTGTGACTATAAAGAAAAGCAAACAACAGAGAGTGATTACGATAAGGGCCATATTAGCATAACTACACTGTAGATAACACTAATTACAGTCTGCAGCAAAGATCAGTAAGTTGCACTTTTATGTTGTTTCACTGGCATAATTTCTGCCTTCATGCTGGTGTCGGAGCAGCATGGCTTCAGATCTTTCAAGCAGCTCTTAAATAACTCAAACTGTGTACAATGTCATCATCACATAGTGCTATGACACTGCCTGATTATGGTTAAAAACAGTTATGATATGATCTGGAAAAACTCTGTGCCCTTACCATGAATAGACTTTTGGGTGGGTAAGAGAGATCGATCAATCAATCAAATGTATTTGCAAAGCCCTTTTTACATCAGCAGATGTCACAAACCCAGGCTAAAACTCTGAACAGCAAACAATGCAGTTGTAGAAGCACAAATATAGAGAGGGGGAGGAATGATGAGAGGCAATGCTACTTGTTTTGACAGTGTATCCCATCCATGCATTGTCTTGCAACTGGCAATTTGTATTAGCAGATAATAAATGAGGAATTTGGAATGTTACATCATGTACATAAAATAGCAAGCCCAATCACAAATCCCAGGAAAACAACATGTAGCTTTAGCAGTTCATTGGCTTCTCTTCAGTACTGTACAACAGAAAAGCTAAGTATTTATTAAATGCTATAATGGTATGCCCTCAGACACCGCAGACATATTTGACAGCAGAATATATGCCACCCAATCCTTTTTTTTTTTTTTTTTTACCCCTTTTTCTCCCCAATTTTGTGGTATCCAATTGTTGTAGCTACTATCTTGTCTCATTGCTACAACTCCCGTACGGGCTCGGGAGAGACGAAGGTTGAATGTCATGCGTCATCCGATACACAACCCAACCAGCCGTACTGCTTCTTAACACAACGCGCATCCAACCCGGAAGCCAGCCGCACCAATGTGTCATAGGCTACACCATGCACCTGGCAACCTTTTGGCTAGCGCGCACTACGCCCGGCCTGCCACAGGAGTCGCTGATGCGCGATGAGACAAGGGGATCCCTACCGACCAATCCCTCCCTAACCCGGACGACGCTAGGCCAATTGTGCGTCGCCCCACAGACCTCCCGGTCACGACAGAGCCTGGGCGCAAACCCAGGGACTCTGATGGCACAGCTGGCGCTGCAGTACAGCGCCCTTAACCACTGCGCCACCCGGGACGCCACACCCAATCCTTCTTACAAATAAAATAAAATGTTATTTGTCATAGGCGCCGGAAAACAACAGGTAGAGTGAAATGCTTACTTACAAGCCTTAACCAACAATGCAGTTAAAAAAATAAATAAATTCAAAATAAGAATTAGAAATAAAAGTAACAAATAATTAAAGAGCATTAGTAAAATAACAATAGTGAGGCTATATAAAGGGGGTACCGGTTAGTCGAGGTAATATGTGCATGTAGGTACAGTTATTAAAGTGACTCTGCATAGATGATAACAGAGAGTAGCAGCAGTGTAAAAGAGCGGGGGGGGGGGGGGGGGCAATGCAAATAGTCTGAGTAGCCATTTGACTAGATGTTCAGGAGTCTTATGGCTTGGGGGTAGAAGTTGTTTAGAAGCCTCTTGGACCTAGACTTGGTGCTCCGGTACCGCTTACAGTGCGGTAGCAGAGAGAACAGTCTGTGACTTGGGTGGCTGGAGTCTGACAATTTTTAGGGCCTTCCTCTGACACCACCTGGTATAGAGGTCTTGGATGGCAGGAAGCTTGGCCCCAGTGATGTACTAGGCTGTATGCACTACCCATTGTAGTGCCTTGCGGTCGGAGACTGAGCAGTTGCCATACCATGTGGTGATGCAACCCGTCAGGATGCTCTTGATGGTGCAGCTCTAGAACCTTTTGAGGATCTCAGGACCCATGCCAAATCTTTTCAGTCTCTTGAGGGGGAATAGGTTTTGTCGTGCCCTCTTCACGACTGTCTTGGTGTGCTTGGACCACGTTAGTTTGTTGGTGATGTTGACACAAAGGAACTTGAAGCTCGCAACCTGATCACTACAGCCCCATCGATGAGAATGGAATGGGGGTGTGCTCGGTCCTCCTTTTCCTGTAGTCCAAAATCATCTTGATCATGTGGAGTGAGAGGTTGTTGTACTGGCACCACACGGCCAGGTCTCTGACCTCCTCCCTATAGGCTCTTTCGTCGTTGTCGGAGGGCATAGCAGGATTTATTTTAATCTTCCGGGTTAGAGTCCCGCTCCTTGAAAGCGGCAGCTCTGTCCTTTAGATCAGTGCGAATGTTGCCTGTAATCCATGGCTTCTGGTGGGGGTATGTACATACAGTCATTGTGGGGACGACGTCATCGATGCACTTATTGATGAAGCCAGTGACTGATGTGGTGTACTCCTCAATGCCATCGGAAGAATCCTGAAACATATTCCAGTCTGTGCTTAGCAAAACAGTCCTGAAGCTTAGCATCTGCTTCATGTGACCACTTTTTTATTTATCTAGTCACTGGGACTTCCTGCTTTAATTTTAGCTTGTAATCAGGAATCAGGAGGATAGAATTATGGTCAACTTGCAAAATGGAGAGCGAGGGAGAGCTTTGTGCATGTCTCTGTTTGTAAATGCCAACTGGATGTTTCAGGTTTATACATCCGGTGAAACATCTGGCTTATTGTTCTATCTGTGTTCAAAGGTCCTTCATAAAAGCGGCTCCTCCGCAGGTATAATTCTGTAGGCCTAATTCAGATAATGCACCTCATAACAAAATGCCCAGCAGTTCAGGCCAAGCCTCCACCTCCACCCTCTTGACCTGTCCCCAAAACACAACATTTCAGTCGCATCTCGCGCCCTACACTTGTCTGTCCAATTCATGTAAACAACTGCAGCTTGCCTGCTTGATAGCAAGCTGATCTATCCGTACTGATTGGTGAAGTAATTTAATGTTGAGCAAAAAAAAAAAAAAGGAACAGAGATTTAAAAAGGAACAGAAAGAAACCATTACTTTTTGGGGGGTTCAAACCGATTCAGAACTTTATTTTGCTGGTCAGAACAGTGGAACGGAACAAAACAATTATGGTCTGGTTCAGAACTAAAATATTGGAAAATAATTTTGTTTCTAACCCCAGCTTGATTAATTAATAATATATCTGAAGTGGAAGGAGATATGAAGGCAGGAAATTAAATACACTGATACTGGGGAGTGAGGACAGGGCAATCAGGTTCTTAATTAAGGACTGTGAGGAGTGTAGGGCATTATTTAAGACGATAGATAGTCTTTCCTGCTGTCCCTGCCGATGAGCTGAGGATCATGGGGGTAAGGCGACTAGGGTGATATTGGCAACTTCATGACCCTCCGTGGCCCTGTTAATGAGTTACTATACATTTCTGCTGTAATATAATCCCTCTCCTCCTCGTGTTAACATTATATAAGTGTCTAGAGGAAGATACTGTATGTGCAAACGTGTTATCCAATAACACATAGTTTCACAAAGAGAAACAGGATGTCGTGGGCCTGATAAGGAAGTACATGCAATGGATTCAGTAGTAGGCCTAGTGGTATATCTGTCTCTCATCTCACAATGAACTGTTGAACTGTGTGTCATAACCTTGAGATGCCACAGATGATACAACATCGTCAGAAGACAGAAATAGTACCTTAACCACCTTTAACAAAAAGGAAGGTTAAAAAACTCCTCCACCATTCTCCTTGAGTTTTTAACAGCTGCATCATACAGCTCTCAGGGGACGCCCATAGAAAGGTGGCCTGGGCCGGCTATTCTTCTTTAGTGACATGTTTATTTTTATTTACACCACCTGTCTAGTTTTTTAAAGCATTACTATATCGATGGGTGTGTGTCTGTGCGTTTGTGTGTGAGTGTGACTGTGTGTATACAGTATACATTTGGTACTCTAAGAAAGAAATACACGCTAAGGCAACATTGGGCACTTGAGTAGAGGAAGATGAATAGCTAGAGGTAAGAAATTAAGAAATCAAGATCTAGAGGAAGGATGACTTTTTTGTAGAATGCACAAATATTGTACCAAAGGAGAATCACAACACATGTGCTTTTCCAGACTAGACTCAGCTAAACTCATCAGAATATAGATGAGAAAGCTTATGTTGTAGTTCAGCAGCATTTGTTTGGGAGGAAACATGTAATATTAACATTATCCTGTGCTGCACTGTGCTGCACTAAATATAAATGACATATAACAAACTCAAAGTCATAGCAAAATAAATCAGTTCACCAAATTTACACCAGCATGTTAAATGTGCAACCAGAGGGAAAAAAACTTGAAACCACCTTTACTTCACACACACCACCAAATGATGATGAGAGAAAGCCCAGTGGATGGCAGTGGGAGAAGACATTCTGCACATTTTCTGATCTATGAAACATTTGATCTCAATAGAGTTTTCTCTTCCCAAAACTATAATCTATTACAAACAGAGTAGACAAAGTTTTGTAGACTTTACCCTTTGCCAACGTTTCCAAAAATGGTGTTCTTTAGAAAGAGTGCAAGGGTGAATTGAGTTATTTTACAGGCGCACTTCACAAAGTAAGCATTCCCTAACGGAAATATGACAATAGTATCTCGCTATATCATGCTTGGCTCTGTCCACCTCCTTGCTTATTCTGCCCACTATAATTAATTTTCTCCCATTGGAAACAACAGGCGATGGTCTACCTTGGGTAGTTATACAAATATTTGCTTTGAATGTCTTCGAACTTCAGAGAGTTAGCTATCTAGCTAACATGCTTGTGTGTGAAGAGCAGCACCAGAATTAAAATAAAAACACGTTTTACCCTTTTGTAGTTAATAAATCCAATGTGAAATGTGATAAATATAGTATCCTTAACTGGCATTGAACATTTTAGATCTCTTTCTGAATCAAGCTTGTAACGTCAATAGGCTGCAGTAGTCTATGTTTTGGAGGGGGAGGTGCAGGTAGCCTACACAAGCACACACACTGGCAAAGATTTCAATGGGAAACGTGATAACGATACTATCCTTAACCAGCATTAAAAATGATAAATCTCTTTCTGAATCAAGCTTGTAATGTCAGTAGGCTACAGTAGCCTTGAAGGGGGAGGGGCATGTAGCCTACACAAGCACACACACTGGCAAAGATTTTCAGCTGGCAGGCAGACACTGGAAGTTTCTCAAGGACAGAGTAAGGGCTTTGCATAAGTGCGTTATTTTGTCGGACTGGAAAAAATTATGTAAAATAATGTTATTAACCGGTTCTCATGCTTAAAAATAATTGATTTAGTTTAGATCACTTTCGTTCCCTGTTCTGATTCTGTTCCTCAAACATGTTCCTTATTTTCTGGTTTTCGGTTCTGTTCCCTAAACTGGTTCCAACCCCTGTATTCAAGCCTCTCTCTCTCAATTCCTCTCGACTTGGCAGTGTTTCCAGAGGCCGCTTTGCACTGCTTTGCTACCGCCAGCCAGCATTAAAAGGGTGAATATTAAGGTAGACTTAGCCACACCATTCCTAGAGACATTACTTTGAGGTTCAAATGTCAACATTTAGATAAGATTTGGCTTCACCGGTGGCTGAGTTATGTAGTGTTATGGGTCTGTCTCTGTGGTGTTAGAATGTGATTTCTCTGGGCACTATTCTGAAAACAAACCTGCAGGGATTTGTGCAAATAGAAAAACTGGGCTCTGCTAAGTTTGCAAAGAGATTAGGATATGGTAAGATAGTGTAGTCATAAGAAGATCATTAGAAAGGAATACCACAAGGGTATGATTTCTAATGTGAGCAGTTATTAAATATAGCTAAATACTGCTAAATATTAGATTTATTTTATTGTCTTATTAGAGAGGCATTGTTACATGCATGGCACAGTAGCTCTAATAAGGCTGTATTTCACAAAGAATGGTGCTGGTGAGGCTCAATACACCACACAGTTTAGTTTTGCTTTATTCAAATAACACTGTAGAAGTTTCCTACTCAACTCAGAGAAATAACCAATGGACTATAGCATGAGGCCACCCACAACACTGACAAGCAGGGTAATGGAAAACACTCTAAACCACCGTGACACATAGTTTGACGGCACGCGTCAACAGGTTGTCCGGTCGCAGTTCCTTAGAACGTGAGCAATTGAGTGAAATGGGAAAGGATGCTCTCTGCTGTGAGGGGGTGAGGGAAAAAGGTGAGAGACGGAGAGACCGTGCTGCTCCTCATCTGGATGGCTCGCTGAGTAGCAAGGAGAGAAGAGGAGCGAAGGCCCAGGAGGAAGCTCTCAGGTCACCGTGCCGCTCCAATTTCACAGCTGAGTTGCGCTCGTCACCAGTGATGCTGGTGGCCGCGGTAACGCTCCAAATAGACTGTCACTTGAGTGGCACATGAGGCCACAGATAATGGTGGAATGTTGGCGGTAGAGGATGGGTTCCATTTTCTCCTATCCTTTTTGGTTATCTTAGCTGTATTTGTTCATCCAGATTTGATATGGAGACATCATATTGCAGGGCCTGGATGTGACAGATGTTTTAATTAAAAACAGATCAGGAAAATAAATGCTTCTCTGAACGTAATTCTCTGGGCGTGATACAAATCTAGTCATGTTCTTGATTACACAATGGATGGGCCAGACTTGATTTCCCAGATCCATACACAAAAAGTTTCCATCAGAACATATCAGCAACATACCCTAAGAGATGAATCTACACTGAAGAAAAATATTGTTGTCGTATGTTTCATGAGCTGAAATAAAAGATCCCAGAAATGTTCGATGCTTGCAAAAAATGCATTTCTCTCAAATTGTGTTTTGTGCAAAGCTGTCATCAAGGTAAAGGGTGGCTACTTTGAAGAATCTCAAATAGAAAATATATTTTGATTTGTTTAGTACTTCTTTGTTTAATACATGAGTATATATGTGTTATCTCATTGATTTTAATGTCTTCACTATTGTTATACAATGTGGAAAATAGTAAAAAAATAAATACAAATCCTGGAATGAGTAGGTTGTCCAAACTTTGGACTGGTACTGTATATAGTGGTGTAATTTTCTTTGCTACTGTATTTCTAATCAAATCAACATGTAAGGACGTTCGTCTGTACGAGAGGCGGACCAAAGCGCAGCGTGGTTGTTTTGATTCATGTTTTAATAAATAACTTCACATGAACAAACTAACAAAAACAAGAAATGTGAAAACGCAAAACAGTCCTATCCTGTGACAACAAACACAGTGACAGGAACAATCACCCACAAACACACAGTGAAACCCAGGCTACCTAAGTATGATTCTCAATCAGAGACAACTAATGACACCTGCCTCTGATTGAGAACCATACTAGGCCGAAACATAGAAATACCCAAATCATAGAAAAACAAACATAGACTGCCCACCCAACTCACGCCCTGACCATACTAACTAAATACAAAACAAAGGAAATAGAGGTCAGAACGTGACAGTACCCCCCCCCCCCCCCCCAAAGGTGCGGACTCCGGCCGCAAAACCTTGACCTATAGGGGACGGTCTGGGTGGGCGTCTGTCCGCGGTGGCGGCTCTGGCGCGGGACGCGGACCCCACTTCACCATTGTCTTAGTCCGCCTTATTGTCCGCCTCCGTGGCTTTCTCACCATGGCCACCCTTCTCAATGACCCCACTGGACAGAGGGGCTGTCTGGGACAAAGGGGCAGCTCGGGACAGAGGGACAGCTGCTCGGGACAGAGGGGCAGCTGCTCGGGACAGAGGGGCAGCTGCTCGGAATAGAGGGGCAGCTGCTCGGAACAGAGGGGCAGCTGCTCGGAACAGAGGGGCAGCTGCTCGGGGCAGAGGGGCTCCGGCAGCGGCGCCGGACAGGCGGGAGGCTCCGGCAGCGGCGCCGGACAGGCGGGAGGCTCCGGCAGAGGCGCCGGACAGGCGGGAGGCTCCGGCAGAGGCGCCGGACAGGCGGGAGGCTCCGGCAGAGGCGCCGGACAGGCGGGAGGCTCCGGCAGCGGCGCCGGACAGGCGGGAGGCTCCGGCAGCGGCGCCGGACAGGCGGGAGGCTCCGGCAGCGGCGCCGGACAGGCGGGAGGCTCCGGCAGCGGCGCCGGACAGGCGGGAGACTCCGGCAGCGGCGCCGGACAGGCGGGAGACTCCGGCAGCGGCGCCGGACAGGCGGGAGACTCCGGCAGCGGCGCCGGACAGGCGGGAGACTCCGGCAGCGGCGCCGGACAGGCGGGAGACTCCGGCAGCGGCGCCGGACAGGCGGGAGACTCCGGCAGCGGCGCCGGACAGGCGGGAGACTCCGGCAGCGGCGCCGGACAGGCGGGAGACTCCGGCAGCGGCGCCGGACAGGCGGGAGACTCCGGCAGCGCTGGACAGGAGGAAGGCTCCGGTAGCTCCGGAGAGGCGGGAGACTCCGGCAGCGCTGGAGAGGAGGGAGCCCCCGTAAGGATGGACCGGAGAGACAGCCTGGTACGGGGGGCTGCCACCGGAGGGCTGGTGCGTGGAGGTGGTGACGGATAGACCGGGCCGTGCAGGCGCACTGGAGCTCTTGAGCACCGAGCCTGCCCAACCTTACCCGGTTGAATGGTCCCGGTCGCCCTGCCAGTGCGGCGAGGTGGATTAGTCCGCACTGGGCTATGCAGGCGAACCGGGGACACCGTGCGCAAGGCTGGTGCCATGTAAGCCGGCCCAAGGAGACGCACTGGAGACCAGATGCGTAGAGCCGGCTTCGTGGCACTTGGCTCGATGCCCACTCTAGCCCGGCCGATACGCGGAGCTGGAATGTACCGCACCGGGCTGTGCACCGGTAACCACAGGAAGTTGGCTCAGGTCTCCTACCTGGCGTAGCCATACTCCCTATTAGCCCCCCCCCCCAATAAATTTTTGGGGCTGTCTCTCAGGCTTCCATCCATGACGCCGCGCTGCCTCTGTTGCTTCTCCTGCTGCTCCTCTTGCCGTTGCCCGTTACCACGCCGCTTGGTCCTGTTGGGGTGGGTGATTCTGTAAGGACGTTCGTCTGTACGAGAGGCGGACCAAAGCGCAGCGTGGTTGTTTTGATTCATGTTTTAATAAATAACTTCACATGAACAAACTAACAAAAACAAGAAATGTGAAAACGCAAAACAGTCCTATCCTGTGACAACAAACACAGTGACAGGAACAATCACCCACAAACACACAGTGAAACCCAGGCTACCTAAGTATGATTCTCAATCAGAGACAACTAATGACACCTGCCTCTGATTGAGAACCATACTAGGCCGAAACATAGAAATACCCAAATCATAGAAAAACAAACATAGACTGCCCACCCAACTCACGCCCTGACCATACTAACTACATACAAAACAAAGGAAATAGAGGTCAGAACGTGACACAACATCAAATGTTATTGGTCATATACACGTGTTTAGAAGATATTATTTTGGGTGTAGCGAAATGCTTGTGGTTCGAGCTCAGAGACTGCAGTAATATCTAACAAGTAATATCCATCAATTTGCATAACAAATACCTAATACACACAAATCTAAGTAAAGGAATGCAATATAAATATATGGATTGTATTTTCAGGGTGGCGTAGGCTAAGATGCAATAGATGTTATAGAATACAGTATATACATATGAGGTGACGAATGCAAGATATGTAAACATTATTAACGTGACGAGTGTTCCATTTATTAAAGTGGCCAGTGATTTCAAGTCTATGTACAGTTGAAGTCAGAAGTTTACATACACCTTAGCCAAATACATTTGAACTCAGTTTTTTCCAATTCCTGACATTAAATCCTAATAAAAATGTTCTGTCTTAGGTCAGTTAGGATCACCACTTTATTTTAAGAATGTGAAATGTCAGAATAATAGTAGAGAGAATTATTTATTTAAGCTTTTATTTATTTCATCACATTCCCAGTGGGTCAGAAGTTTACATACACTCAATTAGTATTTGGTAGCATTGCCTATAAATTGTTTAACCTGGGTCAAACGTTTCGGGTAGCCTTCCACAAGCTTCCCACAATAAGTTGGGTGAATGTTGGCTCATTCCTCCTGACAGAGCTGGTGTAACTGAGTCAGGTTTGTAGGCCTCCTTGCTAAAGCCATGACATTATTTTCTGGAATTTTCCAAGCTGTTTAAAGGCACAGTCAACTTAGTGTATGTAAACTTCTGACCCACTGGAATTGTGAAACAGAGAATTATAAGTTAAATAATCTGAAAACTTGTGTCACACAAAGTATATGTCCAAACTGACTTTCCATGGTAGGATTTAATAGTCACAGTGGGTAAAACATCTCTTATACACTTCCTGATAAACTCAGTCACTGAATCAGTGTTTTCATCAAAGCTCTTCTACCCGGAACATATCCCAGTCCGCATGATCAAAACAATCTTGAAGTATGGATTCTGATTGGTCATATTAGCATTAACTGAGAATCCAGCAGGCTGGACCGATTCAGACAGTACTGTATATCCCGAGAGAGTCATGTTTCCGGGAATCAGACAGAGTATGTTACAATCCCTGATGACTCTCTGGAAAGAGACCCACACCCTGAGCTCGTCAACATTATTATCCAGAGACTGAACATTAGCGAGTAATATACTCGGAAGCGGTAGGTGTTGTGTGCGCCTCCTAAATCGAACTAGAATATCACTATGAGTACCTCTCCTTCGCCGGCGTTGTTTTGGATAGGCTTATGGAATCAGTTAAATTGCCCTGGGGGGTGCGAACATAGAATCTGCTTTGGGAAAGCCGTATTCCTTGTCGTGATGCTGGTAGTGCTGGTGAGTTACCGCATCTCAGATATCCAATAGTTCTTCCCGGATGTATGTAATATCACAAAAATAATTCTGGGCTAACAATGTAAGAAATAATACATAAAAAACAAATTACTGCAAAGTTTCCTAAGAGAAAGAAGTGAGGCAGCCCTCTCTGTCGGCGCCATTCCAGGGTTTCGACTGTGTTTAAAAGGACTGTGGCACTCCTCCAGCTCCCTAGTGTGAGGCTCTTCACCCTGGATCCTGCCCAGTCACCATAACACCTTCCCCCTGACCCTCACACCCTGGATGACAGATCACAGGACCCCACAGCCCTGGAGACCGACACACCCTGGCAAACGCCCTGATGCCCACCTTTGAGCTCGCCCTGAAACTGGCCTGGGTACCACACAGAAGACTGGGGAGGGTCACCTGCTCACCTCCATCCTTCTCCTCCTCTCCTCCAATCCTCTGGTTTGGTTCTACTCCCATCGCTGCAGTGTCAGCTCTCTGTCAGACTACAGAGGGTCAGTTTTCCTTTGTCCCTGGTCTGGCCCAGCACCACACTCCCTGAAACTGCCATGGCAGCAGAAATGGTGGAGGAAGCCCATCCCGCGGCGCTCCCAAGTAGCTCTGCCATCCTTCACGTCACTACAGATTTGACATGTTCTTATATAAAAGTAATACATCAAGGGGGCAAATTTGTCCAATAAAGAGTTGGAGGGAGGGAAAGGGGAGCGCAGAGGGGTGGAACGAGGTGCAGAGTGTATCACTGTCTATAGGGAGAGCTTTTTACCTCTCTGGAAATGTGATTAATAGCATTTTCACACCTTTCTGCCCAGGACTAATGACATTACTCCAAATTATTCCAAATATTATATTGATGTTCCTCATTCTCAAACGTCACTGCTGTAAGCAAAATGGGACCAGGTATAATGTGATGATTCCCTTTTGTGCTATATTTATAGACTTCCACCTGGTTAGAGACCAATAATAGAAAGAGTAAGTGAGCACAATTCATTCATTGGATGGAAAATGTTCTCTCTAATCATCGCACCGCAAAATTTAGATATGGTTCGAAAATGCAGCCGCTTGTTCAAAACATGGAGATGCACGTATGCCATTTGCACACCTACCTGCACTTCAGAGTGGGACAATTCCAAATTGTCTCCGGGGCCCACAGTGGCCCTCGGTTCTCTCCGCTCACGCCCAGCTCGCCTAGCTCTCTCCCTGCACTGCTCAGCCACCAAAGTGCCAGCGTGAAATGGCTGTTAATGCCATGTACTATCTGTCCCATGCAGAGCCTGTTTTAAGCCTCCATATTGCTCTCCATGTTGCTCTCCGGGCTGCCCAAAAATATTTGGAGAGAAAGAGCCAGGGTGAGAGAAAGAGGAAGAGGGAGGAACAAGAGAGAGAGGGAGGAAATTAAAACATCAAACAAGCTTGTGAAATATTTCCTCTAACCTTACATTTTTCTCTAAAGAATGTGTTCCGGCTCTGATGTGAAATACCTCTCTGATTATATGGCAGTGTTCATCAATTGATGAACTCTGCACCCTGAAACATGTCTGTCTTGCCTGAACTTGATTGTGTGAGAGAAGTAAACTACATTTGGAGCAAGAATAGAGACAATTCAATTGTGTCTCAGTCAAAAGCCATAGATTGTTATACTGAAACCATGAAACACAACACAATGTTATACATGTAGTTGCCTCAGTGTTCAGAAGAACACATTAAGTACAGTATATAACACTAACAACACTGAGCATTACTTCAACAGCAGTCCTGTGAAGTATGAGGTTTGTCTTTGTAGTCTGACTGCCTGCCTGTCTATGTACCTGCTTGCCTGTCTGCCTACCTGTTTGAAGCCATGACGCCTGTCGGCCCTAAAACTCCATTTTAACCTGTCAACACAGAATGGTTAGTCAGCTTGTCTCTAGTTCCAGGGGTAGGGAGGGTGTTTGAAGGGGGGTCCTAGGGAGGCATGGGGGCTGACATGTTAGCTTACAGAAACACCACATGTCTCACCACACTGATATGATGGACATTGGCACCTGTCGTAACTCATTAGCCCCTGCCAGGAAACTGACCAGTGCTCCAGGCTCTTCAGGAGGTTTTAGGTGTAAAGAGCAGTGACAGTGCCTGGAAAGTGAAAAGCAGAAGACCCAACGACTCCATTACGAAGGGCAGATGGGACACCACTCCCTCCTCTGCCTACTCGCCTGCTTCACTCCTCCCTGTCAGCTGGTTGGCATTTAGAACTAAGTAGTCCGTCGACACAATACGAATCAGCTCATATGCAGGACTCAGCAGAGCATGTGATATGAAGGAACAGGATTTAGATAGTGGAATGTATTGGTAGCGACAAGGGTGGTAGCGACAAGGTTATCAAAATGAGTGTAGGCACAGATATGCAAGATATTTTTTTTCCAATGTTTGTGTATCTTCCTTCTATTCTTCATCTACCTATTCGTTAACATTGTAATACATTAGAAGGTTACAGTACAGAGAGGAAAACAATATGTATATTTCTAAATGTTCACTCACTCTATGATTGAGTAAACAATGGTTAATTAATTGATTGATTTAATAATTCATAACTACTTGGGCTCCTTATCAAAAGACAGGGGAGTACCAACTAAATGTAGCCATCTCACTGACAAAGCCACAGGTTTTGTGATGAGGTTCATGATGCAATGTCCTACACACTTGTAGGACATTGCTATTTAGAACCTAAAAGGGTTCTTCGGCTTGCCTCAAACTCAGCAAAAAAAGGAAACCTCCTCTCACTATCAACTGCGTTCATTTTCAGAAAGTTTAACGCGTAAATATTTGTATAAGATTCAACAACTGAGATATAAACTGAACAAGTTCCACAGACATGTGACTAACATAAATTGAATAATGTGTCCCTGAACAAAGGGGGGGGGGGGGGGGTCAAAATCAAAAGTAACATTCAGTATCTGGTGTGGCCACCAGCTTCATTAAGTACTGCAGTGCATCTCTTCCTCGTGGACTGCACCAGATTTGTCAGTTCTTGCTGTGAGATGTTACCCCACTCTTCCACCAAGACACCTGCAAGTTCCCGGACATTTGTAGGGGGAATGGCCCTAGCTCTCACCCTCCGATCCAACAATTCCCAGATGTGCTCAATGGGATTGAGATCTGGGCTCTTCACTGGCCATGGCAGAACACTGTCATTCCTGTCTTGCAGGAAATATCTCACAAAATGAGCAGTATGGCTGGTGGCATTGTCATCCTGGAGGGTCATGTCAGGATGAGCCTGCAGGAAGGATCCTGCATGAGGGAGGAGGATGTCTTCCCTGTAACGCAGAGCGTTAAGATGACAACATACCCAGTACGATGATGCTGTGGCACACCGCCCCAGACCATGACGAACCCTCCACCTCCAAATCAATCCCGCTACAATGTAACGCTCATTCCTTCGACGATGAACATGAATCCGATCATCACCCCTGGTGAGACAAAACCGTGACTCGTCAGTGAAGAGCACTTTTTGCCAGTCCTGTCTGGTCCAGCAATGGTGTGTTTGTGCCCGTAGGAGACGTTGTTGCCGGTGATGTCTGGTGAGGACCTGCCATACAACAGGCCTACAAGCCCTCAGTCCAGCCTCTCTCAGCCTATTGTGGACTGTCTGAGCACTGATGGAGGGATTGTGCGTTCCTGGAGTAACTTGGGCAGTTGTTGTTGCCATCCTGTACCTGTCCTGCAGGTGTGATGTTCGGATGTATCGATCCTTTGCAGCTGTTGTTACACGTAGTCTGCCACTGCGAGGACGATCAGCTGTCCGTCCTGTCTCCCTGTAGTGCTGTCTTAGGCGTCTCACAGTACGGACATTGCAATTTATTGCCCTGGCCACATCTGTAGTCCTTGTGCCGCCTTGCAGCATGCCTAAGGCACATTCACGCAGATGAGCAGGGACCCTGGGCATCTTTCGTTTGGTGTTTTTCAGAGTCAGTAGAAAGGCCTCTTTACTGTCCTAAGTTTGAAGAACCCTTTTTGGTTACAGGTAGAAACCTTGAAGGAGAAGGAGAGAGAGAGAGAGAGAGAGAGAGAGAGAGAGAGAGAGAGAGAGAGAGAGAGAGAGAGAGAGAGAGAGAGAGAGAGAGAGAGAGAGAGAGAGAGAGAGAGAGAGAGAGAGAGAGAGAGAGAGAGAGAGAGAGAGAGAGAGAGAGAGAGAGAGAGAGAGAGAGAGAGAGAGAGAGAGAGAGAGAGAGAGAGAGAGCCATGCTGTCTTCCTCAGAGTCATCCCAATTCCAGAAGAAAAGAGTGCTCCTTCTAATAACATATCTCTTCAGAATGTTTCCTATCAACTTAGTCAGAATAAACCATACATTAGCTTGTCCTCATCTATGAATAATCTACACTACAGGGTGGATAGAAGATTAGAAGATGAGGATGGGGCACACACCTCATTACGTGTATGTATGGTAGCAGGGTAACAGCAGATAATGGGTCTCTGAGCCTTGGCTGAGGAGAATGACGGTGTTGTGTACCCCTCTGCTGGTTACTGTTGAAATAACAACCCTGCAAACACTGAATCCACTTCTTTCTATTCTCACGGCCTCCATGTGTTGTAAATAAAAAAACTAGAAAACTGCTATGACTTCAGGGCCGTAACTACATATGAGGACACTGTGAACATTTCTAATTTCATTTTTTTTTATGTAATAATGAAAAACACAATAAAGAAAAAACATCTGACTGAGTTCTACTTGCGCCTGCCTCTTTGTGACAGAGTGAATCATGCCGTGGTTTGTTCGTTATCTTCCATATAGGCCTAGGCCTACATTAAAATGCCATACGTTTTGTTTATATACGTGGTTGTTCGTCTTATCTCGATCGCCCAGTAGAGTTTATAGTTGACCTATTACCAATATGTTTTTTTTTTTTACATCACTGATATTAATACATAATCGAAAGTACATTTGAATAAGTCATGTGAATGTGATAATTCAATCATCTGTGTGCTCCATTGATGTCTGTTTTTTTGGAGCTTGATTAGTAATGTAGGAATACAAATGTGAACTCTATGTCATTTGAGAAAAAAGTTGAAGAGTCAATGATTTTATGTAATTCATCATTACAACTGACTGAGCAGTCAATAATAATTTCTCATATTACAATTGTATAGATAATAGGCTATGCGTTTGTAGATTGACTGAGGTGAATGAACCAACAGCCAAGGTGATAATGGCTGGGGTCATTTTTCCTTGTTTTAGCTGTTCTCCAAATAACATTTTTAAGTATTTTAATTGTATCGAAATGCAGTAAATAAGCCTCAACTTTCAAATAAATTCCTGGGGGGAATTTTTCAGCTTGCTCAATTCAAAGCAAGCTGAGAAATCATTATGGAATTCTCTATGTCAAGGTGAAACTCAGTCAGTATTGTCTCTGGCCAATAGCAAGCATTCAGATCATCATTCATCAAATTTAGAATAATTAATTTATTAACCTATATGAAACAAAGATATTGGTATGTTTGTGCATCCCTGTGCATGTGTGTGAGAGATGTGTGTGAGAGACCGAGAGAGAGCGGGAGAGGGGGGGGGGGGGGGTTCTCTCTATATACAGTCTATATTTGTGTGGCATATGGGTGTTGTGTGTTCACCAGAAAGTTCATCTTAGTCACTGATAGAAATACATTGCAATTCCCTAGAGTCAGGGGGTGAATGTAGTGTTAGGGCATACAACACACCAACTTAACGGTGACAAGTCAACTGTGCCAGCAGCCAAGTGAGATCAATCAACACAAAGAAAATGAATTTCAGTCTTTTTCTCCCCGCTTCCCTAGTGTAACAACCATTGTCAGCTGGGAGGATGGTTCTCTAAAGGAGAAGGTACAATGAGGCTTTGAAGGCTTGCTGTGAAACTCCTGGGAGCCTGCTGGGCTTAATTGATAAGTTGATAGAGACAGAAAGAGTGAAAGGATGGAACTTCCCGCTGGGTCTATTGGTGTAACAGTCACTCTCTATCCCTCTTCTCCCTGGTCTGCAAATACACCTCAGCCAGTCGTGAATGAGGATTGTAGTCTTTCAATTTAGGCAGTATTTTATGTTGGTTTGACATGTGTGCCATATTGTGTAGTGGGCTGTTTCTTCAATGCTTGTTATTGAGAGGGAAGACAAGCGGGAGTGCGCTTAAATTATTCCCTTGAAGGAAGTGTTTATGTGTGAACTTCTCCTTTTTTCCATTTCTAACAGCCTCTCAGAGCACCTTCACACACTCACCCACCCCCTTCCTCCCATAACCCCCTACGCTGTGTTGGTGAGAGGGCTGCTAATGCCTAGCGAACTACAGCAGGGTCCCACGCTCCAGAGACCCACAAGCCCTATCAACACGGAGCATAAAGAGCATAGTGCTCTGTCCATACAATCTATCAACCTGGCTAATGAGGACCCAGCCTATTCCCTGAGTGGGGTATTAATTCTGGGAGTTAGCTGGCCTGGCATTGCCCGTTCTTCCTCCCAACTCCAACCATAGATACAGAGGGTCCTCAAAGGCTGCATCACACACTAATAAACAGTGGGTGTGTTAAGATGCAGTTTGCATAACAGATACTAATAAACCACATGGTAATTTCCCACAATTATCTCATGAAGTGTGTTTTTAATGCCTAAAACTAAAATGTTTGACCACTACATCAACTTTTATGTCAACCATTACACCAGTGCCAATCAAGTTATAGCGTCCCCTTCATCATATATAGTATATATTATATTATTATATTATATTTGCTGTTGAGGGCATCACCCTGCACCACTTTGAAGTTACTACCACATTACAGGGGAAAAGACACGGTCGTCATCTACAGACAGAGTGAATTAAGTTACGATGATCAAATCAAATCAAATCAAATTTTATTTGTCACATACACATGGTTAGCAGATGTTAATGCGAGTGTAGCGAAATGCTTGTGCTTCTAGTTCCGACAATGCAGTAATAACAAGTAATCTAACTAACAATTCCAAAACTACTGTCTTATACACAGTGTAAGGGGATAAAGAATATGTACATAAGGATATATGAATGAGTGATGGTACAGAGCAGCATAGGCAAGATACAGTAGATGGTATCGGGTACAGTATGTACAAATGAGATGAGTATGTAAACAAAGTGGCATAGTATAGTATAAAGTGGCTAGTGATACATGTATTACATAAGGATACCGTCGATGATATAGAGTACAGTATATACGTATGCGTATGAGATGAATAATGTAGGGTAAGTAACATTTATATAAGGTAGCATTGTTTAAAGTGGCTAGTGATATATTTACATCATTTCCCATCAATTCCCATTATTAAAGTGGCTGGAGTTGAGTCAGTGTCAGTGTGTTGGCAGCAGCCACTCAGTGTTAGTGGTGGCTGTTTAACAGTCTGATGGCCTTGAGATAGAAGCTGTTTTTCAGTCTCTCGGTCCCAGCTTTGATGCACCTGTACTGACCTCGCCTTCTGGATGATAGCGGGGTGAACAGGCAGTGGCTCGGGTGGTTGATGTCCTTGATGATCTTTATGGCCTTCCTGTGACATCGGGTGGTGTAGGTGTCCTGGAGGGCAGGTAGTTTGCCCCCGGTGATGCGTTGTGCAGACCTCACTACCCTCTGGAGAGCCTTACGGTTGAGGGCGGTGCAGTTGCCATACCAGGCGGTGATACAGCCCGCCAGGATGCTCTCGATTGTGCATCTGTAGAAGTTTGTGAGTGCTTTTGGTGACAAGCCGAATTTCTTCAGCCTCCTGAGGTTGAAGAGGCGCTGCTGCGCCTTCTTCACGATGCTGTCTGTGTGAGTGGACCAATTCAGTTTGTCTGTGATGTGTATGCCGAGGAACTTAAAACTTGCTACCCTCTCCACTACTGTTCCATCGATGTGGATAGGGGGGTGTTCCCTCTGCTGTTTCCTGAAGTCCACAATCATCTCCTTAGTTTTGTTGACGTTGAGTGTGAGGTTGTTTTCCTGACACCACACTCCGAGGGCCCTCACCTCCTCCCTGTAGGCCGTCTCATCGTTGTTGGTAATCAAGCCTACCACTGTTGTGTCGTCCGCAAACTTGATGATTGAGTTGGAGGCGTGCGTGGCCACGCAGTCGTGGGTGAACAGGGAGTACAGGAGAGGGCTCAGAACGCAACCTTGTGGGGCCCCAGTGTTGAGGATCAGCGGGGAGGAGATGTTGTTGCCTACCCTCACACTCACTCGATGAGTGTGATATTTCAAGCACTGATTCATCATATGTCTCTCATTCTGTTCCCTTTCAGATCCCTCAGATCAGCAGTTTGTGCTCCAAGTAAGAGCAGGTTTTCAGGAGAACAGCTCGTCAGCCCACGAAATGGTTCAGATTAAAGGGAAGGAATGACACATTTTCTAGGCCTGTTTGTGTGAGCGGCGCATGCAATTTAAGGGGCTGCCATACAAGGTCAGTTAATATTTCATTGCGCGGCACTAAGGGAATGAGGAATAGAGAGACAAAATGCATATGTCTCATTTCACAATCTGATTCGTCTCTGCAAATCAGCCCGAGTCAATGTCATTCCATTATGAACTCTGCTGCAGAATTCTGCTGCTGCGACAGTGCCTGCCTGGATGTGGCTGCTTTCACTGGAGCTGAATGTGGAATCTCTCGATCTCCCACTCTCTCTGTCAGGTAATAGCCAGTTGCCGCATCCTCCTCCTCCATCTCCTTCTCCACTTTTACCTCCACACCTGTTCCTTCCCCCCCTGTTACACCCCCCCCCCCCCCCCCTTTCCTGATAGACTAGACAGGGAGAGGAGGGAACAAATCAGTCACTGTTGGGTTCACTGTTGGTGCATGTGTGTGGGTGGGTGATGGTGTGTGTGGGGGGTTATACTTTACTGCATCAAGCTCAAGCTCATTTGCTTTTATTTTACACCTCATTTGGGTCCAGGTGCTCAGCAGTGAACCAGCTCCACATTAGCTCTGACCCACTTTCAATAGTACACCTCTAAGAGCAAACCAGGAAAAAACACTCAAACATATTCCAAAGTTTATCTTTGTTATCTTAACATTGTATCCCCGTTTTATCTATGTAAGGTGACCTTGAGTATTTTTAAAGATGATCAAATAAAACATTTTGCTCAGCTCACACTGTTCAGTTGCTTACAATAATGTGTTCAAACTCTGTTCAATCTGTCATTTCGTTTTTATCTCACATTCTGCCCCCTGCTACAGTGTGTCCCTCTGACCACAGTCCATGCCATGCAATCTTCTGAAATTGTCATAGTGAAGTGTTTTGTCTCAGCACTGCTATAATATCAATGTTGGACCTGAACTGAGTTGTCTTACCCAAGTTAGAGTGTGATAGCCTTCTCACTTAAGCCTGTGATTCCTTCCACGACAGAAATTATATTTTTCTTTCTTTCTATTCTTCCTCTCCTCTTTTCCACCACTTAACCTGACCAGGCCTCTGCTGTAAAGAAATACTCAAAGAGAAACATCCTTTTGACCTCTCCAGCACGGGAGTCTGAGCTGAGGGCTGCTCTTTGAATCCCAATGTTCAGCTCTCTCTACTACCTCAGGCATTGAGACATATGTGAGCATGATACCGCTGTGGCAATGAAGGAACTCCGCACATCACAGGGGATGAGGAACAACTAACTCCTTAGGAACATACCATTTTTTTTATATGTCACCTTTATTTAACTTGGCAAGTCAATTAAGAACAAACTCTTATTTACAATGACAGCCTACCAGGGAACAGTGGGCTAACTTCCTTGTTCAGGGGCAGAACAGCACATTTGTACCTTGTCAGCTTGCGGATTTGATCCAGCAACCTCCCGGTTGCTGGCCCAACGCTTTAACCACATAAACAGGAACATATTGGATGTTAACAGAAACACACTGTACTTTAACATAAATATGCCTGTTTTACGTGTTTAGGGAAGCAGAATAAGAGGGTACAATGAATGTGTTGTTAAAATACTTTTTTCATCCTATGTGTCCCATTTGGGTCATACTGCAAAGCCAGAGATAAAGCAGATTGGTAGGGAATCATAAACCAATCATACATATGCTTCATGATTATAAGCAGCAACCCTTCTTCTGTATCATTCCCTATGCTGGAGCACCAGGTTTTAGTTCAGTACTATCTGTATTATCTGCTGTGCTTGGAGTGGAAACCCTAGTTTAATTAAACAATAGGGCCTCATCGGGTGTGGTATATGGCCAGATGGTCTCATTTACAACTGCGACCTGGCCAAGATAAAGCAAAGCTGTCACGGTTTTCTGTATGGGAAAGAGAGTCATACCAAAATGCGGCGTGGCTATTGCGATCCATGTTTAATGAAACTGAAGTAACACGAATCCAATACAAAACAATAAACCGGAACAGCCTCATACTGGTGCACATACACACGACAGAAAAAGGACATAAGGACAATCACCCACAAAACCCAACACCAAACAGGCTACCTAAATATGGTTCCCAATCAGAGACAATGACGAACACCTGCCTCTGATTGAGAACCATATCAGGCCAAACATAGAACTAGACAAACTAGACATGTAACATAGAATGCCCACCCAGCTCACACCCTGACCAACCAAAACATAGAAACATACAAAGCAAACTATGGTCAGGGTGTGACAAAAGCAGTGCGACAAAAACAACAACATGGAGTTACACAATGGATACACAAACGTACAGTCAATAACACAAGAGTAAAATATATGTACAGTGAGTGAAAATGTAGTAATATTAGGGAGGTAAGGCAATAAATAGGCCATAGAGGTGAAATAATTAAAATGAGGCATTAACACTGGAGTGATAGGTGTGCAGATGATGATGTGCAAGTAGAAATACTGGGGTGCAAAAGAGCAAAAATAAATACATAACAATATGAGGATGAGGCAGTTGAGTGTGCTATTTACAGATGGGCTGTGTACAGGTACAGTGATCGGTGAGCTGCTCTGACAGCTGATGCTTAAAGTTAGAGAGGGAGATATGTCTCCAGCTTAAGTGATTTTTGCCAAGTTTACATGTACTTCGTTTGGGGTTATTCAAATTAGTTTTTCAACCACTCCACAAATTTCTTGTAAACAAACTATAGTTATGGCAAGTCGGTTAATAGTATTCTACTTGTGCATGGCATAAGTCATTTTCCCAACAACTGTTTACAGACATATTATTTAATAGGGCTAGCCAACAGGAAATGGAAATGCGCAACGCCAAATGCTAATAGTACTCGATAAAACTCAAACTTTCATTAAAACACACATGCAGGGTACTCAATTAAAGCTACACTCATTGTGAATCTAGCCAACATGTCAGGTTTTTAAAATGCTTTTCGGCGAAAGCATGAGAAGCTATTATCTGATAGCATGCAACCCCCCGAAATACCTGAAGGGGACGTAAACAAAAGAATTAGCGTAGCCGGCGCTACACAAAATGCAGAAATAAAATATAAAACATTCATTACCTTTGACGAGCTTCTTTGTTGGCACTCCAATATGTCCCATAAACATCACAATTGGGTCTTTTTTTCGATTAAATCCGTCCATGTATACCCAAAATGTCCATTTATGAAGCCTGTCTGATCCAGGAAAAAACATATTTCCAAAACGCAACGTCATTTTTTTTAATTAAAAAAGTTGCCTATAAACTTTGACAAAACACTTCAAACTACTTTTGTAATCCAACTTTAGGTATTAGTAAACGTTAATAATCGATCAAATTGATCACGGGGCGATCTGTATTCAATAGCAGCAAGTCTTGAAATCATGGTCCATATTCTCTCTTTCATAACTTCCTCCGGTGTACTCGATGACTGGAAGTGCCTATTCCTCATTTCACCAAGGATTAACTTCAACCAATTTGCCAAGTCTGGCGACATCGTGTGGAAGCTGTAGGAACTGTAAACTGGTCGCTATCTATTTTCCCTTGCCATAGACAATACAGAGGACTGGCGCGGAGGGATTTTCTTTTATTTTTTATTTTTAACAGTTTTCCTTGGGGTTTTGCCTGCTACACACGTTCTGTTATAGTCACAGACATGATTTAACCAGTTTTAGAAACTTCAGAGTGTTTCATATCCACACATACTAATCATATGCATATACTATATACCTGGCATGAGTAGCAGGACGTTGAAATGTTGCACGATTTTTAACAAAATGTTGAAAAAAGTCACCCGATCTTTAACAGGTTTTAACTTATAATTCACTGTATCACAATTACAGTGGGTCAGAAGTTTAGATACACTTTGATTGACAATGACCCCAAGCATACTTCCAAAGTTGTGGCAAAATGGCTTGAGGACAACAAAGTCAAGGTATTGGAGGGGCCATCACAAAGCCCTGACCTCAATCCCATAGAACATTTGTGGGCAGAACTGAAAAAGCGTGTGCAAGCAAGGAGGCCTACAAACCTGACTCAGTTACACTAGCTCTGTCAGGAGGAATGGGTCAAAATTCATCCAACTTATTGTGGGAAGCTTGTGGAAGGCTACCCGAAATGTTTGACCCAAGTTAAACAATTTAAAGGCAATGCTACCAATTGCTAATTGAGTGTATTTTTACATGAATTAAATGTCAGGAATTGTGATAAACTGAGTTTAAATGTATTTGGCTAAGGTGTATGTAAACATCCAAATTGAACCCTGTGGCACCCCCATAGAGACTGCCAGAGGTCCGGACAACAGGCCCTCCGATTTGACACACTGAACTCTATCTGAGAAGAATTTGGTGAAACAGGCGAGGCCGTCATTTGAGAAACCAAGTCTATTGCGTCTGCCGATAAGAATGTGGTGATTGACAGAGTTGAAATCCTTGGCTGCACAGTACTGTCTTTTTTCGATGGCGGTTATGATATCGTTTTGGACCTTGAGCGTGGCTGAGGAGCACCCATGACCAGCTCGGAAACCAGATTGCATATTGGAGGAGGTACAGTGGGAATCGAAATGGTCGGTGATCTGTTTGTTAACTTGGCTTTCAAAGATCTTAGAAAGGCAGGGCAGGATGGATATAGGTCTATAGTGTCTTCCCCTTTGAAGATGGGAATGACCGCGGCAGCTTTCCAATCTTTGGGGATCTCAGACGATAGGAAAGAGAGGTTGAACATGCTAGTTATAGAGGTTGCAACAATTGTGGCGGATAATCAGCAATCTGCATTCACGGCTTGAACCACCCAGTTTATAACTTGATTTATATCACTTGGTGCTTTACCCTCTCTCTGTGTGGATCGCCCCTGGGTTCTCCCTCTTCCATGTGGGCTGGGGAGGGAGGGGTGACTCGTTCTCCAGCCCACGTATGGGGAAAGCAGGTGGAATGGGAGGGACTGCCAGCAGACCCAGGTGGCTGAGGAGGGCACAGAGGCTTAGAAGGGCACAGTGGGAGGGGGAGGGCTCTTCAATCATCTCCCTAGCCCAAGGGCACCTCCATGCCCTGCAGCCTTGAAATGCTCCTCAGAATCTATAGACAAAGGCAATCACAATATAATGTATCTTAAGCACACATTTACATATGCATGCATTTACACACACACACCTAATAAAGTCACGGCACATATGGTGAACTTCATATACCCTAACAATCGCACCCCCCATCTGCACTTATCCCCTTGACCATCCATACATCTCCTCCATACTGTTCTCCTCTGACCCAGCTCAACCCTCCTGCCCATCTCCCTTTTATCCCAGTCTGGCTGCTTGTGTGGCTTAGAGAGGCCCGTGCCATACATTATTCCCAGGCAGGAGTGCATTAAACATTGATCTGAGTAGCTCCACCTCAAAAGGAAGACTCTGACCTCTGGGATAGCTGCTGAATTATGGAGACAGCCAATAAAGTTGTTTGCCTTTCATCTGATTCCCAATCTCTTCCCTTCCCAAGTGAATGAGACTTACACACACACACAGAAACACTCACAGGCTCACAAGCGCACACACACACACACACACACACACACACACACACACACACACACACACACACACACACACACACACACACACACACACACACACACACACACACACACACACACCATGATGATGGGAACAATAACATGAAAACAGAAGCCTCTCTTCTTCTTGCATTCTAAGTCTCTTCCAGGTTACCTCTCTACCATAAATCATTACTTATCCTCTCCCTCTTCCCCACTGGCCCCCTCTCCTCCGCGGGCACCCCTCCCTCTCCAATGCTCCTAGTATCACACCAGTCCAGTGCTGTGGCTGTAGTAGAAATGCATTTGCTCACATACACATTGTTTATATTTAATGGATGTCGAGTTGGCGGGTCCTGTTCAAAATGGCTGTCATTTGTCAAGTATTAATAATTCACACACACTGTATTAACTGTTACCCTATGCAGCCTTGCCCCAGGGTAAGCTCTCTTTCTCTGCATTTCTTCCTCTGCCTTTTCAAGCGTTTTGTGGCATCCATTAGCAGAGAGCTCTGTAAGTATGTATTAACTACACTCCTAGAAAAAAAGGTGCTATCTAGAACCTTAAAGGGATCGTTGGCTGTTCCCATCGGTGAACCCTTTGAAGAACCCTTTTTGGTTGCAGGTAGAACCCATTTGGGTTCCATACAGAACAGTCTACAGTGGGTTCTACCTGGAACCCCTCAAAAATATCCTATGGGGACTTCCGAAGAAGAGTCTGAATCTTAATCTGGACCCAATTTTAAAAGAAGGTTTGACCTGGACAACAGTGAAGTGGAGAACAACTACATGGGGAGAGAGATTTGCTGGAAGTTATTAAATTATACCTGCTCCCCATCCCACATAGCCCCATATCATCCTCCCTACATTTACAAACTGCACACGTCTCCATGTCTTCCTTATGTGCTGATGGATTTCTGGTGTTTGTTACCAGGGATACAGGTTACCGGTAGCAGAAATATCCAAGGATACACGATTGTTTCCTGATTATTGGGGTGTGATCATGCCTCACTGGGTGTTGTGTTGTGTTATTGTCTACAAACTGCATGCCTTATTTTGTGGGTTTGGGTGGTGCTGAAATGATTACAAAACACACCAAAATAAATATGTCTCCACATAAGCATGCATGCATGCGGACAAGAACACAAACCCACACACACAAACGCACACGCACACACCTGGAGTGGAGTAACTAACTCCCTGGTGAAAAAATACGAGACAAGAGGCCCTGGAAAAATAAAGAAAATTATGATAAATAAAAATGTGACGAGACGAGAATTCCACATTTCATTTGACATGAAGCTCCTTTTAATCCGTTTTGTCCGGTCCTATGAACTCAGAATATTTCATCCAATCCTCTCATTGACAGAATTTACATCTTTCAGTTAGGGGGTCTGATTGAGCTGATCTGCCCGGCTCTCCCACACATTTTCCAGGTGGTCAGTTAAGTCACTCGTCAATCTTTTGAACTGATGCGAAGCCAGGACACTTGACTTGTAACTAACATCAACTAGAAACAATAATGTTTAGTCTCCTAGTACTTTCATGTAGGCTGTTTTTGCTTTGATCACATCAGAAGCTCTATATTTTCCCTTGTGCATTGTTGTTCATTCATCTGTGTTGCCGCTCTCACTCAGTGGTCCGCAAATGCGAGTTGTTGTAGTTTTTTATGCAACTGGAAAAACTAATGCTGGGCGCCGACAGAGATGGCTGCCTCGCTTCGCGTTGCTAGGAAACTATGCAGTTTTTTGTTTTTTTTACGTGTTATTTCTTACATTGGTACCCCAGGTCATCTTAGATTTCATTACATACAGTCGAGAAGAACTACTGAATTTAAGAGCAGCGTCAACTCACCATCAGTACGACCAAGAATATGACTTTCCCGGAGCGGATCCTGTGTTCTGCCTTCCACCCAGGACAACGGAATGGATCCCAGCCTGCGACCCAAAACAATGACGTCGTAAAAGAGGCAAACGAAGCGGTCTTCTGGTCAGGCTCCGGAGACGGGCACATCGCGCGCCACTCCCTAGCATACTACTCGCTAATGTCTAGTCTCTTGACAACAAGGTTGATGAAATCCGAGCTAGGTTAGCATTCCAGAGGGACATCAGGGACTGTAACGTTCTTTGCTTCACGGAAACATGGCTCACTCGAGAGACGCTATCGGAGTCGGTGCAGCCAGCTGGTTTCTCCACGCATCGCGCCGACAGAAACAAACATCTTTCTGTTAAGAAGAGGGGCGGGGGCGTATGCTTTATAGTTAAAGAGACGTGGTGTGGTCACAACAACATACAGGAACTCAAGTCCTTCTGTTCACCTGATTTAGAATTCCCCACAATCAAATGTCGACAGCATTATCTACCAAGGGAATTCTCTTCGATTATAATCACAGCCGTATATATTCCCCCCCAAGCAGACACATCGATGGCTCTGAACAAACTTTATTTGACTCTTTGCAAACTGGAATCCACACATCCTGAGGCTGCATTCATTGTAGCTGGGGATTTTAACAAGGATAATCTGAAAACAAGACTCCCTAAATTGTATCAGCATATTGAATGCGCAACCAGGGCTGGTAAAACCTTGGATCATTGCTATTCTAACTTCCGCGATGCATATAAGGCCCTCCCCCACCCTCCTTTTGAAAAAGCTGACCACGACTCCATTTTGTTGCTACCTGCCTACAGACAGAAGCTAAAACAAGAAGCTCCCACGCTGAGGTCTGTTCAACGCTGGTCCGACCAATCTGATTCCACGCTCCAAGACTGCTTCCATCACATGGACTGGGATATGTTTCGTATTGCGTCAAACAACAACATTGACGAATACGCTGATTCGTTGAGCGAGTTCATTAGAACATGCATGGAAGATTTCGTTCCCATAGCAACGATTAAAACATTCCCAAACCAGAAACCGTGGTATGATGGCAGCATTCGCGTGAAACTGAAAGCGCGAACCAATGCTTTTAATCAGGGCAAGGTGACCAGAAACATGACCGAATACAAACAGTGTAGCTATTCCCTCCGCAAGGCAATCAAACAAGCTAAGCGTCAGTATAGAGACAAAGTAGAATCGCAATTCAACGGCTCAGACACAAGAGGTATGTGGCAGGGTCTACAGTTAATCATGGATTACAAAAAGAAAACTAGCCCAGTCACGGACCAGGATGCCTTGCTCCCAGGCAGACTATATAACTTTTTTGCCCGCTTTGAGGACAATACAGTGCCACTGACACGGCCCGCAACCAAAACATGCGGACTCTCCTTCACTGCAGCCGAGGTGAGTAAAACATTTAAACATGTTAACCCTCGCAAGGCTGCAGGCCCAGACGGCATCCCCAGCCGCGCCCTCAGAGCATGCGCAGACCAGCTGGCTGGTGTGTTTACGGACATATTCAATCAATCCCTATCCCAGTCTGCTGTTCCCACATGCTTCAAGAGGGCCACCATTGTTCCTGTTCCCAAGAAAGCTAAGGTAACTGAGCTAAACGACTACCGCCCCGTAGCACTCACTTCTGTCATCATGAAGTGCTTTGAGAGACTAGTCAAGGACCATATCACCTCCACCCTAAATGACACCCTAGACCGACTCCAATTTGCTTACCGCCCAAATAGGTCCACAGACGATGCAATCTCAACCACACTGCACACTGCCCTAACCCATCTGGACAAGAGGAATACCTATGTGAGAATGCTGTTCATCGACTACAGCTCAGCATTTAACACCATAGTACCCTCCAAACTCGTCATCAAGCTCGAGACCCTGGGTCTCGACCCCGCCCTGTGCAACTGGGTACTGGACTTCCTGACGGGCCGCCCCCAGGTGGTGAGGGTAGGTAACAACATCTCCACCCCGCTGATCCTCAACACTGGGGCCCCACAAGGGTGCGTTCTGAGCCCTCTCCTGTACTCCCTGTTCACCCACGACTGCGTGGCCACGCACGCCTCCAACTCAATCATCAAGTTTGCAGACGACACAAAAGTGGTAGGCTTGATTACCAACAACGACGAGACGGCCTACAGGGAGGAGGTGAGGGCCCTCAGAGTGTGGTGTCAGGAAAATAACCTCACACTCAACGTCAACAAAACTAAGGAGATGATTGTGGACTTCAGGAAACAGCAGAGGGAACACCCCCCTATCCACATCGATGGGACAGTAGTGGAGAGGGTAGTAAGTTTTAAGTTCCTCGGTGTACACATCACAGACAAACTGAATTGGTCCACCCACACAGACAGCATCGTGAAGAAGAACCTCAGGAGGCTGAAGAAATTCGGCTTGTCACCAAAAGCACTCACAAACTTCTACAGATGCACAATCAAGAGCATCCTGGCGGGCTGTATCACCGCCTGGTACGGCAACCGTAAGGCTCTCCAGAGGGTAGTGAGGTCTGCACAACGCATCACCGGGGGCAAACTACCTGCCCTCCAGGTCACATACACCACCCGATGTCACAGGAAGGCCATAAAGATCATCAAGGACAACAACCACCCGAGCCACTGCCTGTTCACCCCGCTATCATCCAGAAGGCGAGGTCAATACAGGTGCATCAAAGCTGGGACCGAGAGACTGAAAAACAGCTTCTATCTCAAGGCCATCAGACTGTTAAACAGCCACCACTAACATTGAGTGGCTGCTGCCAACACACTGACTCAACTCCAGCCACTTTAATAATGGGAATTGATGTAAAATGTATCACTAGCCACTTTAAACAATGCTACTTATATAATGTTTACATACCCTACATTATTCATCTCATATGTATACGTATATACTGTACTCTACATCATCTACTGCATCTTTATGTAATACATGTATCACTAGCCACTTTAAACTATGCCACTTTGTTTACATACTCATCTCATATGTATATACTGTACTCGATATCATCTACTGCATCTTGTCTATGCCGCTCTGTACCATCACTCATTCATATATCTTTATGAACATATTCTTTATCCCTTTACACTTGTGTGTATAAGGTAGTAGTTTTGGAATTGTTAGCTAGATTACTCGTTGGTTATTACTGCATTGTCGGAACTAGAAGCACAAGCATTTCGCTACACTCGCATTAACATCTGCTAACCACGTGTATGTGACAAATAAAATTTGATTTGATTGATTTGAATATTAGGAGTACAGTAATACATCTGGCATTTTTATTGTTGATAAAACACTTTAAAGAATTTGAATTTAGGATAGCCTGAATATGTGAACGTTGGTATGGTGTGTGTAGCGGTTCAAGAGTTACTGTTGATGGGTTATGTTATGCTAATTTGCACTACCGTTCAAAAGTTTGGGGTCACTTAGAAATGTCCTTGTTTCTGAAAGAAAATCAAATTTTTTGTCCATTAAAATAAAATAAAATTGATCAGAAAAACAGGGAAGACCATGTTAATGCTGTACATGTGTCACGACGTCTGCCGAAGTTGGTGCCTCTCCTTGTTCGGGCGGCGTTCAGCGGTCGTCATCACCGGCTTTCTAGCAGCCACGATCCACGTTTCTTTTTCCATTTGTTATGTCTTGATTGTACACACCTGGTTCCCATTACGTTATTATTATTTCCCTATTTAACCCTCTGGTTCTCAATATGTTTTGTGCGTGTTAGTCGTTTATGTTAGGGTTTGTTATCCCTGAGTGGATTTATTGACTGATAATTTTTTCAGAGTAAAGTACGATATTTTACTCAGTTCTGTGTCCTGCGCCTGACTCCGTCCTTACCTCTGCACAACTGACACTTGACAACTTGACTATTGTAGCTGGATTTAATATCTACATAGGCGTACAGTGGTCCATTATCAGCAACCATCACTCCTGTGTTCTAATGGCAAATTGTGTCAGCTAATCCAAGTTTATAATTTTAAAAGGCAAATTGATCATTAGAAAACCCTTTTGCAATTATGTTAACACAGCTGAGAACTGTTGTTTTGATTGAATAAGCAATAAAACTGGCCTTCTTTAGCCTATTTGAGTATCTGGAGCATCAACATTTGTGGGTTCGATTACAGCCTCAAAATGGCCAGAAACAAATAACTTTATTGTACGAGATCTTCAGCGTTGTACGAGATCTTCAGTTTCTTGGCAATTTCTCACATGGAATAGCCTTCATTTCTCAGAACAAGAATAGACTGACGGGTTTCAGAAGAAAGTGCTTTGTTTTAAAAGGATAAACTTTGATTAGCTATCACAATGTGCCATTAACACAACGTGCCATCAGGAGTGATGGTTGCTGATAATGGGCCTCTGTATGCCTATGTAAATATTCAATAAAAAATCTGCCGTTTCCAGCTACAATAGTCATTTAGAACATTAACGATGTCTACACTGTATTTCTGATCATTAGGATGTTATTTTAATGGACAACAAAAAAAAATCTTTCAAAAACAAGGACATTTCTAAGTGACCCCAAACTTTGGAATGGTAGTGTATGTAGTTATCAGTTAACACAAGTTTTAAAGAATTTGAAAATATCTATAGTTATACTAGAGTTGATAAAAGCTTTTAATCATTTGCAGTTAGGATAGCATGAACATGTGAAAGTTGGTTTGGTGTCTAGTTTGAATGGTTACAAGTGTTGTTAGGTTTTAAATGCACATGTATGAACAATTAAAGACCATAGCTAGACCAGAGCTAGTGCGAGCCAGAGCTAGCTATACCCAGGACCAGAGCTGGCCCAAAGCTGGTGTAGATGTAACGAGTGTGCTGAGAGTCAGGAAACAAGTACAGGGAGTGAGTGTTTTAATAAATAAACACAAAATACAAACAACGCACCGACATGAAAGAGAGTTAATAACACCTGAGAAAAGAACCAAGGGGAGTGACAGATGTAGGGTAGATAATCAAGGCGGTGATGGAGTCCAGGTGAGTGTCATGAGGCGCAGGTGTGCAAGACAATGGTGACAGGTGTGTGCGATAATCAGCAGGCCGATGTTCTCGAGGCTGGAGAGGGAGTATATGTGACAACAGACCACAGCAGTAGGTTGTGCAGTTGTAGTCAGCAGTTGCGTTGTTGTGGTGCATTAGTTGTGTGGTTCAGTAGTTGTGGACACTAGTTGTGTGGTTGTGGTCAATAGTTTAGTGTTTGTGGTCAGTAATTGTGGTCTGTAGTGGTCAGTAGATGTGGTCAGTAGTTTTGTCATTGTAGTCAATAGTTGTGGTCCTTAGTTGTGTGGTTCTGCAGTTGCGTGGTCAGTAGTTGTTGTCAGAAGTTACATAGTTGTGGTAAGTAATTGTGGTCAGTAGTTTTGGTAAGTATCTGTGTGGTTCAATAGCTGTGGTCAGTTGTGTGGTCAGTAGATGTGGTCAGTAATTATGTGGTTGTGGTCAGTGTGTCGTACAGTAGTTGTGTGGTCAGTAGTCATGTGGTTGTGGTCAGTAGTTATGTCAGTAGTCATGTGGTCATTAGTTATGTGGGCCAGTAGTTGTGGTCAGTTGTTGTAGACAGTTGTGGTTAGTTGTTGTGGTCAGTAGTTAAGTGGTCAGTAATTGTGTGGTTGTGGTCGGTAATTGTGTGGTTGTTGTCAGTAGTGGTGTGGCTATGGTCGGCAATTGTGTGGTTCATTAGTTGTGTGGTCAGTAGTTATGTGGTTGTGGACAGTTGTGTGGTTTTTGTCAGTACTTGTGGTCAGGAGTTGTGATCAGGATTTGTCGTCAGGAGTTATGGTCTGTCGTTGTGTGGTCTGTAGTTGTGTGGTTGTTTGCAGTAACTGTGGTCAGTAGTGGTCAGTAGCAGATGTGTGGTCATTTGTTGTGTGATTGTGGTCAGTAGTTGTGTGGTCGGAAGTTGTGTAGTTTTCTAAACTACATTTGTTGCGTGTGAGAACTGAAAAAAGTGCAATGAGAAGTGTGAAAATATGAAGGGAGTGAACTGTGGCAGACGTTGTGCAAGGCAGTTGTTGCTAGGCAACAATTGCCTTGGCTTGCCTACTCCCTTCATGGCTTAAGCCAGTGGAAAAACATGCTAACATACAGTATGTTTGTGCTTTAATACTAAATAAATACTGCACTCTAACCCACAAAACTTATTTGCTAGATTCATGAAAGTGTTATTCGACAAAGCAAGGAAAGTGAACTTCAAAACGTGATGTTGTTTTATTGGAATTTGCTATCTTCCGAGATGACTTACTACATCTATAAAGTGAGCAGTCATCTGTCAGGGGAAACAGAGGTGATACTGATGTCTCATTTGGAGTCCCAGTAGTCACTGATCACACTGAAAAGACAGGTCTAGATGCACAAAAGTCGCATTGTTGTCAGATTGTGTTCAGATCTGACTGACCACTTCAGGAGGTGGTCAGGAGGGATGCATTGTGTGCAAATTTCTCTTCAATCTGGACACATACAGTGGGCAAAGTCATCAGCATTCCACCCACAAGTCTCCAGAAAACGTGGATGATCCTCATGTTCTCTGGTGTAATATGTTAATTATTCAGGAGTCCTTTAGAAACACCCTGGAAAAAAGGGGCATTCCCTCCTTTTGGCATGATGACTGTGCTCATGTGGGCGTGGTTGCTGACTGGGTAAAACTTTACATGAAAATAATTCTCATTTCATCATATAAGTTCCACAACATTTATATGTAAATCTGATACCTGGGATGTATACATTTGTAGAATTATCATTATTTGGTCTCACCATCCTTAATGATATCACAAAACAGTGACTTATTTGACATGATTATTGTTTAGAGCCCCATCAACCATTTCCCACTTTATTTACGTTCTAAATATTGTTCAATGTCCAACTTTTTTATGTTAAAGATTTGGCCAAGTGTCTCTCTGTTGTAACCCTCAGGCATTCAATTTTCAATACTGCAGAGCCCAAAGGCAGAGTTTCTGCCAGGTATTTACGATCAGGTTATGTCATAAAACCGGGCCAACTTCATCCCTTTCCCCCTCTGCGGGAGAGAGCGGACACTGTAGAGCTGACCCACTGTAAACTGATCCTTCGGATCCTCGCACGAGAGTCATGACACGGGATTTAATTCCATTTTGTCTTCAAATTAATAATTGATATGTTGGATTCACGTCTTCATCTCAACCAAAAAGTAGGATCAAATCAAATCAAACTTTAAATGCACTTTAAATAACGTTTGATGTGATGTAGTCCTTTTCTTAATTTACCTAGATGTTTGGTTGAGATGACTCCAAAATATGAAAACAAATTGGAATTAAAGCTAGATTAAGTCAGTGGCACAGACAAAAGATTCAAGCAAAAGCTACATTTTCTTCAAATGTTGAGTTTGAGTTTAGTTTATTTATTTTGTTTTTACAGGGACAGTGCACATTAATCAACGTTTCAGTAAAAGTGCCGGTTTTAGCCAGCCGGCTAATTTTCAACCACAGTCCCTGGGCAGGTTATTAAAAACAATTACAATATAGATAATCATTGAGCAGTGAGCACACGCAGAACAACAAGACAAGCAAGGCATAGCATACAGACAGAGCAACATAGAACAAAAAGTAGCAAGACAAAATCCATAAAAGCAACAAATTGTTTCCATACCTCAAGCTACAGACACCAGACAACATGGAAAGCGACAATACACAGCTAGGGATTATGTTCACAAATCTGATTGACCTTTAGTCATGTCTTCATGCATTTTGTGAAAGTGTGATATGTGGTGCAGTTATGTGTGTATGATGGCAGTGTATTCCAGACATGCGAAGCTCTCACAGAGAAAGCGGATTTACTAAAGGTGCTTTTCCTTAAAGGAACTATACAGTCACCTCTCATGGAGGACCTTGTGGATCTGCTGCCATATGTTTGGGTTTTCTGTTTTAGAAAAATACTGAGCGGAGGGGGAACCAGGCCATGTAGGATCTTGAATACAAGACATGCGTCAGTGTATTGCACAAGATTTTCCCAACTCGGGAGCTCATGCTTTCTGAGGATGTAACAGTGATGATGGCTATTGGGCTTCCTATCAAGCACTTTGAGAGCCTGTTTGTAGACCGACTGAATAGGTTTTAACCTGTTGAGTGTAGGGGGCAGTATTTTGATGTTTGGATGAAAACCGTATCCAAATGAAACTGCCTATTTCTCAGGCCCAGAATCTAGAATATGCATATCATTGTCAGATTAGGATAGACAACACTCCAAAGTTTCCAAAACTGTCAAAAATATTGTCTGTGAGTATAACAAAACTGATATTGCAGGGGAAAACCTGAGGAAAATCTAACCCTGAAGTGCTGTTTTTCCTGAAAGCTCTCTGTTCCATTGCCTACCTTTGCTCCATTTAAAGGGACATCAACCAGATTCCTTTTCCTATGACTTTTATTTTGAAAAATGAAAAGAAAGATCACATCGCATCATTGTACGGCTGGGTGCCAGCAGCGTTTTGCATGCGCAACAGCTTGGAGCAGACATTTTCTCTCTCTCTCTTATTGAAGAAGGTACAGTCCGGTTGAAATATTATCGATTATGTATTGTAAAAACAACCTGAGGATTGATTATATAAAACGTTTGACATGTTTCTACGAACTTAATGGATACTATTTGGAATTTTCGTATGCCCCATCGTGACCGCTCGAGCATGTGGATTTCTGAACATAACGCGCCAACCAAATGGAGGTATTTTGGATATAAAATAATCTTTATGGAACAAAAGGAACATTTATTGTGTAACTGGGAGTCTCGTGAGTGCAAACATCCGAAGATCATCAAAGGTAAGCGATTAATTTTATTGCTTTTCTAACTTTCGTGACCAATCTACTTGGCTGCTAGCTGTTTGTAATGTTTTTTCTGCTGAGAGAGATGTCCTTACATAAACGCTTGGTATGCTTTCGCCGAAAAGCGTTTTTGAAATCTGACACGCAAGGTGGATTAACCTTTCTGATCTCCCCATCCCGGATCCGGGATCGTGAATACAGACTCAAGCTCATTACCATAACGCAACGTTAACTATTCATGAAAATCGCAAATGAAATGAAATAAATATGCTAGCTCTCAAGCTTAGCCTTTTGTTAACAACACTGTCATCTCAGATTTTCAAAATATGCTTCTCAACCATTGCAAAACAAGCATTTGTGTAACAGTATTGATGGCTAACGTAGCATTTAGCATTAGCATTCAGCTGGCAACATTTACACAAAAAAACAGAAAAGCATTCAAATAAAATCATTTACCTTTGAAGAACTTCAGATGTTTTCAATGAGGAGACTCTCAGATAGCAAATGTTCAGTTTTTCCTGAAAGATTATTTGTTTAGGACAAATCGCTCCGTTTTCTGCGTCACGTTTAGCTATGAAAAAACCCCTGTATCCAGGATTGTGTAAATCTATCAGCAAGCTCATTAGCATAACACAACGTTAACTATTTATGAAAATCGCAAATGAAATGAAATAAATATGCCATCTCTCAAGCTTAGCCTTTTGTAAACAACACTGTCATCTCAGATTTTCAAAATATGCTTCTCAACCATTGGAAAACAATCATTTGTGTAAAAGTAGCTAGCTAGCGTTAGCATTTCGCGTTAGCATTTAGCGTTAGCATTAGCGTTAGCATCCAGCACGCAACATTAACAAAAACATAAAAGCCTTCAAATAAAATCATTTACCTTTGAAGAACTTCTGATGTTTTCAATGAGGATACTCTCAGTTAGATAGCAGATGCTCAGTTTTTCCAAAAAGATTCCTTGTGTATTAGAAATAGCTCCGTTTTATACATCACATTTGGCTACCAAAAAAAATCCGAAAATTCAGTCCTCAAAACGCGAACTTTTTTCCAAATTAACTCCATAATATCGACTGAAAACATGGCAAACGTTGTTTAGAATCAATCATCAAGGTGTTTTTCACATATCTCTTCATTGATACATCGTTCTTGGACACATGCTTTCTCCCCTGAATCAAATGGTAAAGTAGAAGCAGCTGGCAATTGCGCACCGAATTCGACGCAGGACACCAGGCGGACACTTGGAAAATGTAGTCTCTTATGGTCAATCTTCCAATGATATGCCTACAAATACGTCACAATGCTGCTAAGACCTTGGGCGAACGACAGAAAGTGTAGGCTCATTCGTTGCGCAATCACAGCCATATAAGGAGAGAATGGAAAACAGAGCTTCAGAAATTCTGCTAATTCCTGGGTGATGCATCATCTTGGTTTCGCCTGTAGAATGAGTTCTGGGGCACTTACAGACAAAATCTTTGCAGATTCTGAAACTTCAGAGTGTTTTTAGAATATGCATAGTCGAGCATCTTTTCGTGACAAAATATCGCGCTTAAAACGGGAACGTTTTTTATCCAAAAATGAAATAGCGCCCCTAGAGCTCTAACAGGTTAACAACAAGATAATATGTGTTTTGCTATATAGCACTTGTGATTTCATGAAAATTAAATATTTTTCGTAATTTAATTGGAATTTAGCGCTTTGTAATTCAGAGGATGTTGACAAAAATGATCCCGCTAACGGGATGGGTGCAGCAAGAAATTAACCTTTTTGGGATAGGGGGCAGCATTTAAATTTTTGGGTGAATAGCTTGCCCAGAGTGAACAGCTTCCTACTCTGTCCCAGATGCTAAAATATGCATATCATTACTAGTATTGGATATAAAACACTCTGAAGTTTCTTAAACTGTTTGAATGATGTCTGTGAGTATAACAAAACTCACATGGCAGGTGAAAACCTGAGAAAAATCCAACCAGGAAGTGGTATATCTGAGGTTTGTAGTTTTTCAAAGTTTGGCCTACCGAATACACAGTGTCTATGGAGTCAAGTTGCACTTCCTACAGCTTCCACTAGATGTCAACTGTCTTTAGAATTCTACTATAAAGGAGGGGCTCATGAGACCTGTTTAAGTCAGTGGTCTGCCAGAGTTTCTCAGGCTTGTGACGCGCACTCCCGACAGGGTTAGCTCTCGTTCCAGTGCTTTTCTTCAGACATAGGAATTCTCTGGTTGGAACACTATTGATGTTTTATGTTAAAAACATCCTAAAGATTGATTCCATACATCGTTTGACTTGTTTCTACGACGTGTAATGGAAATTTTCAAGTTTTTGTCTGGACGAAGTGCTCGCGCCTCATGAACGTGGATTACTGGGCTGAAAACACTAACAACAATTGGCTATTTAAACATCAATTATGGACTTTATGGAACTTAATGAGACAAATCAGTAATTTATTGTCGAACTGGGATTCCTAGGAGTGCCTTCTGATGGAAGGTCATCAAAGGTAAGTGAATATTTATAGTGTTATTTCTAACTTCTGTTGACTCCAAAATGGCGGATATTTCTGTGGCTGGATTGGGCTCTGAGCGCCGTTCTCAAATTATGCTTTTTCTGTGAAGTTTAAAAAAAATCTGACACAGAGGTTGCATTAAGGAGAAGTCTATATTTAATTCTGTGAATAACACTTGTATCTTTTATCATTGTTTATTATGAGTATTTCTGCAAAATCACTGGATGTTTTGGAATCAAAACATTACTGCACGTAATGCGCCAATGTAAACTGAGATTTTTGGATATAAATATGCACATTATCGAACAAAACATACATGTATTGTGTAACATGATGTCCTATGAGTGTCATCTAATGACGATCATCAAAGGTTAGTGATTAAATTGATCTATATTTCTGCTTTTTGTGACTCCTATCTTTGGCTGGAAAATTGGCTGTGTTTTTATGACTTGGCTATGACCTAACATAATCATATGTTGTGCTTTCGCTGTAAAGCATTTTTGAAATCTGTCATGATGGGTAGATTAACTTCTAGTGACACCCCATCCCGTGAACGGGACTGTTGTCATCATCTGACACTAATTAGCATAACGCAACGGACATAAATATTCCTTGAAAATATTCTTATTCATGAAAATCACAAATGAAATATATTGAGACACAGCTTAGCCTTTTGTTAATCACCCTGTCATCTCAGATTTTCTAAATATGCTTTACAGCCAAAGCTAGACAAGCATTTGTGTAAGTTTATCGATAGCCTAGCATAGCATTTTGTCCAGCTAGCAGCAGGTAACTTGGTCACGGAAATCAGAAAAGCAATCAAATTAAATCGTTTACCTTTGATGAGCTTCGGATGTTTTCACTCACGAGACTCCCAGTTAGATAGCAAATGTTCCTTTTTTCCCCCAAAAAATAGCTCTGTTTGTTCTTCACATTTGGCTAAGAAATCGCCTGGAAATTGCAGTAACGAAATCTGCGAAAAATATTCCAAATTAGCTCCATAATATCGACCTATTCCACTGAACCACCCTGCCTTCCGTCCACCATTACCTTCTGCCATTACCTTCTGCCGAGGTCTATTTTTAGTTGAATCCTCGGTTGAATTGAAACAATAGCTGTTGATGACTTTGCAAATGCTATTCATGGATTGCATGTTTCGTCACAATATTGTATCACGTTTGTTTTGTACTGATGCCCAACAGAGTATTTTACTCAATGCATTGTCAATGAGCGTCTATGAAAATGTCATGGAAAGTGCATTAAAATACCTTAGTAGGAAAAACTTTTATCATCATTTTGATTTCGCCAGATTGACTTCAGATGCAGTATAACATTAGCTAGTTCGCTAAGATTGAAGGGAGGTCACCGGATTTTAGCTAGCTAACATTAGCATTGCTAGCTATTTTTGATTAACTTTGCTAACTAATGACAACATTGCCATTTGTCTAAAGTCAATTTGATGACATGATCATGCTGTAAAAGTTGTTTCATACTAAATATTTGACTACTTTAGCAATGTAATCATATTTCCAGGCACTATAGTTTAATTTAGACTAAACAGTCGTTATCACGACTTTGGGGCACCGCTATTGCGCTGCCGGTAGAGGGCGGCTTGAGAACTTTCATAACAATGGCTTGACGCAATCGAGTGAATGAGGTGCAACCTATGAATAGGCCTAAATAGCATCATTGATGATATATGAATGATAGAGTATGGTCACATTTCATTTTCACTGTAAAACCTCTACTGTTTGGAATTACTTTGATAGCAAGAGTAAATCTATTTAGTTTTAAGGTGGAGATTGCTCAACAATCTTTCTCATGATAGCACATTGGTAATAGTCCAAGCTAAGCAGGGCTTGGTTAAAATCCTGGATGGGACACCAAAGACAGAGCTGTAGATATATTAATTGTCCAGTAGGAGGTGCTGCACAGCCAATATCTTTCATTTTCTTCTAATAGTGCATACAGCCTGAAGATCTGATGTTGATTTAAAGATGCAAATTCAACATGTTTTTTAGAAGGTTTGTCTATGTTGAAATTTGGTCACCATGATGACATAATCCTGCGTTTGAAATTTTATCATCAAACAACAATCGGCGGGCTGAAGGCAGACAAGTGGGGGGTCAGGTACGGAGGTCGGCAGCAGCGGCTCTGGGCACGTGCCGAGCCCTTCTAATTTATCTCCCCAGCTAAGGTGCAAGCTGGGTCCGTTCACATTGGGTCTCTGGCAGGTTGCTTTGCCCTGCACCTAGCAGTTGACTTACAGCTGGTGAGGACCATGGGATGTGATTTCTGCACAGTGCTCTGAATGTCAAAATGAAGAAATTCAATGAAGCACAGGTAAACGGCGGGTATAAGCCTAAATAGTCTGGTACCGTTAGGGATGTGTTGAATGTCATGATATTTATGATATTTAAAGCAGCAAACCGAAGCGCAACTGCACTCAAACCACCTTTGGGGGTGGCTGTGGCTCTTCATTTCAAAGTGAAGAAAGAAAATGAAATGTGGATAAATGGCAGGAGTAACTATGACTATTTGTAGACAAATGCCTAGTCAACTAATTAGTGACGCGCAGGAATGGATGAATGAGATTCCCACTCTCCCTACCTACCATCTAGCGATGTCACTTTTTGATCCTTCGATGTCGGCACTTCCTAGTATTGTGAAGCAGAATTCACCAAGCATTGGACTGCATGAGCTTGGTTTAAACCGTCGTCACCCATCACCGCATCCCGGTCGGGGCTCATCCCCTCCACAACCTCGCCCATCAACTGAACCAGGGCCCCACACTTAAGATCCTTAATGGCCTGGCTCCCCCTCCACTCAATATTTTTGTTAAACAGAAAACCCAGACATATGGCAGCAGATCCATAAGGTCTGCCATGAGAGGTGACTGTATAGTTCCCCTAAGGAAAAGCACCTTTAGTAAATCTGCATTCTCTGTGAGAGATTCCATGTCTGGAATACACTGCCATCAGACACACATAACTGCACCACATATCACACTTTCACAAAATGCTTGAAGACATGGCTAAAGGTCAATCAGATTTGTGAACATGGTCCCTAGCTGTGTGTTGCCGCTTTCCATGTTGTTTGTTGTCTGAAGCTTGTGAGGTGTGGAAACACTTTGTTACTTTTATGAATTTTGTCTTGCTGCTTTTTGTTTTATGTTGCTCTGTCTGTATGCTACGTCTTGCTTGTCCTATGTTGCTCTGTCTGTATGCTATGTCTTGCTTGTCCTATGTTGCTATGTCTTGCTTGTTCTATGTTGCTATTGTCTATATTGTTATTGTTTTTAATAACCTGCCCAGGGACTGCGGTTGAAAATTAGACGGCTGGCTAAAACCGGCACTTTTACTGAAACGTTGATTAATGTGCACTGTCCCTGTAAAAATAAAAAATAAACTCAAACTCAACTCAACTCAAGCACCCCTCCCCTGGCAACTTTGACTAAGACAGGAACCACATGCACCTGGTGACCCAAATATACTCAGTGTACAGTACCTGATAACCTATAACAGGCTCTGTGCAACCGGTAACCCGCTCACTTCTCGGCTCAGGGACTAAGTCCCCACTCCACAGCCTGAGTACAGTCCTGCCCCCTGCCCTAGTCCGGCCATTGATTACTTTTTTCCCCCATTTACATTCCAGGTCACAATTTGTGACAAATTACGTTGAAACAACGTTGACTCAAACAGTTTGTGCCCAGTGGGAGGCTATTCCTACATATATTTTAATAATATGCGGTGTGCCAGGCTTAGGGAGAAGCTGCTCCATCAGCCACTTTCGTCAGCATCCTGTGTTCTTTCCTAGGCACTTGTGACAAAGCCAGAGATGATTTAGGGGATGTTTTCACTGCAGTGACTCACTTGTGCTAATTCACTTGATCCCTGTGCTTCAAAGGATTGAAAACAAGATCCTCATTGAAAATGGAAGCTCCTGATCGCTAAGGCAAGCATCCTAAGCAGGTCTTTCATGTGTAATATCACAATACCAGAGAAAGGGAGGCCCATAAAATTGTTAAAGACTCCAGCCACCCAAGCCATAGACAGTTGTTCTCTCTGCTTCCGCACAGCAACCTTTACCGGTGCATGAAGTCTGACACCAACAGGCTCCTGAACAGCTTCTTTCCCCAAGACTGCTGAACAGCTAACAAAATGGCTATACGGACTATCTGAGTTGACCCTTGTATGTATTTTCATTTTTGCACTGTTTCTATGCAAATTCAAAGGACAGGACTCTACACACTCACGCTCACTGACATTCCAACACATACATACCATGCACACACATTTACAGTATACTGACTCTACACCCACCCACGCACACACACTCAATACAATCTTCATTTACGCAGCTGCTACTCTGTTTATCATACATCCTGATGCCTAGTCACCACCCTATACATATCTACCTCTATCACTCAAGTATCCCTGCAGATTGTAAATATGGTTTTGGAACTGACCCTGTATATAGCTTTTTACTTTCTTGTGTTTTTCTTATTTTTTCTTATTATGTGTTTTTGTTTCATTTTATGTTATTGTTAATACTACATTGATATTGATTACTGCATTGTTGGATTTAGAACTTGAATGTAAAGCATTTCACTGTACTTGTGCACGTGATATTAAAACTTGAAACTGAGTACTGCATATCATTCAGAAAGCAGAACGAGGTACAGCCATACTATACGTATGGTGTGGCTGGAGGGCTTGGAAATGGTATAAACCATTTTCTCTATTTCTCTCTCCAATGCTCTCCCTCTGTCCCTCTCTATATCTTGCTGTCTTCATTTGTCTCACTCCATTTTACCCTCTTTGTCTTCATTTTCCCAGTAGAGCCGGCAATTGCTCTGAGATCCTTATCACATTGATCTGAGTGGTGTGTGTGTGTGGTGTGTGTGTGTGTGTGTGCATGTGTGCCTATCTCTGTGTGTGTGTGTGTGTGTGTGTGTGTGTGTGTGTGTGTGTGTGTGTGTGTGTGTGTGTGTGTGTGTGTGTCCGTGTGATTTTATTTCTGTGTGCTGGGCTCCTGCTCTGATATTAACTCATATTAAAGAGTCCCTGAGCTCAGGCTGGCAAGCAGCGGTTGGGCCTTGCAGCCCGCTCACTGCACCCCACGGGGGGAAAGGTAATATTATTAGTGGATATCTGGAAAGGTTACCTCGTTAGGGAGATGGATAAAAATATATTTCAGGAAAGCTCTGTTATTAGTGTAAAAGTCATCGACAAAAGGGCAATCCTGCCTGTACCCCCAGGCCGGGTGAATGCTGTCTCAGAATCTCCCAGTTCGGAGGACAGGAATTACAGGACATTATTTAGAGCCCTCAAATTCAAATCTGGACCTCGAAGACAGTTTCATTGTGTTTAAAAAAATCATCCCTTCTAATCAGGGACTGTCTTAAACCTGAGATACCATGTGAGTGGAATTAATTTTCAGGTATTAAAGAAAACCAGCAGTAGTGCTGACCTTGTAGGCTAAGATTTGAATACCCCTGATGTAGAGGTTGACCAGGAACTATTGACAGACTGGGCTGGAGATGGAAGGTTTGGTTTATTGTAGGATGCTGCATTCTTTGTATAAAGGATGTGTGCTGAACACTGGCAGTTGCAATGTCAGCTACCTAGCATGAATGTAACCACATGTCACAAGCTATAGGTCGTTATCAATAAAACATCACAATAAAGTGCAGAGCATTTGATTTGCCTTGCTGAGGGCTCCGCTAAAACCATTGACAACTGCGTGCCGTTTTCAAGGGATTGTTAAATTTCCTATACTGCACAAAAATGTAAACGCAACCCGCAAGAATTTCAATGATTTTACTGAGTTACAGTTCATAATAGGAAATAAGTAAATTAAAATAATTTAATTAGGCTCTAATCAATGGATATCACATAACTGGGCAGGGGCGCAGCCATGGGTGGGCCTGTGAGGGCAAAGGCCCAACCAATGAGTTTTTCCCCACAGGGCTTTATTAAAGACATAAATACTTCTCCGTTTCATCAGCTGTCCAGGTGTCTGGTCTCAGACGATCCCGCAGGTGAAGAAGCCACATGTTGTGGTCCTGGGCTGGCGTGGTTACATGTGGTCTGAGGTTGTGAGGCCCACTGGACGTAATGCCAAATTCTCAAAAAACACATTGGAGGCAGCTTATGGTATATAAATTAACATTAAATTATCTGGTAACAGCTCTGGTGTACATTCCTGCAGTCAGCATGCCAAATGCACGCTGTCCACAAAACATGAGACATCTGTGGCATTGTGCTGTGTGACAAAACTGCACATTTTAGAGTGAGCTTTTATTGTCCAGAGCACAAGGTGCACCTGTGTAATGATCATGCTGTTTAATCAGCTTATTGATATGCACCACCTGTCAGGTGGATGTATTATCTTGGCATAGGAGAAATGCTCACTAACAGGGATATAAACACATGTGTGGCAAAAATTTGAGAGAAGCTTTTAATGCATATTGAACATTTCTGGGATTTTATTTCATCTCATGAAACATGGGACCAACACTTTACATGTTGCATTTATATTTTTGTTATTTGGTATATTTGTATATTTGGTTGTAATATAATTTACTCTTGAAGAACATAGTCAGAACTACGTTTTTTATATTATTTCATGTGAAACAATTGTGCACATTTATCTCTATCATCAGAGTTATACAACAAGTAACTGCATTCTTTTCATGATCAGTAAACATCAATCGATCAAGTCATTTCAGGTATGTAAGGGTAGCCTCATGATATCTCTCAATGTTGGCCATCATTAATTGGATATTTGAATGATATAAAATAAAAGTTGTTTAGGTTAATTTCCCATTCCTTGTGTGCTCTGCCTGTCAAGTAGAAGCAGGTTGCGCATTTGCCAATGTACTGTTATCTGATTATGTTTACTTTGCGAGCTACCGGTAGAAACTTATTAACGTTTGGCTAAACATAGTGGTAAGTAAACCTAATGTACTTTTTTCTCCAATCAACTTTGTCCTTCCTAGCAAAGTTAGCCAACATTATTCCCTTTTTAACATTGATTTAATTAAGACTGTTTAATCTGATTGCTGATAGGCTACATTGATTGATGGACCACATCAAAATGTCTAGCTAGCTAACAACAGATAACATCCATATAACAAACAAGCTAACTTTCAGGGAATAAACTACATATTGTTTCGATACTTTAGGATGCTGATGTCAAGCTCTTTCCAAAAGTCTAATCAAATAAATTTAAATTGTCACCTGCACCGAATACACCTTAACGTGAAATGTTTACTTAAAAGTCTTTAACCAACAATGGAGTTTTAAGAAAAATAAATAAAACAAATATTTACTAAAAAAGTAACACAAGAAAATAACAATAATGCGGTCCATATACAGGGGGTACCAGTACCGGGTCAATGTTAGTCGAGGTAATTGAGGTAATATGTAGTACATGTAGGTAGGGATAAAGTGACTATGCATAGATAATAAACAGCAAGTAGCAGCAGCGTAACAAACAAGGGGGGGGGGGGGGGTAATGCAAATAGTCTGGGTAGCCATTTGATTAGCTGTTCAACAGTATTGTGGAATGAGGATAGAAGCTGTTAAAATTTGGACCTAGACTTGGCACTCTGGTACGGCTTGCCGTGCAGTAGCAGAGAGAACAGTCTATGACTAGGATGGCTGGAGTTTTGGGCAATTATAGGGCCTTTCTCTGACACAGCATGGTATAGAGGTCCTGGATGGCAGGAAGCTTGGCACCAGTGATGTAATCTCTGATGAAGCAAGCTAAATGACACATGTTGTTTTATTAGCTAGCTAGCTACACACAAAATGAATAGGCTACCCTCACATATCTGAAAATACATGATCAATTGATGTTTACTGATCATGAAAAGCATGCAGTTACTTGCTGCATGGCTCTGATGATAGGGCGACAGGTAGCCTAGCGGTTAAGGGTGTTGGGCCAATAACCGAAAAATTGCTGGTTTGAATCCCTAAGCCGACTATCTGAAAAACCTGTTGATGTGCCCTTGAGCAAGGCACTTAATGCCCAATTGCTCCTGTAAGTCCCTCTAAAAGACAAAACATTTACTGGACTCGAATGTCGAATAATCAGAAATGTGTATTTCTGACTATGCTCTTCAAGAGGTGATGATATTAAAACCAAATATACAATTTATTTAACAATCCCTTGAAAACGGCACACAGTTGTTAATGAATTTAGTGGAGCTGAGGGGCTCCATGCACCCCAGCAGCCAAAGCAAATGCTCTGCACCATATTGTGAAGTTTTATTGATAACGAACTATAGGCCTAAATGTCTCTAACAAGTCAGGTAAGAACTTGACACACTGAACAGGTATTATTGAAAAATGTATTAAATCAATTGTTCCCACTCCCTTATTTCGGTGTGAAATAACCAACATGTTAGATAACTGAACCTAGAACAACATTTGGTCAGAGAGTCGAAACTCATCTCACTTTGTCCTTTGTCTTTGCTTGTAGGCAAATGTACTGTACAGTGCAATGAAAGTAGTTATGATTGGGTCTGGTAGGCTTAGATGACCTGAAGCATACTCTCATTCTAAAAGATGGCCATGGGAGAAGACACTATCACTGGCGCCAATCAGGTACCATTGCCCCACAGTAATCAAATGAAATACGTAAGCTTTGTAACTTTTTTTACCGATTAGGGTGATAAATGGAGACATTTCAGGTGGGGGGTATTACGGAAGAGAGATAACACAAGACCCTTTGGGGTCTCCACGAGGCTACACCCCCCCCCCCCCCCCCACACACACTTATGTGCTCTATGTACTGTCTGCTTGAAGTAGGAGTAGGGGTGGTTGAGAGGGTGCAAACTGCATCAATAAGATGTGCATCTAAATCTGCAACATTGTTTATGACCTTCAGTGTGATATTGCAGCTGCATCTCACTCTATTCCCTTCATGTACTGAGCCGTTCGGTATTTTTTAAAGCTGGATCCATCAAGCCATATAGGACAGGCTTTGTTATAAACCATGGTACATTTCCTGGAAACAAATAAACACAGCTAGGCTCGTTTTTTTCTCTATTTTGCTGTAGTTCTGCAGTCCAATTACATTAGACATACATACTGCTGATTCAAGCCACACACTTTATTATGCAAGTTAAAGAACTGATGTCTAGTTATGAGCACTGGTGAATTATTCCCACTCTATACCTTCCCTAATCAACCTAACACAGCTCATACTAAAATAGACTGTTAGTACCACTGAAAGAATGATGATGGATGCACAGTAAAACATTTAATTGAATATGTGAAAATTAAGTGGAATGGGCATGGAATATAACTATCATATCAATGTATTGTCATACTGATAGTATTTTCATATATTACTGGCAATTTGAAGCACAGTGTCACGGATAGCTAGGAGTGGTGTGTGTGGAGTCAGGCGCAGAGAGCAATGCTTCCAATGAATACGTTTATTAAGCTGGGTCTAGCCAACAAACAGGCAAAATGACCAATAATCAGGTATGTCCCCAAAACCAGGGAATAACAGACAGCAAAATATGTAAGCAAAGCAATTTCACCACTGACAGTGGGAATAAGCCTGCACAAAAGCAGGTGGGCCCTGCAAGTTTAAATAGGCCATAATTAACAACAAATAAGTAACAGGTGAAAACAATCAAGACAAAACTAACAGAAAAGAAAGAGGAATTGGTGGCAGCTAGCAGACCGGTGACGACAACCAGGGAGAGGAGCCACCTTCGGTGGAAGTCGTGACACACAGGAGAACTAGCTGTAGTTGAATATCTTTGGATCTTTTTCCCCATTATTTCCAGATGAGCAAACCAACTGGAAAATGCAAGAAAAAGCATTCTGCATTCCAATTAATAGGAACATTTGACTATCATCTCTATCACCTGCCACTGCAAATTTAGACTGTCAAAAAAAGTATTGCTATCTTTCACCAGAGCCAGCGTTTAGAAGGTATAGTGTAAACCACACAAATCCCTTCTATTTTGTAGTGATTTATTTGTCTTTTCCTCTCACTCAGGGTTCCCTTGTCTTGAAATGTGTAGTGGTCTACATGGGTCATACATACAGAGAGGCTGTCCTTTATTTAAGTGATAATTGCTCTTTTGTTAGGACACTGTTCAGACAAAAGAAAGCCATGACATTCATTTGAGCTGATTTTAATAAATGAAACCATACATTATCTTTGTTATCAACCACAGTAGCTATAGCTACATATTTTATGTCACAATTATCTGTATATTCCCCTGGAATGTGCATTGGTGAAATATCTGTCGTAGTCTGTGCTACTACTTCTGCTGCCTTGCTTCAGCCTTTTGGGTGTTGATGGTGCTGCAGTGTTCTCTTTGTTTTCAGCCAGGATGTTGCTCCAGCGAACTTTCGCAACGATGCCAACTCACTGACATAATCTCCCTAGCTTCTAAACCAGCATTGGCCAGACAAAGTAGAGTCGCAATTCAACGGCTCAGACAAGAAAGGTATGTGACAAGGTCTACAGTCAATCAGGGACTACAAAAAGAAAAGTAGCACCGCAGCGGACCACGATGTCTTGCTCCCAGACAAACAAAACCAATTCTTTGCTCGCTTTGAGGACAACACAGTGCCACCGACCCGGCGCGCTACCAAAACATGCGGGCTCTCCTTCACTGCAGCAAACGTGAGTAAAACATTTAAACGTGTTAACACTCGCAAGGCTGCCGGCCCAGATGGCATCCCTAGCCACGTCTTTAGAGCAAGCTCAGACCAGCTAGCTGGTGTGTTTACGGACATATTCAATCAATCCCTAATCAATCCCACATGCTTCAAGAGGGCCACCATTGTTCCTGTTCCCAAGAAAGCTAAGGTAACTGAGCTAAAGGATGAAGTGCGTTGAGAGACTAGTCAAGGATCATATCACCTCCACCCTACCTGACACCCTAGACCCACTCCAATTTGCTTTCAGCCCCAATAGGTCCACAGACAATGCAATCGCAATTGCAATCGCAATCACACTGCGCACTGCCCTAACCCATCTGGACAAGAAGAATACCTATGTAAGAATGCTGTTCATCGACTACAGCTCAGCATTTAACCCCACAGTACCCTGCAAACTCGTCATTAAGCTCGAGACCCTGGGTTTCAACCCCACCCTGTGCAACTGGGTCCTGGACTTTCTGATGGATGTCCTCAGGTGGTGAGGGTAGGAAACAACATCTCCACCCTGCTGATCCTCAACACTGGGGCCCCACAAGGGTGCATTCTCAGCCCTCTCCTGTACTCCCTGTTCACCCATGACTGTGTGGCCATGCACGCCTCCAACTCAATCATCAAGTTTGCAGACGACACTACAGTGGTAGGCTTGATTACAAACAATGACGATACGGCCTACAGGGAGGATGTGAGAGCCCTTGGAGTGTGGTGTCAGGAAAATAACATCACACTTAATGTCAACAAAACAAAGGAGATGATAGTGGACTTTAGGAAACAGCAGAGGGAGCACCTCCCTATCCTCATCGACGGGACAGTAGTGGAGAAGGTGGAAAGTTATAAGTTCCTCGGCGTCCACATTACGGACAAACTGAAATGGTCCACCCGCACAGATAGCGTGGTGAAGAAGGTGCAACAGCGCCTCTTCATCCTCAGGAGGCTGAATAAATTTGGCTTGTCACCAAACACACGAACAAACCTTTACAGATGCACAATCGAGAGCATCCTGTCGGGCTGTATCGCTGCCTGGTACGGCAACTGCTCTGCCCACAACCGTAAGGCAAATCCAGAGGGTAGTAAGGTCTGCACAACGCATCATCGGGGGCAAACTACCTGCCCTCCAGGACATCTACACCACCCGATGTCACAGTAAGGCCAAAAAAATCATCAAGGACAACAACCACCCGAGCCACTGCCTTTTCACCCCACTATCATCCAGAAGGCGAGGTCAGTACAGGTGCATCAAATTATGGACTGAGAGACTGAAAACAGCTTCTATCTCAAGGCCATCAGACTTTTAAACAGCCATCACTAACATTGAGTGGCTGCTGCCAACGTACTGACTAATATCTCTAGCCACTTTAATAATTAAAGATGGGATGTAATAAATGTATCACTTGTCACTTTAAACAATGCCACTTTATTTAATGTTTACATACCCTACATTACTCATCTCATTTGTATATACTGTACTGCATCTTGCCTATGCCGTTCGGCCATCGCTCATCCATATATTTATATGTTCATATTCTTATTTGTTCCTTTACACTTTACAGCTACATCAACAATTGGGACAGACAGACTGAAAAACAGCATTTATCTCTATGCTAAGAGTTGGCAAAGTTGTCATCAAGGCAAAGGGTGGCTACTTAGAAGAATCTCAAATATAAAATATATTTGTATTTGTTTAAAACGTTTTGGGTTACTACATGACTCCATATGTTTAATTTCATAGTTTTTTATTATGTATTACAAAAACCACAAGGAAGGGGTAACATTAAAGTATTATAACATGAAGGACAAACAATACAGCATCAAGACACTATCAAACATCTATCAGTCTTTCCGCAACAGAGCCATCCTTATGTGTGATAGTGATATAAAATATGTCATAATTTCCTTTTTCATGATCACAATCTTGTGAAACCCGAACCCTCCAAGAACCCCCCACAGTTCCCCAATAGCTGTCCCTCAACCATTCGAGACTCCCTCCCACAGTCCCCCCCCTCCCCCCGTAGGAAAAAATAAAAAATACAATTAATTTCACCCCCCCCCTTCCCCAATGCACCAAGAACCAAGAGAATGAACTGAAGAGAAAAAAGGAAAAGACTGAAGAAAACCGCAAACAACAATGTAATTTTTTTTTTACAAAATTATACATTTAAAATAAAGGACATCAAGGACAACTGAAATCATAACAGCAATGCCTACTGTATATATTTGTGTGCATGTCTGGCACTATTACATGTATGTGTGTGTTCTTATATGTGTTAATTTGAATGAGAGTGTGTGCATATGCATGTGTACAAACACCTGCATGGTATCAGCCTGCAAACCGGCATTAGTTGTAAAAACACTGCCACTTAGTGTCATTCAAATGTACTTTTATTATGTTTCATTTAGACTTTTTTTCCCCTTTATCTATTGACCATTATTCTCTCTCACACAGCAACTCCACTCCCACTTGTCTCCAATTCCAAATACCAACCCTCAGCTTCCCCCATCCCATCTATTGACTGACCCGGTCACTCCAGATCTCATAACAGTACTATTTCATAGAGTCAATTTTAGATCAATGCTATGCATTTTCAGCCATTCCTGAACCTGAGACCAGAAACAGGCTACCTAAGGGCAATACCACAGTAAATGGTCGATTGATTCTGTATCCACACAACAAAATCTGCAGAGCTTCAATAATTTATATGCCCCAATATTCAACATTTTGTTGGTACATCAAAAATCTCTTCCCAACTATTTTGGAATCTGTATGGCACAGTTGTCAACATCCTGGTCCTCAAATGAAACTGGTATACTTTCATATTTATGCTATTTTTATTCCTCTGACAGTTTTGATCCTTTATATTGGGCAGACAGACTAGTTCCCTGCCTCCTCCCGCTGCCACCCGCCTCCTCCATTTTTGGATCAATGCTGTCATCAATTGGTTGTACTCTTGGATTTAGGAGACCTTCCCGTACAATTCTGATAACTCCATGAAGGACATAACTCTAACATTACAATTTACAATATAATTTAAAAACTAAATACCCTTTTCAAACATATTTCCCATAATACCAGGTATTTTATCAACCAGCACATTTGAGTTCAGCCATAATATTTGATGTAATATTTGTTCTACCTTTTGAGGGGGATGAAATTGACATTGTAGCAAGCTCTGCAATGCTTGTTTGAAAAAGACAGATACTTTGAAAAAAGTATAATTTTCAATTATCGAAAATGAGACATGGAAATCTGCACAAAGGCAAAAAGGCAATTTTTAAACAATGGATACGCTTTTCTTATTAATCTACTTGAGAACCATTTAGCGTACAAATAAAACTTTTTAATGAGAGAAGCTTTTAGAAAGAGGTTTTTATATTGAATAATCTCAACCCACCCAATTCATATTCATTATATAGATAGGCTTGTTTTATTTTGTCTGGTTTAGCGTCCCAGATAAAGCTAAATATTTTTTGCTCATATGATTTGAAAAACAAATCATCAGGAGTGGTCAGCACCATAAGTAAGTGAGTAAACTGAGATATAACTAAGGAGTTTTTTTACCTTTATTTAACAAGGCAAGTCAGTTAATAACAAATTCTTATTTTCTATGACGGCCTAGGAACAGTGGGTTAACTGCCTGTTCAGGGGCAGAACGACTAAAGAGTTAATCAAGGCATTTTTTTCCATAAATAGACAGGTATTTACCTCTCCATTGTTGCAGGATCGTGTCTATTTTTTAAAAGTTTTCTATTGAAATTCACTGTGGAGAGCTTATTTATATCTTTGGTGATATGAATACAGAGTATGTCTACTTCACCATCAGCCCATTTTATAGGTAAGCTGCAGGGTAATGTAAAAGTTGTATTTTTTAAGGATCCAATACGTAATATTGTACACTTATCATAATTAGGTTACAGAAAATGTATCTAGATCTTTAATGAAACATTGCAGGGATCTAGCTTGCGGACTTAACATAAAACATGAGTCATCGGCATACATGGACACCTTTGTTTTTAAGCCTTGGATTTCTAATCCTCTAATGTTGTTATTGGATCTGATTTCCATAGCCATATCGAATACATATGGTGACAATGAACACCCTTGTTTAACTCCTCTTGACAATTCAAAACTCTCTGAGTGTAACGATTTACGTCGTCGGATGAAGATTAGTCGGACCAAAGTGGAGCGTGGTAAGTGTTCATGTTTTTTATTTACACTGAACACTAAACAAAATAACAAGAGAATAAATGAAACCGAAACAGTCCTGTAAGGTGCAAAACACTAAACAGAAAATAACTACCCACAAAAACCCTGTGGGAAAAAGCTAAAAACCCAAATCACACCGTGACCAAACCAAAATAGAGACATAAAAAGCTCTAAGATCAGGGCTTGACAGTAGTACACCCCCCCCCCACAGGTGCGGACTCCGGCCGCAAAACCTTAACCTATAGGGGAGGGTCTGGGTGGGAATTTCTCCGCGGTGGCGGCTCTGGTGAGGGACGTAGACTCCGCTCCACCTCTGGCTTGGCCCACTTAGGTGGCACCTCTAGAGCGGGGACCCTTGCCGCCGACCCCGGACTGGGGACCCTCGTAGCGGGCCCCGGACTGGGGACCCTCATAGCGGGCCCCGGACTGGAGGGCGTCTCTGGAAGCTCTGGACTGAAGCGCGCCTCTGGAAGCTCCGGACTGAAGGGCACCTCTGGAAGCTCCGGACTGAAGTGCGCCTCTGGAGGCTCCGGACTGAAGGGCGCCTCTGGAAGCTCCGGACTGAAGGGCGCCTCTGGAAGCTCCGGACTGAAGGGCGCCTCTGGATGCTCCGGACTGAAGGGCGCCTCTGGAGGCTCCGGACTGAAGGGCGCCTCTGGAAGCTCCGGACTGAAGGGCACCTCTGGAAGCTCCGGACTGAAGGGCGCCTCTGGAGGCTCCGGACTGAAGGGCGCCTCTGGAAGCTCCGGACTGAAGGGCGCCTCTGGAAGCTCCGGACTGAAGGGCGCCTCTGGATGCTCCGGACTGAAGGGCGCCTCTGGAGGCTCCGGACTGAAGGGCGCCTCTGGAAGCTCCGGACTGAAGGGCACCTCTGGAAGCTCCGGACTGAAGGGCGCCTCTGAAAGCTCAGGACTGAAGGGTGCCTCTGGAGGGTCCGTTTGTGGGTAGTTCTGTAATGATTTTCATCGTCGGATGAAGAGTAGTCAGACCAAAGCGCAGCGTGGCAAGTGTTCATGTTTTTTATTTACACTGAACACTAAACAAAATAACAAGAGACTAAATGAAATCGAAACAGTCATGTAAGGTGCAAACCACTAAACAGAATATAACTACCCAAGAGACCTGAGGTGGCAAAACGGAGTGTTCGGATTGGCGTGTAGGGTTTGAGCATAGCCTGAAGTTAGGGCGAGGCAGATCCTCTTGCTGTTCTGTCGGTATGCACCGTGGTCTTGTAGTGGATGCAAGCTTCAACTGGAAGCCAGTGGATTGTGTGGAGGAGTGTGGTGACATGAGAGAACTTGGAAAGGTTGAAAACCAGGTAGGCTGAGTTGCACTGGTTTGATGGCACAAGCGGGGAACACCCAGCCAACAACAAGTTGCAGTAGTCCAGATAGGAGAGGACAAGTACCTGGATTAGGACCTGCGCCACTTCCTGTGTGAGATAGGGTCATACTCTACGGATGTTGTAAAGCATGAACCTGTAGGAGCTTTGATGTTTTCATGGAATGACAGGGTTTTGTCCAGGGTCACACCAGGGTTCTTTGCACTCTAGAAGGGCGACACTGTGGAGTTTTCAACTGTGATGGAGAGGTCTTTGAGCGGGCAGGCCTTCCCCAGGAGGAAGAGCAGTTCCGTCTTGTTGAGGTGGTGGGCTAGCATCCAAGTTAAAATATCTGCCAAGCACACAGAGATATGTGTCGCCACCTAGGTTTCAGAAGGGGGGAAAGAGAAAAGTAGTGGAGTATCATCCGCATGGCAATGATTGAAGAGACCATGTGAGGACATGATGGAGCTGAATGACTTGTGGATAGAGATAAGAGGAGAGGGCCTAGAAACAAGCCCTGGGTGACACCAGAAGTGAGTGTACAGATCCTCTACACATCACCAGGTAGGACTGGCCTGCAATCCAAGAGTGAGCAGTGCCTGAGACACCCAGCCCTGAGAGGGTGGAGAGAAGGATCTGATGGTTCATTGTGTCGAAGGCAGCGGAGGTTCTAAGAGGATGAGAATAGAGGAGAGAGAGTCAGCTTTGGCAGTGGGGAGAGCCTCTGTGACACAGAGAAGAGCAGTCTCGGTTGAGTGGCCCGTCTTGAAGCCTGACTGGTTAGAGTCAAGAAGATCGTTCTGAGAGAGATAATGAGAAAGTTGATCAGAGACAGCACGCTCAAGTGTTTTGGAAATAAAAGTAAGACGGGAGACAAGTCTATAATTTTTGACGTCAGTTGAGTTGATTGTTGGTTTCTTGAGGACGGGTGTAACTCAAACTACTTTGAAGTCAGAGGGGACGCAGTTATTGGTCAGTGATGAGTTGATGAGGGAAGTGAGGAATGGCAGACGGTTTTCAGAGACGGTCTGGAGAAGGGAGGATGGGATTGGGTCAGGCAGGCAGGTTGGTGGGCAGCCAGACCTCACTAGTCACAGAATGTCATCTGGAAAAAGAGGGGAGAAAGATGTCAAGGGGTAGGTTAGTAATGTGTGATTGAGACAAGTATACTCAATAGGCGTAATGAATGAGTAGCAGATGTCTTCAACCTTTTTTCAAAGTGGTTGACAAAGTTGTCCACAGAGAGCGAGGGGGAGGGGTGGAGGATTAAGGAGGGAGGAGAAGTTGGGAAAGAGTTTCCTAGGATTAGAGGCAGAAGCTTGAAATTTAGAGTAGAAAGTGGTTTAAGCAGTGGATACAGAGGGAGAAAAGGTAGAGAGGAGGGAGTGAAAGGATGATAGGTCCTGCGGATGTTTATTTTTCCTCCATTTTTGCTCAGCTGCCCGCAGCCCTGTTCTGTAAGCTCACAATGAGTTCCTCAGCCACGGAGCAGGAAAGGTTGGTAGGCTGGTAGGAAAGGTAACGGTGTGAGTCATAGGATGCGGAAAGGGAAGAGGGTAGGGTGAAAAAATCAGAATCAGGAGAATGATTTAGCAGAAGGGAGAGATGAGAGAGAGCAAAGATTGCAATGGAGAATGACCATATGGGTAGGGGCTGAGTGGTTAGGGTTGGAAGAAAAGGAAACAGAAAAGGAAACAAAGTAGTGATCAGAGACCTGGAGGGGGGTTTCAGTGAGATTAGTAGGGGAGCAGCATCTAGTAAAGATGAGGTAAAGGGTATTGCCTGCCTTGTGAGTTGGAGGGGATTGTGAAAGGGGAGGTCAAAAGAGGCAAGGTGGGGAAAGAGAGAGTTCGAAAGGAAATAATCAAAGGCAGACGTCGGAAGGTTGAAGTCGCCAAGTAAAAATAATCGGAGCCATCGTCAGGAAAATAGCTTATCAAGGTGTCATGTTCATTGAGGAACTCTACAAGGAAACCTGGTGGGCAATAGAGGACAATAGTGTTGAGCTTTAGTGGAATTCAGATGAGGAGATGGACAGGTGAGAGAGGGAGAAAAGAGAAAATCTCCACAGGAAAAATGAGTTGACTGTGCCACCACCGTGAAGACCAGATGCTCTTGTACTATGAGACAAAACATAATCAGATGAAGACAGTGCTGCTGGAGTAGCAGTGTTTTCTGGGGTTATCCATGTCTCTGTCAGGATATACTATATATATATATACTGTATATATATATATATATATATATATATATATATATATATATATATATATATATATATATATATGTATATACAGTGGAAGTCGGAAGTTTACATACACCTTAGCCAAATACATTTAAACTCAGTTTTTCACAATTCCTGACATTTAACCCTAGTAAAAATTCCCTGTCTTAGGTCAGTTAGGATCACCACTTTATTTTAAGAACGTGAAATGTCAGAATAACAGTGGAGAGAATGATTTATTTCAGCTTTTATTTCTTTCTTTTATTTCTTTCATCACATCCCCAGTGGTTCAGAAGTTTACATACACTCAATTAGTATTTGGTGCATTGCCTTTAAATTGTTTAACTTGGGTCAAACGTTTCGGGTAGCCTTCCACAAGCTTCCCACAATAAGTTGGGTGAATTTTGGCCAATTCCTCCTGACAGAGCTGGTGTAACTGAGTCAGGTTTGTAGGCCTCCTTGCTCGCACACACTTTTTCAGTTCTGCCCACACATTTTCTATGGGATTCAGGTCAGGTCTTCGTGATGGCCACTCCAATACCTTGACTTCGTGGTCCTCAAGCTTAAACTTCCTGACTGATGTCTTTAGATGTTGCTTCAATATGTCCACATCATTTCACCACCTCATGATGCCATCTATGTTGTGAAGTGCACCAGTCCCTCCTGCAGCAAAGCACTGCCACAACATGATGCTGCCACCCCCGTGCTTCGTGGTTGGGGTGGTGTTCTTCGGCTTGCAAGCCTCCCCTTGTTCCTCCAAACATAATGATGGTCATTATGGCCAAACAGTTCTATTTTTGTTTCATCAGACCAGAGGTCATTTCTCCAAAAGTCCGATCTTTGTCCCCATGTGCAGTTGCAAACCGTAGTCTGGCTTTTTTGGGCGGTTTTGGAGCAGTGGCTTCTTCCTTGCTGAGCGGCCTTTCTGGTTATGTCGATATTGGACTTGTTTTACTGTGGATATAGATACTTTCGTACCTGTTTCCTCCAGCATCTTCACAAGGTCCTTTGCTGTTGTTCTGGGATTGATTTGCACTTTTCGCAACAAAGTACGTTCATCTCTAGGAGACAGAATGACTGCTGCATGGTCCCATGGTGTTTATACTTGGGTACTATTGTTTGTACAGATGAACGTGGTACCTTCAGGTGTTTGGAAATTGCTCCCAAGGATGAACCATGTCTAAAGCCATGACATAATTTTCTGGAATTTTCCAAGCTGTTTAAAGGAACAGTCAACATAGTTCTCATGAACTTCTGACCCACTGGAATTGTGATACAGTGAATTATAAGTGAAATAATCTGCCTGTAAACAATTGTTTGAAAGATGACTAGGAGGTAGATGTCCTAACTGACTTGCCAAAACTATAGTTTGTTAACAATACATTTGTGGAGTGGTTGAAAAACAAGTTTTAATGACTCAAACCAAAGTGTATGTGAATGTCCGACTTCAGCTGTATATCATACTCGATGGAGGGAGAGATTAACTTTTTATATATTTACAGTATATATATATTGTCAAGATTTCCACCGAAGGTGTCTCTCCTTCCTGTTCGGGCGGCGCTCGGCGGTCGTCGTCACCGGACTACTAGCTGCCACCGTTTCCCTCTTCCTTTTCTGTTGGTTATGTAATGGTTTCACCTGTTCCTCGTTTTCTGGTTTGGTTTAGGGCTATTTAACGCTGTTATGCCCACCTGCTTTTGTGTGGGCTTGTTTCTCTGTTCTGTTTTGTGGATGGTATTATTTGTATTTATCTGTTTACTGTTTGTGTCCTGTTTTGTGTCCTGTTTGTGTCCTGTTTTGGGCCGGTCATTTATTCGCCTGTTGTTTTGGCATGACCTTTTCTCACCGGAATAAATACGGTTTTCCTTAAACCTCTGCTCTCTGCGCGTGACTCTGCACCAACTCTCCTAGTTAAGTAACGGATTCCCCCTCCAAGTATGGAGTCAGCAGGAGCAGCTGCAACCCCTCTCCCATCTATGGAGGAGCGTGTCATCCATCACACGGCCATCCTCCATAGAATTGGGTCAGTGATGGACCAGATGATGGAGAGAATGGACCAATGGGAGAGGAGTGGTCTCCCTACCGCGCCTACAGCTCCTCCTTCGACTACTCAACCGACACCTCCGGCGGCGTCAGGATCCAGCACTCTTCGTCTCGCGCCCCCAAGGATGTATGATGGAGCGGTGGCTGGGTGCAAGGGATTCTTGTCCAGCTCGATCTATACCTGGCTACCGTTCGCCCGACTCCCTCTGGTGAGGAGGATGTGAGTGTCCTCGTCTCCTACCTGACGGGCAGAGGCCTGGAGTGGGCCAACGCGGTTTGGTACAGAACAGACTCCGCAAGGGACCACTACCCAGAGTTCACTCCTTAGGCAGGAGACGAGGAGCGCGCAAGACTTCGCGCTGGAGTTTCGGACATTGGCCGCTGGGGCGGGGTGGAATGACAGGGCCCTGATGGACCACTACAGGTGTAGCCTCCGGGAGGACGTCCGCAGGGAGCTAGCTTGTCGGGACGCCTCCCTCTCCCTCGACGAGCTCATAGACATGTCGATCCGACTGGACAACCTGCTAGCTGTCCGCGGGCATTCAGAACGGGCCCTGTTAGTTCCACCTCTCGGCTCTCCAGCTCCAATACCTATGGAGTTAGGGGGGCCGCATCGAGGGGAACCAGAGGAGGAGGCTCCTCCTGCACCAGCTGTGGTCGACCGGTGCTGGAGGAGCTTGTCTGGGAGTCGAGAGGGCAGACAGAGCACTTCTCGGTCACACCAGGTGAGTCAGCATCAAACTCACCCATAGCTCCCTGTTGGTCACTTGTTTTTACTAATCTCTTTACCTGAGTTTTCTCCCTCTCTCCAGCATAAGGCGCTAGTCGATTCAGGCGCAGCTTGGAACTTTATGGATCACGGACTCGCTCGTAGGTTAGGGATTCTGCTGGTGCCTATAGATCCACCCTTCCCTGTGCACTCCTTAGATAGCCAACCGTTAGGGTCAGGGCTGGTTAGGGAGGCCACGGTTCCACTGGACATGGTAACGCAGGGGGATCATGGGGAGCGGATTAGTGTCTTCCTTATTGGCCTGGCTGGCTAGTCTCAATCCTAGGAATTCTTGGAAACAGGGGGCTCTCCAGGGGTGTTGAGAGTCCAGACCAGGTTTCCACTGTGCGCATTCCCTCAGAATATGCCGATTTGGCTTTTTCTTTCCCCACCAAACTGTACTCAGAAGCGCGTATAATCTGGCCAAGAATATAAGATATGCATATTGGATAGACAACACTCTGAATTTTCTAAAACTGTTTGAATCATGTCTATGAGTATAACATAACTTATGTAGCAGGCTAAACCCCTAGGACTAACTGTTCATAATTTTTAACATTTCTTTCCTGTCTCTGTTCCCTGCCTTGTTATTGTCAAGGGATATTTCTTAGGGACCTGTTTTCCACTGGATTACACCAATCTTTGGAATTTGGTTGAGGTTATTCCTTTGTGCAATGAAGAAGTAGCCCAACTAGGAACTGGGTACACTTTTGTGAGTTGCGCAAGACGTGAAAAGTGGCGCTGGTTTGTTTTCATTCCTGTATTGAACACAGATTGCCCTGTCTTCAATTTGATCGATTATTAACATTTAAAAATACCTAAAGTTGTATTACAAAAGTAGTTTGAAATATTTAGGCAAAGTTTATAGGCAACTTTTGAAATATTTTGTAGTGACGTTGCGTTTTTTGTAAGCTGTTTTTTTCTGGATCAAACGCGCTTTATAAATGGACATTTTGGATATATATGGACAGAATTAATCGAACAAAAGGACCAATTGTGATGTTTATGGGACATATTGGAGTGCCAACAAAAGAAGCTCGTCAAAGGTAAGGCATGTTTTAGATTTTATTTCAGCGATTTGTGTAGCGCCTGCAGGGTTGAAATATGATAACTCCTTTGTTTACTGCTGGTGCAGATGGTGCAGGCTATCAGATAATAGCTTCTTATGCTTTCGCCGAAAAGCATTTTTAAAATCTGACTGGATGGCTGGATTCACAACAACTGTAGCTTTAATTAAGTATCTTACATGTGTGATTTAATGAAAGTTTGAATTTTATAGTATTTTATTTGAATCTGGCGCTCTGCATTTTCCCTGGCAATTGGCCAGTTGAGACATTTGCCTCCCGCCTATCCCTAAATAGTTTTAACACGAAGGCTGATGCGCTGTCCCGCTCTATGACACTGAGGATTGGTCCATCGATCCTACTCCCATCCTTCCAGCTACATGTCTGGTGGCACCGGTGGTATGGGAGGTGGTCGCGGACATTGAGCTGGCGTTACGATTGGAACCTGCGCCGCCACAGTGTCCAGCGGGTCTTCAGTACGTGCCGCTTGGTGTTCGTGATCAATTGATTCGGTGGGCTCATACGCTACCCTCTTCGGGTCATCTGGGTGTTGAGAGGACAGTGCGGGGTCTTAGGGGAAAGTACTGGTGGCCCACCTTAGCTTAGAACGTGAGGTTTTATGTCTCCTCCTGTTCGGTGTACGCTCAGAGTAAGGCTCCTAGACACCTGCCTAGAGGGAAGTTACAGCCCTACCCGTTCCACAATGGCCGTGGTCCCATCTGTCAGGTGGATTTTCTCACCGATCTTCCCCTGTCTCAGGGGAACACTATGATCCTGGTTGTTGTGGACTGGTTTTCTAAGCTCTGCCGTCTCCTCCCGTTGCCCGGTCTCCCTTTCGGTCCTACAGACTCCGGATGCCCAGTTTACCCACGTCTTCCGGCACTACGGGGTGCCTGAGGACATCGTTTCTGATCGTGGTGCCCAGTTCACGTCCCGAGTTTGGAGGGCATTCATGGAGCGTTCAGGTATCACCCCGCGAGTAATGGGCCGGTGGAGAGAGTGAACCAAGATGTGGGTAGGTTTCTGCAGTCGTAATGCCAGGACCGGCCAGGAGAATGGGCGAGGTACGTCAAATGGGCGGAGGTGGCTCAGAACACACTCCGCCACTCCTCCACGAACATGTCGCCTTTTCAGTGCGTGTTGGGCTACCAGCCAGTCCTGGCACTGTGGCATCAGAGCCAGACGGAAGCTCCTGCGGTGGAGGAGCAGGTGAAACCTGGAGTGCAACCTGGAGGGCTGTCCAGGAATCAGTCAAACAAGCTGGTGGGCGGCAGAAAAGGAGTGCTGACCGCCACCGCAGTGAGGCCTCCGTGTTATCACCGGAGGACAGGGTCTGGCTTTCGACCCGAAACCTGCACCTCCGCCTGCACTGCCGGAAGCTGTCCTGAAGAGGATAAACGAGGTGTGTTATGGGTTACAGCCCTTCTTACTATCGTATTAACCCCTCGTTTCATGTGTCTCTCCTCAGGCCGGTGGTAGCTGGTCCCCTGCAGGAAGGTGAGGTGCCGGAGGTCCCTCCGCCCCCTCTGGACATCGAGAGGTTCCCGGCGTACACAGTACGTTCTATTCTGGAGTCTAGACGCCGGGTGAGGGGCCTACAGTACCTCGTTGACTGGGAGGGGTACGCTCCGGAGGAGAGGTGCTGGGTACCGGTGGGGGACATCTTGGATCCATCACTGCTGAGGGATTTCCATTGCCTCCACCCGGATCGCCCTGCACCTCGCCATCCGGGTCGCCCTCGAGGCCGGTGTCGGTGCACTGCAGGAGCCGCGCGCCAGGGAGGGGGGGTACTGTCACGACTACCACCGAAGGTGGAAAATTGCATATCATACACTACAGTTGAGGAATAATGGGAAATGAATTATACTTTGAAAGTTGATAAACACCTCACTTTTGAGAAAATGGCCCTTGAATGTTTTGTTACCTACTGGAGAGCACATCTTTGTCTACACCCATTCATCATCGTTCACACCCTTCTAAGCTTTAGCCCCACCCATCTCTTTAAGGATTCATTTGTGAGGCTATGTACTAAACAACCAAAGATTTCAAGACAAAAAGCTGGTGGCTGCTGTCCCTGTACAGGGATCAACATCAGGGGAAATTTCAGAGTGACAACTAATAGTACTCGATAAAACTCAAACTTTCATTAAAACACACATGCAGGGTACTCAATTAAAGCTACACTCGTTGTGAATCTAGCCAACATGTCAGATTTTTAAAATGCTTTTCGGCGAAAGCATGAGAAGCTATTATCTGATAGCATACAACCCCCCGAAATACCTGAAGGGGACGTAAACAAAAGAATTAGCGTAGCCGGCGCTACACAAAACGCAGAAATAAAATATAAAACATTCATTACCTTTGACGAGCTTCTTTGTTGGCACTCCAATATGTCCCATAAACATCACAATTGGGTCTTTTTTTCGATTAAATCCGTCCATGTATACCCAAAATGTCCATTTATGAAGCCTGTCTGATCCAGGAAAAAACAGCTTTCCAAAACGCAACGTCATTTTTTTAAATTAAAAAAGTTGCCTATAAACTTTGACAAAACACTTCAAACTACTTTTGTAATCCAACTTTAGGTATTAGTAAACGTTAATAGTCGATCAAATTGATCACGGGGCGATCTGTATTCAATAGCAGCAAGTCTTGAAATCATGGTCGATATTCTCTCTTTCATAACTTCCCCCGGTGTACCCGAGACAGGAAGTGCCTATTCATCATTCCACCAACGATTAACTTCAACCCAATTCCCAACACTGGCGACATCGTGTGGAAGCAGTAAGAACTGTAAACTGGGCGCTATCTATTTTCCCTTGCTATAGACAATATTAGAGAACTGCCGGAGGGATATTTTTTTTTGTGAACAGTTTTCCTTGGGGTTTTGGCTGCTACACACGTTCTGTTATAGTCACAGACATGCTTTAACCTGTTTTAGAAACTTCAGAGTGTTTTATATCCACACATACTAATCATATGCATATACTATATTCCTGGCATGAGTAGCAGGACGTTGAAATTTTGTGCGATTTTTAACAAAAAGCTGAAAAAATTCACACGCTCTTTAAGAGGATTTATACTACGGGTGTGTTCGTCAATTTAATCTGGAGTGCCAGAGTGTGCTCTCGATCTTTGTAAATTCAGTGTGTTTCGCTCTCGGAGCATTCAGAGCGCACACTGGACGCTCTGGACGAAAAGTAGGGTTGATCCCAGCGTTCTGACATAACAACAGCAGTCAAGCACCAAAGCAAACTGGCTAATGTTGGCTAGTTTGCTAGCTACTTCCGGACAAAAATGAGAGAACAGCTCACTCTGACCATTTTACTCGCCCTAGCAGAGCTGGTTAGGCTGTTTTTATGTTATCCAGAGCATTGGTGACTGCAACTGTGGTGCTGGCAACAATTTTCTTACGCTTTTTTTGCCAAAGATTACTGACATTGGCCATATTCATCGAGTGTTGAGCATTCGTAAATTCGTCAGTTACTCTGTGCTTTGGCACACTTAGATGAGAGTGCTCTGAAATCGAAGTAGATAGCCAGAGCGGATGTACCAGCTATACTAGCGACAGTTGTCGCAGTGATGTCATAAACATTCTATTGAAATATTTACTTTCATAGTGGAGTCTTTTGTTTAGACATGTAGATAGCTAGATAAACAATGAACCATAATCCCAACTCATAATGTTACTACCCTGCATGAATCTGCAGGTAGCTAACCAACCAGGTTCAATGTTAGCTAGCTAACATTAGGCTATAACTAGCAATGCAATGGCTCTGAGATAGGAATAATATTACTACACAGATCATACAGGCTAGCTAGCCAGCCAGCTAACATTAGCTAGCTAGCTAACAGTACACTATCTTGAAATGAAAACGACTTTCTGTCAAAATTAGACATGTGTAATATCTGAAAATGTAGCTAGCTAGACTCTTATATGGATGGATGTTTCTCCCTCTCTGTGATGGATGCCATGGTTGCCCTTAGTTTGAAGACGTAATCCGGAGACTGGTGTTTTATACAACAGCCTTCTGTGTGTTCTGTTTTCGACTCCGTTTGCATATTTGATATCAAACGGCAGAATTTTCTCCAGCTCCTTAGTTATCATACTCTAATTCCACTGATTTCAAAACTCTGTCCTCCAGAAAGTGGAGAGCAACACTTATGCAGTTCTACTACGTGGTATCTTTCAAAAAGTTGTGTTAGAAAGGATTACCTACACATACTGGCCAGCTCATATTGTAGACAGAAGCGTGCTACATGGCAGACCAATCCAAACTCATCTCTCGGCATGTCCAACCCACCCATTATCTCAGCCAATCATGGCTAACGGAAAGGTTGCTGTATTTTTCCATGGCCAAGCCATGGCTAAGCTCATAATTTAACCTCTACGGGATCGGTGTGCCTCCCCCCCGCCGCACCCGGTTGAGCTAACGTGCACTAATGTGATAGGCATGAGGTTGTAAGTAACAAGAACATTTCCCAGGACATAGTAATATCTGATATGGCCAAAACGGATCTGTCTAAAACGGTGCACATACACTGCTGCCATCTAGTGGCCAAAGTCGAAAATGCACCTAACCTGAAATAATACATTGTGACTGTTCTCTAGCATTTCAAAGATGACTGAAGAAGAAAAAAATGCATGCTTTTTCTTTGTATTACCCTTTACCAAATCTAATGTGTTATATTCTCCTACATTAATTTCACATTTCCACAAACTTCAAAGTGTTTTCCTTTCAAATCGTATCAAGAATATGCATATCCTGGCTTTCGGGCCTAAGCTACAAGCAGTTAGATTTGGGTATATAATTTTAGGCGAAAATTGAAAAATAGGGTCCGACCCTTAAGAGGTAGCCATGCACCGAGTGAGGTCAGAAGAGTGTGTCAGATGGACAGCACCTTTCCCATTGGCCAGAGTGCATAAAAAGCCTTGTTAACATTAGACCAGGAAACGTGAAGCGGAAAGCTGCAAGTTTGGAATGGTTGACGCTTTGAACCTCAACACGAAGAAATTAAGAAATTAACTCACATTCCTTTTGAACCATAGAGACAAAGAGCTGCAGCTCATGTCCATTGTGTTCTGAATCCTGAATGCCAACACGAGGAGGAAGAGGCGAGAAGCTCATCTCAGACAATCACTGGTACAACTAAGTAGCTATTCTGAGGAATGAACAACCAATGGAGACTGGACAACTAAGAAGGACATTGTGACAAAACTTTTCCAAGATGACTTGGTTCTGACAGAGATAAATGACAAAGGAATGCATTTCACACAAATATATTCATGATTTCTTATTCCAAACGGGCGGAGGTTCATGTGCAAACTATATGATTAACGTTACTGTGAGAATAATTCTTAAATATCTCGATGTTCCTTTTTTTCTCTCTCTATTTCCCGCTCTCCATCTCTGTTTAATAAGCCGTCATATTTTGTCAGTCCACTAGGGACCTTTGTCTCATGTAAAGGGTGTAGGTTTATTCTGTGTTATTATTTAGTTATCTATTAAATAAATAATTAAACCAATTTGTGTAGGCCTGAATAATGAGCAAGGCTGGGTATTTCCATATTCAAGAAGTTTACGACTGGTCTGAAAGAAGATTTGAAAAGATGATTGTTTATCAATGAAATAGTTAAAGACCTTATAGAGTTTAATTCGGGAGATGGTAACCCTCTAAACAACTTCTTCCGTGGTGCCTCCAATCCTAATGAGTTAATTGTTACATTATTAATTTAATCGGGTAACAATTAAACATAGTTAGTGGATTAAATAAATAACAGTCATCAGATTAATGAAAGTAAAGTCACGACAATGTTGTTCAATATTTTCATCCACACTGCTCACACAAGTCAGTGAGCATCTGCGTAGCCAAGCATTAAAATAAAACTTGGTTCTATTTGAGATGCTTGACGCACTGCGAGTCCGGCCTCTCCCATCTACTCATTGGCTTTCAGGAGCATACAAACCCATGTGTGTATATAAGACATGAACGAGGAAAGATTAACTTCTTCGATATAGGGGGCGCTCTTTTAATTTTTGGATGAAAAACGTTCCCATTTTAAACAAGATATTTTGTCACGAAAAGATGCTTGACTATGCATATAATTGACAGCTTTGGAAAGAAAACACTCTGACGTTTCCAAAACTGCAAAGATATTGTCTGTGAGTGCCACATAACTGATGTTACAGGCGAAACCCAGATACAAATCCAATCAGGAAGTGCCGCATTTTTTGAAACCGCCTCATGGCAATGACTCCTTATATGGCTGTGGAGGAGCTAGGAGTCAGCTTACGTTTTCCAAGTTTTCCCCAAGGTGTCTACAGCATTGTGACGTATTTGTAGGCATATCATTGGAAGATTGACCATAAGAGACTACATCTACCAGGTGGTCGCTTGGTGTCCTCCGTTGCAATTATTGCGTAATCTCTAGCTGCAGTATTTTTCCGTTTGTTTCTGATGAGAAGCCAGCTGCCACCACTGATAGATTATCGAATAGATATGTGAAAAACACCTTGAGGATTGATTCTAAACAACGTTTGCTATGTTTCTGTCGATATTATGGAGCTAATTTGGAAAAAAGTTTGGTGTTGTAAGTGACTGCATTTTCCTGTATTTTTCTTAGCCAAACGTGATGAACAAAACGGAGCTATTTCGTCTACACAAATAATTTGCTATCTAACCAAGAGTCTCGTCATTGAAAACATCCGAAGTTCTTCAAAGGTAAATTATTTTATTTACCTTTATTCTTGTTTTTGTGAAAATGTTGCCTGCTGAATGCTAGGCTTAATGCTATGCTAGGCTATCAATACTCTTACACAAATGCTTGTGTAGCTTTGGTTGAAAAGCATATTTTGAAAATCTGAGATGACAGTGTTGTTAACAAAAGGCTAAGCTTGTGTTGGAATATATTTATTTCATTTCATTTGCGATTTTCATGAATAAGAAATGTTGCGTTATGGTATTGAGCTTGAGGCTATGGTTACGCTCCCGGATACGGGATTGCTCGTCGCTAGAGGTTAATTATAGCTAACTAACTAAAAAAGCACAAGGTTTCCCCTTTTATCTGTTTATTAACACTAGAAGTGCAGAGAGCATCATTGTCATGCCATCAAGTTAAGTTCTTCCCTTCTGTTCTAATGAAATACAGTGAATTATTTTGTTTGTTTCCTAAGACCTGCTTTAACAAAATAATAATGCATTTCTATATAACAATTAAATTATGGGGTTTTTCATTTTTTACATATAGCCAACATAAAATAAAACATTGAAAAAGCTTTTTTTTAGATTTTAATCTTACCTTGGACCTTCATAAACACAACCAAATTATGATTTTTGCAATAGCAAATATGAAATGTATTTATTTGACTGTTATAATACATTGACACAGAATGGGATTGCTCGATGCCCAGTTTTTCTAGTGTTAATTGTCAGAGTTTGTACGCCTCTGGGTGAATTCTAAAATTATATTTCAGGTTAAATCTCCCAGGACAAATTAGCTATAGCAAGCTCGCTAAATGTCCATGAATGTTTTACGTGTTTCGACATGCCCCAAATTAATATAGTTTGTTCACAGTTGGTTTTGATATTTTACCCTGCATGCCATGATCGTGTCTGGTGTGGATGAACAAAATCAACATGTGGACGATGGCACATGTGGAGGCATGCGAGTGGCCGGTGTAGTCAGAATGTAAGGCGTTTCCATTATGTTGCATCCATATCTATTGGTGTCTTTCTTGATTTCTACACAGATCTAATACATGTATGTTACCACACTGGTCACCTGGGCCATACATCCCATAGTAAAATATGTATGGATCCAAGGAGAGACTTACAGACAACACATGAATGCACACACACACTCACTCCTATCCGACAGAGTTACAACAGAAGTTACAACAGAAGCCATAGGCAAGGATGTGCCACAAACACTTAGTTTTCATTGTCTTTCTTTTATTATACACCTTCCCACAGGGCTGCCCTCAGAGACAATGACCCCCCCCAGACACCTATTTAAGGAGTTTGCTTTAGCGAGCCGCAGACAGTGAACGGTTGGCTTCTGACAGGCTGTCATCTGACGGATTTTCCTGTGTTTATGGACCCTATTAACGTTTGGACCTTGGGCCAGGCCCAGCTGTGACAGGTGTATCAACTTCACAGGCTGACTGCAATATGAACAAAAATAAAATCGAATGAACCCTTTATTAAAGCCCTTGACCGCCTGTAGGCCAGAGGGAGCTTGTGTGGGACAGTGATGCTGGGAGACAAGGGGAGAATAGATCTGCTAAGAGGAAAACAAAGAAGGGAGAGCGGCTGTCAATGTCTGGTAAAACACCATGATCAACCTCTGAGGTGACAGATGCTTTAGAAGTGAGAAAATGTGGCTGGGGGGGGTGGATGGGTATTTGGTTTGTGTGTGTGTGTGTGTGTGTGTGTGTGTGTGTGTGTGTGTGTGTGTGTGTGTGTGTGTGTGTGTGTGTGTGTGTGTGTGTGTGTGTGTGTGTGTGTGTGTGTGTGTGTGTGTGTGTGTGTGTGTGCATCATGAAAATATTTGCTTTATGAGTGATTTGAACAAGATAGTTCTGTTTTTATTTTCATTCAATATCTACATTTATCATGCACAAACTCTCCACCATACCAGTATTACCTCCTCAAACTCAAAACTGTTTTTATTCCATAGATGCATTGCACACCACACAATCCTATAGAAGGACCTGCTGCTTAAGATCTTCTCCCCTCTGACCAGAACAGCCTATCACCCTCTTCCCGTCAGGAAAACAATAACCACATGTAGCAGGTGTCAAAGAAACGCCTGAGCGGAGTACACACATCTGGTTTTCAGTGGAAAAGGACGCTAGGTTCAAACAGCTGTATCCTTGAAAACCGAATGCATCTGGTTGTTGGCAACTCCACTAGTGTGGGATAACAGATACAAATTGGGCAACTCGAACCTCCCTTCACCCAGGCCCAACTTTCAGGCCGCAAACTTCAGCCCATTATCCAAGGTTTTACCGGTGTGGTCTGTGTGCTTTGTTGTTCCCATGGACACAGACAACATACAGTGCATTCAGAAAGCATTCCTTCCATTTTTCCACATTTTGTTACATTACAGACTTATTCTAAAATGGATGAAATAAACATTTTTCCTCATCAATCTACACACAATACCCCATAATGACAAAGCAAAGCAGGATTTTAGATTTTTTTTCAAATAATAATACAAAAATAAATAAGTATTCAGACCCTTTGCCATGAGACTCAGCTCAGGTGCATCCTGTTTTCATTGATCACCCTTTCAGATGATTGGAGTATATCTGTGATAAATATGATTGATTGAACATGATTTTAACCTCTCTTGGGTAGGGGGAAGTATTTTGTTACTCAGGACCAGAAGCTAGGATATGCATATAATTGGTAGAGTTGGAAAGAAAACACTCTACAGTTTCTAAAACTGTTTTGTGTGTAGGTTAAGTAAATGTGATATATCAGTTTAGTTGTAATACATTTGCTTTGTCATTATGGGTTATTGTGTGTAGTAGATAGACAAGGGGAAACAAACAATTTAACGAAACAAAATGTGGAAAACATTCAAGGGGTCTGAATACTTTCCTAATGCACTGTATATATATTATATATTATATATTCTTAAAGGGAGAGAGAGTGAGAGATGGCAGAGAGGGAGGGACAAAGGTCCAAAAAGAGAGAGAGGATGTAAGGGTTTTCCTTAGGTGAAGTAGAGGCGGACCAAAATGCAGCGTGGTGATGATTCATGTTTGTTTAATAAAGGAAAACTAAACATGAATAAACTACAAAACAATGAAATGTGAAAACCCAAAACAGCCCTATCTGGTGCAAAACACAGAGACAGGAACAATCACCCACAAACACACAGTGAAACCCAGGCTACCTAAGTATGATTCTCAATCAGAGACAACTAATGACACCTGCCTCTGATTGAGAACCATACTAGGCCGAAACATAGAAATAACCCAAAACATAGAAAAACAAACATAGACTGCCCACCCAACTCACGCCCTGACCATACTAAATAAATACAAAACAAAGGAAATACAGGTCAGAACGTGACAGAGGAAGGGGGAACAAAGGAGGGTAAGAGAGGTATAGGGGGGAGAGTGGGGTATGTTGAGCCATGTTTTGCATTCAGCATCATTCCATTAAGGGATATAGGAATACAAATAACGCAATATAGTATTCTTTCTTGCAAAGATATATACGGTACCAGTCAAAAGTTTGGACACACCTACTCATTCAAGGGTTTTTCTTCGTATTCTTACTATGTTCTACATTGTAGAATAATAGTGTAGACAGCAAAACTATGAAGTAACACAAATGGAATCATGCAGTAACCAAAAAAGTGTTAAACAAATCAAAATATATGTTATATTTCAGATTCTTCAAAGTAGCCACCCTTTGCCTTGATGACAGCTTTGCACACTCTTGGCATTCTCTCAACCAGCTTCACCTGGAATGCTTTTCCAACAGTCTTGAAGGAGTTCCCACAGATGCTGAGCACTTGTTGATGTAACTATGCACGCTGAGGGTCAGGAAGCAAGTTCAGGGAGTGAATATATTGAATAAATAAATTAAACAAACAGTGCACCGACATGGAACAGAAACAAATAGAGAGCCTAATGAGCCGGCTGAGACTTCCCCAGTTGCCTCAGTCGAGGCACAAGAACCCGACGAACCCACCAAGGCATGGAAATCCGACAAACCGACTGAGGCCTTCCAGATAGCTCCGGCCCAGACACCCAGACCTGACATCACCTCCAAAACAAAAACAAAACACAAATGCTTCCCTTTGGTGAGTTGTCATTCTGTAACGATGCATTCTGAGAGTCGGGAAGCAAGTTCACGGAGTGAATAAATGTAATAAACAAATTAAACAAACAGTGCACCGATATGGAACAGAAACAGATACAATGACGACTCGGGAAGAAACCAAAGGGAGTGACATATAAAGGGCAGGTAATCAAAGATATGGAGTCCAGATGAGTGTCATAATGCGCAATTACGCGTTATGATTTTAACAGGTGTGCGACATGACGAGCAGACTGGTGACCTAGAGGCCGGAGAGGGAGCACACGTGACAGTTAGCTGCTTTTCCTTAACTCTGCAGTCCAACTCATTCCAAACCATCTCAATTGGGTTGAGGTCATTTGGTTGTGGAGGCCAGGTCATCTTACGCAGCACTCCATCACTCTCTTTCTTCGTCAAATAGCCCTTACACAGCCTGGAGGTGTGTTGGGTCATTGTCCTGTTGAAAAAGAAACGATAGTCCAATTAAGCGAAAAGTTGGCGTATCGCTGCAGAATGCTGTGGTAGCCATGCTGGTTAAGTGTGCCTTGAATTCCAAATAAACCTCTTCCTAAATATTTGGACAATTTTGTGAATGGTTTCCTATAAACAAGGGTGGCTCAACTTACCCCACTCTCCCTTTAAGAGAAATGAACAATGTGTTTATTGTAAGAGTGTGAGTGTAAGTTGACTGGCTGGATGGCTCCCCCTTGCACTGGTCCTCAATGTCAGCCACATGTTTCAGCCACATGAAACACCTAACATCGGTATGGACATCCAGCCAGACACACACTCTAAAGTATACACACACACAGATCAAATTCATGCACGCCTTTTAAGTCATGGAATGAGAACTCTCAACTGCAACTGTAGTCCTAAAAAGGTTCTACCTAGAACCAAAAAGGGTTGCCCTATGGGGGCAGCCGAAGAACCCTTTTGGAACCCTTTTTTCTAAGTGTGTACTCATTTGCTAAATTGGGACAAAATCAATGATGAAAGTTGAGGTGCTGGATTTTTATGAGGAAGAGAATGTAATTTGAAATTGAAATGTTCTCTCTGTCACGGAGACTTGTGCTTACCCCTACTCCACTGTCTTCCGTCCTCCCCTCCCCTCCCCTCCCTCCCTCCCTCCCTCCCTCCCTCTTTCTCTATCACCCAGTACAGGAGGAATACAAAGGAGCCTGAGAGAGGGAGGGCAGAGCAGGCAGGATCAAGTGAGAGGTCATTTCTGCTGTCTCACCTCAGCACTTTTCCTCATTCTACTCGGATTAACTCTAATAATCTATCTCAGTCTTTTTGCTGTTCACAAAGAAAGGGTGAATGGAAGAGACCGAGAGGAGTGAGATAGTGAAGGATGTGTCCGCTCCATCTATCCCCCTCCCTTAAGAACGGCATTCAATGTCTGGATCCAGTCTAGATCCCTCTGGGGAGTGATACCCTTGGAAATGATCGTGCTCTTTCACACGCAAGTTGATTTTGTACATCCACACCAGACACGATCCAAGACATGCAGGTTGAAATATCAAAACAAACTCTGAACCAACTATATTAATTTGGGGACAGGTCAAAACACATGAATGGACATTTAGCTAGCTAGCTTGCTGTTGCTAGCTATTTTTTTTCCTGTGATATAAACATTGGCTTGTTATTCACCAAGAAATGCACAAGGTCCTTTTTTCTGGATCTTGTAGAATTGTTATCCATTTTGAGTCACACAAAATCATGTGTTCTCTACTTCAACATTTAATCCACAGATAAAAGAGGAAACTAATAGTTTCTAGTAATCTTTCCTCCTTCAATAGTTGTCTTCTTCGTCTGTGGACTTTATATGTCAGTTGGCAACCAACTTTAAGGTGCATTACCACAACCAACTGGAATGGAGTTTGGACCTCAATTCATCTTTCAATCACCCATGTGGGTATATACTCCTAAAAACCAATGAGGAAATGGGAGAGGCGGGACTTGTCAAAAATATAAGTTCTATTTCAGTGCCTGGCTATGCAAACGCTCGCAAGCAGTTTAGATTAACCTATTGAATAGCATGCACACAACGCGAGTGGTGTGGTCAGCATATAAGAGAGAAACAGGACACACCAATGACTACAAACGACATGGCTTCAACGTTGTGGAATTGGTATGGCACATTTCCATACTGAAGCTATTGGTGTCAACTATGATAGTTATTGATGAGTAGCAATACAGAACAGTAGAGCTAATAGAGCTGCATAATCTGCTATCTTCAACTCCAGTTCATTTGTATCTGTAGATAAACACTTCATCAAAACTGCAATTAATTAAAAATGTTGTTAGATGTTGTTCTGGCATTTGCAAAACAACCTTTTAGCAAATGTTTTGCTGCCAGATAATCATTGTTATGGTAATCTACAGGGCTAGAAAGCCATTCCACAACCATCTGACAGTGATTTATGAAACACAGAAACCCGAGGAGAGAATGTATTCTCAGTCAGTCAGTCAGTCAGGACTGCCATTGGGAGTACGTATAACGGTCTACGGCAGTCTCTCAGCATCCTTCAAAGCCAAGATTATGCACATAATTTTTATGTTTGATTGTGGCAACTTGCAACCTAGCAACTTGCTTCACGATTCACCTATGAATAGAGACTCCAGCAGCACCTGTCAGACCAGGGACTTTTACGGTAGCAAAAGTTGATATATAGGCTAAATGTCTTTCACACTGGAGAGCACTGTCTAGGTTATCTATAGATTCATCTGTATTCTCTTCCAGGAAGTCAAAAGGACAAGTCTCTCAGTACTGTTCGAAGAGAGCGGTATTGTTTTGGCCCAAGGAAACTTCTCTATGTACTATCAAGTCATTTTCAGATGCATATATTGAGGGATATGGTACAGTATGTGCATCCTCAGACAACGTATCGGTTGAGCTAGTTCACATTTACCCAGGGCACAATGCCATACACAGACACACACACCAACATGCAAGTGGGCAGCCCCTGGTCATCAGGTAATGAGTCTCTCTGCCAGCTCTTCACAGACCAGTGACATGTCCATTAAGCAGCAGGGATCCCATTACCACTCTCAACAGCCTCCCTGTCACGATCAACACATATAATTACTTACAACACCTGACTCACCCATGGTAATTGTTCCTCTCATCCAAACCCTTGTCTCTCTCCTTCTTGATCTTGTTTTTTCTTCTGCTTCTCTTCTTCCACGTTCTGTACAGTACCACTTTTATCCAAAAGAGAGAGAGAGGTATCACTGGGAGAGCATTGACATCTGCTGTGAGATAGAGTCCTTGATTAGTAATTTACGATCATGAATATAGAGCAGCAGTGGAATCAGACAAAACAAAAGCCAACAAAACGTTTCTTGTATGGCCTAGGACTCTCGCTCTCCCTGTCTATCGCTCTCCCACTCTCGCTCTCTCGTCTCTCGTCTATCGCTCCTTTTCCTTACTCTCTCTCTCCTTTCCTTTTCCTTTCTATCTCTGTCATTAAGCAAAAGCAATGCATTTACATAGTACATGAGTTAGATACACAGTGAGTACCAGACTGTACTTACTGTATCATCATTACTTATCAGTGGAGGCTGCTGAGGGGAGGACGGCTCATATTAATGGCTGGAACAGAGCGAATAGTATGGCAATTCACCACGTGTTTGATGTATCTGATACCATTCCACTTTTTCCACACCAGCCATTACCCATTTCCTCCAACCTCATGTGTTACTTATACATTATGTTACATAGAGCATCCTAGGGTACAGTTCTTGAATGCATGTATGACTAGAAGCATTCAGTGGCGTCATCACTTATTTATTGGCATTTCGGATGCTCCTGTGTTTCTCTTATTTGGATCCTCCATGTTTTCAGAAATCCACTGCTGTTTGTGACACAACAGCGTCTCCTGTGGGTGTTTAAGTGATCCACACTCTCACATTCCAGGTACCAGTCTGCCAACCTAAACTAATATAAAATCATTGGTACTTTAAATACAGCGACCTGACCTGTCATCATCATAAACAACATAAATACACACACACAAACACGCACACACACACACACACACAGACAAATCTTTATCTGGTCGTCCAGTTAGACATTCAACAAATATACCAGCTCACTATTCACCAAAGAAAGGAAAAGCATTCTGAATAATTCACTCTTCTCTTGTGCTGCTCATCAGGCGCGCAACTTTCACTTGGGACGGGGAGGACATGACCCCCCAACATTCTGAAATTACTTTTTTTTTTAAATCATTGTAATGTGATACAAAACACAGCAGCAGTGTGCTTTAGGGCCATGCTGATGCCTCAGAGCAGTCGGGTAGACTGTTTTCTGGCTTCAGCAGGCTGGATTTAGGACCCCATGGACCACACAGCGTGCGGACAGGCTGTGTGAAGGCAAAGCTTCTGAAAGGCTGGAGTATAGGACCAGCATGAGAGATGAAGAGAGGCAGCTGCTGTCTGTGTGTGTTAAACTTTTTATATTAGTTGTAAAAGCAAGCAGAGAGGAAACTGGCTAATCTTTAGTTAACTGATCTAGCTGGCAAGATAACTGCTGTTTGACAGAAAAAAATTATTATTCCAAGAGCTAGTAGTGTAACTGACATGTTACATTAGCTAATGCTTCATTCCCTCTCGAATAAGATGAATAAACTATGAGCAGATAGTTAACTAGCTAGTAGCTACCACAGTCAGTTCAGATCTAGCTAGTGAAGGGGTTAAACCAAGGCCTCATACCTTTTAAAGGGTTAATAAATTGTGTTATGATAAACTGTAAGGTCTCGTATTTAGGAGAGTGTGTGTGTGTGTGTGTGTGTTAACACCTGTTTTGAGTGTTGTGCCCTTCAGACACTATGACAAGGCAGAAACCGCCTATGTTCATACTCCTCCTGTCTGGACCCCACCTGTCTATCTGAGAATACAACTGGTTTTCTGAGAACACAAGGCTGCTGCAGGCCTGATGAAAACAGTCACTTGTCAGAAGATGCTTGGACTTGCTATGACCCTATACTTGTGATTAAAGGTCAAGTTTTTTTAGTTTTTTTATTTAACTAGGCAGGTCAGTTAAGAACACATTTTTATTTTCAGTGATGGCCTAGGAACAGTAGGTTAACTGCCTTGTTCAGGGGCAGAATTAGAGATGTTAATCTTGTCAGCTCAGGGATTTGATCTTGCAATCTTTTGATTACTAGTTCCACACTCTAACCACTAGGCTACCTGCAGGCCAGCAATTGCTGACAAGTTGGTTGCTGCTGTCAAGGGGAGGGTAGATGTATTAAAATGTTGTTGCCAGGGAAACTCACGCAAGGAGGACTGGGAGAGGCTATATGAGTTACAGGATGTCTTAGACATTTGCAGAACCTGGGGAGAGCTATCATGTGCTGTACTCTGTATCTAACAGCTGTTGTGGCTATGCTATTTTTTTATTCTCAGTCACAGTAAACCTGAATCAAACGATGAAACCAGTGGCCAAACTACTGAAGACCAATATTCCAACTTTTTTCAGCACAATTTGAGTTTTTATTAGTCAATATAGCAATCTATTGATTTGTCAGATTCCCTAGCTATTTCCCTAATTTTCACAATGGCACAGTCACGCCCTGATCTGTTTCACCTGTCCTTGTGCTTGCCCCGACCCCCCTTCAAGTGTCGCATTCTTCCCCATTTTCCCCTGTGTATTTATACCTGTGTTTTCTGTCTGTCTGTTGCCAGTTTATCTTGTTTGTTCAAGCCTACCAGCGTTTTCGTCTCAGCTCCTGTTTTTCCCTAGTCTCTCTTTTCTCGCCCTCCTATGTTTTGACCTTTGCCTGTCCTGACCCTTTACCCGCCTGCCTGACCACTGCCTATCTCTGACCCTGAGCCTGCCAGGCGTCCTGTACCTTTGCTCCACCTCTGGATTACCGACCTCTGCCTGACCTGACACGGAGCCTGCCTGCCGTCCTGTACCTTGGCGTCTGCTCTGGATTATTGACCCCTGCCTGCCTTGACCTGTCGTTTGCCTGCCCCTGTGGTTACAATAAACATTGTTACTTCACACAGTCTGCACATGTGTCTTACCTTGATTCCTGATAGGAACGGTATGTACAGCTCTACAGGCTTCACTGTCATGGTTCACAGTCAGTCTTAGCAGGATCAGATGGTGACAAGTGTCCTTACAGTGTCAGACACCCTTGGAAGACCAGTCTACGGAGCTCAGGTGAATTTTGCAGTATAGTGAATGATATAAAGTTCCATCTTAAGTTGATGGGCAGGCTACAGTCTGGGGTCTGGGAATAATGGTAATTTCAATTATTGAACCATTGATTCTATTCTTGGATAATATATAAATGTACACCCAGGTAATTATTTGTCATGCCTCATCTGAGCAGGATCAGATGGTGACAGGGGTCCCATCAGGGTCAGGCAACCAGGGAAGACCAGTCTGTGATGGCGCAGAGGTGAATTTTTGTCTCTGTGCAGCAAACACTGGAAAAGCAAGAAGCTTCCAAGATTGAAATTATTTTAAGGCAGTTTCACAAACCTCTGAAGTTGATTTCCAAACTGCATCAAGGGTTGATAGAGGCTTTTCCCAGTGAAACAAAACATGTAAAACAAAAATGTGAGGAAGATTTGGGAGATGCTATTGATGATGATGAATGAATACAGATATGTTAGAATGCCCAGTCATGTTCATATCATCTCAGACATACATTTCTGGAGTTTAATACCATCCATAGAACCTACCATATGCCAGTGAAACTGAATATCATGCACTCAGAAATGTTATTCTTCTGCTGGAGGTGTGAAACACAAAAGGGGACATCATATATTATGGTCTTGTGAAGACTGGCTGAATTCTGTCAAAGAGTATGTTCTTTTATCTCAGCATGTCTACAGATTCTCCGTTCTCCCTGTTTTTGTTTGCTTGAAAATGTTGATACTGGAGAATGTTATCAGAAGAAACTGTGTAACTGTAACGATCTGGGTGTAGTGGGTGTGAAGTCGGGCGCAGGAAACAGAGAGTTCAAGGTGGTGCTCTTTAATGCACACACATTGAATATAGGCCACCCCACAAAACACTGGGTGCTAAAAAACAAATGCCCCAAACACAGGGACTAAAGCAGTCCAGCAAAACACACGAACAGGAACAAACACCTTCGTCTCCAACATACACAAATGTTACAACAAACAATCCCGCACAAAGAAACATGCTGACTAATAAAGCCCAACTAATCACCACAAACGCATAACAGGTGTAACCAATAAACAGACAAAGAGGGGGAGGAAAGAATCAGTGGCAGCTAGTAGGCCAGCAACGACGACCGCCGAGCGCCACCCGAACAGGAAGGGGAGCCACCTTCGGTCGGGTCATGACAGTACCCCTCCCCCCCCCCCCCCCTGACGCGCGGCTGGAGCCACCGGCCTCGAGGTCGACCCAGAGGACGAGGCGCAGGGCGATCCGGATGGGGGCGATGAAAATCCCTCAACATTGACAGACCCAAGATGTCCCCCACCGGTACCAAGCAACTTTTCTCCGGACCGTACCCCTCCCAGTCCATGAGGTACTGCAGGCTCCTCACCCGGCGTCTCGAGTCCAGAATGGCCCGTATCGTGTATGCCGGGGACCCCTCGATGTCCAGAGGGGGAGGAGGGACCTCCGGCACCTCACCGTCCTGCAGGGGACCAGCTGCCACCGGCCTGAGGAGACGCACATAAAACAACGGGTTAATACAATAATATGAAGGGAGTTGTAATCGATAACACACCTCATTTATTCTCCTCAGGACTTTGAAGGCCCCCACACACTGCGGTCCCAGCTTCCGGCAGGGCAAGCAGAGGGGCAGGTTTCGGGTCGAGAGCCAGACACTGTCCCCCGGTGCAAACACGGGGGCCTCACTGCGGTGGCGGTCAGCACTCCTTTTCTGCCGTCCACTAGCTTGTTGGAGGGATTCCTGGATGGCCCTCCAGGTCTCCTTGGAGCGCTGCACCCATTCCTCCACCGCAGGAGACTCGGTCTGGCTCGGATGCCATGGTGCCAGGACCGACTGGTACCCCGACACACACTGAAATGGGGACACGTTAGTAGAGGAGTGGCGCAGTGAGTTCTGGGCCTTCTCAGCCCAGGGGATGTATCTCGCCCACTCCCCTGGCCGGTCCTGGCAATACGACCGCAGAAACCTACCCACCTCCTGGTTCACTCTCTCCACCTGCCCATTACTCTCGGGGTGATAACCGGAGGTCAGTCTGACCGAGACCCCCAGACGCTCCATGAATGCCCTCCATACTCGGGACGTGAACTGGGGACCCCGATCAAAGACGATGTCCTTCGGCACCCCGTAGTGCCGGAAGACGTGGGTGAATAATGCCTCCACAGTCTGTAGGGCTGTAGGGATATCGGGCAATGGGAGGAGACGGCAGGACTTAGAGAACCGACCCACAATCACCAAAACCATGTGTTCCACTGAGACATGGGGGAGATCGGTCAGGAAATCTACGGATAGGTGAGACCATGGCCGTTGGGGAACGGGGAGGGGTTGTAACTTCCCTCTAGGAAGGTGCCTAGGAGCCTTACTCTGGGCGCATAACAAACAGGAAGAGACATAAACCCTAATGTCCCTAGCCAAGGTGGGCTACCAATACCTCCCCCGAAGACTCCGCACTGTCCTCGCCACCCCAGGGTGACCCGAGCAGGGTAGGACGTGAGCCCACCGAATCAGTTGGTTCCGGACAACAAGCGGCACGTAATTCCACCCTGCTGGACCCTGAGGAGGTGCGGGCTCCGCCTGTAACGCCCGCTCAATGTCCGAGTTCACCTCACATACCACTGGTGCCATCATCCTCGAGGCAGGAAGGATGGGAGTAGGTTCGGTGGACCGATCCTCCTTGTCGTAAAGGCGGGACAGTGCGTCAGCTTTTACGTTCTGGGAGCCCGTAACGTAAACCGGAATCGGGTGAAGAACATGACCCACCTTGCCTGACGTGGGTTCAGTCTCCTAGCTGCCCGAATAAACTCCAGATTCCGGTGGTCGGTCCAGATGAGAAAGGGGTGCTTAGCCCCCTCAAGCCAGTGTCTCCACACCTTCAGAGCCCTGACTACCGCTAACAACTCCCGGTCCCCCACATCATAGTTACGCTCCGCTGGACTGAGCTTCCTCGAGAAGAAAGCGCAGGGGCTGAGTTTTGGTGGCGTACCTGAGCACTGTGATAGCACGGCACCCACCCCAGCCTTGGATGCGTCCACCTTCACTATGAATGCTAGAGAGGGGTCCGGGTGAGCCAACACGGGTCCATCCGTGAACAGCGCCTTCAACATGTTGAAAGCTCCGTCCGCCTCTGCTGACCATCGCAACCGCACCGGGACCCCCTTGAGCAGTGAGGTAATGGTATCCGCTACCTGGCCAAAACCCCGGATAAACCTCCGGTAGTATTTGGCAAAACCCAAAACCGCTGCACCTCTTTAACCGGGGTCGGAGTCGGCCAATTACGCACGGTCACATTCCATCACCACCCCCGAGGTGGAAATGCGATAACCCAGGAAGGAGACGGCTCGCTTGGAGAACACACACTTCTCAGCCTTGACGTATAGGTCATGCTCCAGCAGTCTACCAAGCACCTTGCGTACCAGAGACAGATGCGCGGCGCAGATGGCTGAGTAGATCAGAATGTCATCCATAAAAACAACCACTCCCTGCCCGTGCAGGTCCCTGAGAATCTCATCAACAAAGGATTGAAAGACGGCTGGAGCATTCTTTAACCCATACGGCATGACGAGGTACTCATAGTGGCCCGATGTGGTACTAAACGCTGTTTTCCACTCGTCTCCCTTCCGAATACGCACCAGACTATACGCGCTCCTGAGATCCAGTTTTGTGAAGAACTGCGCTCTGTGAAATGATTCCACCGCCGTAGCGATGAGAGGTAGTGGGTAACTAAACCCCACTGTGATGGCATTTAGACCTTTGTAATCAATACACTGACGCAAACCCCCTCCTTTTTCTTCACAAAAAAAGAAACTCGAGGAGACGGGTGAGATGGAGAGCCTGTCCCAGAGACTCCATGACATATGTCTCCATAGCCAACATCTCCTCCTGGGACAAAGGGTACACGTGACTCTTGGGAAGCACAGCGTTTACCTGGAGATCTATCGTACAATCCCCTCCCCGTCGGTGAGGTGGTAATTTAGTCGCTTTCTTTTTACTGAAAGCGATTGCCAGATCGGCATACTCGGGGGGGAATGCGCACCGTGGAACCCTGGTCTGGACTCTCCACCGACGTGGCGCCGATGGAAACTCCCAGACACCTTCCAGAACACTCCTCTGACTACCCCTGGAGAACCCCCTGTCTCCACGAAATCTTAGGATTGTGACGGGCCAGCCAGGGAATCGCTAGCACCACTGGAAACGCAGGCGAATCAATAATATAGAGACTAATACGCTCCCTATGATTCCCCCGCGTCACCATGTCCAGTGGAACCGTGGCCTCCCTGACCACCCCTGACCCTAATGGCCTGCTATCTAGGTAGTGCACGGGAAAGGGAGAAACTATCGGCACAAGCGGAACACCTAACTTAAGGGCCGCGATGCATAAAGTTCCCACCTGCACCTGAATCGACTAGCGCCTTATGCTGGGAAGCGGGAAAAAAGGTAAGGAAAAAAATCAAGACAAACATGTGACCAACAGGGGGTTCTGGGTGAGTTTGGTGCTGACACACCTGGGGTGACCGAGAAGCGTTCCGCCTGCCATCTCGACTCCCAGATGGATCCCCCCCCAGCACCGATCGGCCGTGTGTCCTCTCTGAGCATTCCAGAGCACGACCCGTCAGGCAGGAGTTGAGGACACTCACCCTCTCCGCTCCCGAGGGAGTGGGTCTTACGGTGGCCAGGTACAGTTCCAGCTGGAGTAAGAACCCCTGGCACCCCGCCGCCGCTCCATCATAATCCCTCAGGAGCATAAGTTGGAGAGCGCTGGAGCCGGGGGATGGGGAGTCTTGAGCTGGGGAAGCCGAAGGTGGAGAGAGGAGACCACTCCTCTCCCATCGGTCCATTCTCTCCATCATTTGATCCATAGCCGATCCGATGGAGGATGGTGGTGTGGTGGAGAACCCGTTCCTCCATCGATGGGAGAGGGTTGGCCGCTGCTCCTTCTGACTCCATTACATGGTGCGGGATTCTGTAACGATCTGGGTGTCGTGGGTATGAAGTCAGGCGCAGGAAACAGAGAGTTCTTTAATGCACACACGGCGAACATAGGCCACCCCACGAAACACTGGGTGCTAAAAAACAAATGCCCCAAACACGGGTTAAACATGAGACTTACAGAAAACATTTGACCTCTGTCATTGCCAACAAAGGGTATATAACAAAGTATTGAGATAAACTTTTGTTATTGACCAAATACTTGTTTTCCACCATAATTTGCGAATAAATTCATTAAAAATCCTACAATTAGATTTTCTGGATTTTTTTTTTCTCATTTTGTCTGTCATAGTTGAAGTGTACCTATGATGAAAATTACAGGCCTCTCTCATCTTTTTAAGTGGGAGAACTTGCACAATTGGTGGCTGACTAAATACTTTTTTTGCTCCACTGTATTAAGGCAATCATTTGCTGCTGGGCTGTTCAGTCCTGGCCCTGGGGGTCTGTTTTACTGTTACTTGTCCCTTTGGCCTTGGCCTAGCACACCTGAAACCAATAATGAATGTTTCACTAAGATTCTAAAGCAGAGTGGGGTGTGTTGCGTTGGGGCGATGCAGGGCCGTCGACCCCTAGGGACAGGACGGGGTGACCCAGCTATATTGTGTGCAATTAAAAAGAGCTACAGTACAATTAGGCCTATGATATGGAGGATGTACTGTTTATGTATGTTAATGTATGTTTTAATTAAACTTTTTCCAGGTGGCTCGGGATGGCTGAAATTTGATGTAGAGGATGTCATAATAAAGACAATCAAAAGTTAAGTCACTTTGTACTATATTTGAAATAGTTATTAATTTGTTAGGCTATTGGTTAAAGTTGCAAAACTATATTGATTATTTAATTATCATTGATCTAGTTCAGTATTATCAATCACTTAAACATATTTAAAAATTATCGCTTACCTAGCTTGATGACTATCAGTATTTTTGCTTACTTTTTGTTGTTCTAAGTAGAGACTGTTAGAAGGGCCATGGGTCATTAGATTGTGAAGAAATGCAGGAAATTAGCATTAGATACACCAAAAAAATTGAGGACCCCAGACCCCCCGCCAACTTATGTCCCCCCCACTTCTAAAACTAAACTTACGCCATTGCTGCTCATTACTGCAATGCACCTGCAACAAAGTAAGCAGTACAAGGCCATTGTTCTCTCTCGTTTTCTGGGAGGGAGAACACGTAAAATTACAATTTAGCCAGATAAATCGTCATTTATAGCTCTAATTGACGCTAATAAAATGATTTGTCTTGTTCCCCCGTGGATCATATGCTAATCAAAATGTGAAATATTACAGATGACACCAACAGGGGTGATAAGCAGCAAATGAACAGGGTAGGGCAGAGGAGGAGAGGAGGATGGGGGGATTTGACGACTGTAATAGGCGTACGCCATTTAATGTGTTCTGTGCTCATTAGAGCATTGCAGAGCGGCGGCAGCTCCTGTACCTACTCCTGCACTCCTGTCTCGCCTAGCCAGAATGACAGCTATCTTGTCCCCTGTCAAAGTGATGGCCATAACTGCTGACTGGAATGAGTTATTAGGGTCTTCAGAGAGGGCCCTTAGAGTGAATTATTGTCCCCTTAGGCCTGATATATATGATTCAATACTGTAGAAATGTAGCACTCTAAACTTTCATATAGGATTTTTTGTATCTATTTAAAAATCTGAAAGAATTAAGTGAAAGAAGTAGAATGTACAGTAGAATGTACAGTGAAAAAAGTAGAATGTACTCCACTTTTCACTGCTTTTGTAGGCCAACTCACACAGCCTGCATAGAGTTGATATAAAATAGTTTGATCTCACCTTCTCTGTCTCTCTTCTCTCTCCCTTTCCCCCCAATGGACCTCTGTATCATCCACAGTCACCCATCCACCTGGAAAAGGCTGAACAAAGATGCATGAAATGAGTTGCCAAATACTCGACTCTTCTAACGACTTGGCAAAAAATGGTGACAGCGACATGAGAGCAAGGGGAAAAAAGGGAGAAGTTGAGTGTGAGAGAGGGGAAAGCAGGCCAAGCCATCGGCTGTAATGAATTGCATGTGACTCCAGTTCCCCACTGATGTGCGTATTAATCTGGTCAGGCATATACAGTGGGACGTCACCAAGTGCGACTTAGGTCCCAAATTACACCCTGGAGGGACTTTACCCTTTACAAGGAGTATGAAAAACTGCTCCAAAACAGCAGGCAAATAGCAACTGTCTTACAAATAGGCAGCAGAGGGGATGTGGGAGAGGCTGGGGGCTAGTCGGGGAGTCATGCAGGTATTAGGAAGATAGGGATTTGGGCTAGGGATCAGGAGTGGTGGGTTTTACGAAGCAGGCTGAGTAGCTTGGGGAGACAGGGACGGGGATGGGGACAGGAACAGGTGGTTCTCAGAGACCATTATGGTAATGCTGGGTTTCCTCATTCATTACCTCTGAGGCAGCAGTGCCGTGGGAACTGGTCCCAGTCAAATGTAGTAGGCAACTGCAAAGAGTTACTAGGCCAGCAGAGAGCAGCAATCCACTCAGCACCACCCAGGACTAAGGACTCATGTTCAGCCGGTAGGGATCACAGGTAGTCTGTCCACGTGGGCAATACAGAAAATATACAGTTCTGCCCCTTCCTTACCATAAGGAAATAGTTGTGTTGGAGAATGATAGCTATGTGAATCATGCATGACTTGGATAGACTTTGTTGGAATATACTTGACGTATACTTGCCTCTCTGACTTCTCTTTGCTTGAGCCCATTAGACAGTTCCAACATTTCTCATTCTTCAATCAACATCATGAAGCTGTTAGTGCTCCAATCTGTGCTCTGCTGAATGCCAGAGAGAGTTCTGTGTTTGTGTTATGGGCTATACTTAGAACTTAGATCAGTGGCAACGTTACATTTGTCAAAACCCTAATTGGCGGCAAGCAGAAATAGACTATTTGTACTTCTTCTGATCATTGTCAAAAGATGACTACTAAAAGTAAAAAGGTTGACACGCTTAAAGGTCTGCATGTGACATATCCAATTCTCTTTACACACTTTTCTGATTGTATTTACTGCTGGTTCTTCAAACTATGTTTGCAGAGATCAAAGTAAGATACATAAAATATTAATTGAATGTTCTGTTGGATCATTAGGTTGCCAATAGAGTTTGGTGGATTTGAATAGAGGATGACAGTATCTCTGAATAACACAGTAATACAGACTATCCATTCCATCAGCTACTGATGTTTCCATGGATAAGACAAAGAGAAACAAACGGTAGGAGCAGCAGTAGAAGCTCTCCACATGCCACACATCAGCTCTAACAAAGGCAACCAGCCAGCATCAGATGATATTGAACTCTCATCTCACTATGCTCATGTGTCACTCAGCTGGTGTCTGTGTGTCAGACAGAAGAGGCAACTATGTTGAAGTGTAAACAAATAGGCAGAGGCTCTGAGCACAGCAATGTGTCACCTTCAAGGGGCTGGTTCTGGCAGGATAACAGAGTATCCACAACACTGAACAGCACACACCTTGACTGGTCAACGCATCTTCCATCCCTCTCCATCCAGAGTGCTCTCCCGCTAAGATGAGACATGGTTAGCATCCTAAACACACAGATGGGTGTTTGCCCTTTTTACTTTCTTCATCAGAGGGAACATTACTGTAACAAAGGCTATGCTTACACTGATTCAGTGCCATCATGTTGAAGTATTCATATGGAAACATGATTCTCTAGATGACAATTAGTAGAATGAAATACAGTTATGGGTAAGGACAATAAAAAAAACATCTATAATACAAAAGGAACATGTTGGCCATTGTTCTTGCAGTTAGCTTCGAAAGGTTACAGTTAGATATATTTTGCCAAAGGTTCTGACAGTAGAAAAATCATCAGCGTTGAGTCATTGTGAACTTCATACCACCTGGAGACATTCTGGGGCCATACTTGTGAACATAAGCACCCATTCACCTTATACAGGTTCTCATGCAATCGTACGCATATCAGTCAATGAAAATAGTTGATTTACTTGCATTTGACCAAACAATAAATTGTCGCTGATCCCATCAGATAACATAGAACAAGTTAGCCCTATGCTAAATTGAATTTTTTAATGTACATACTCAAGGTTTACTTGTTCAGTTGGTCTGTAACACAATGTTTTTTTCCAATATTGCATTGATGCATCCTTGACTAGGCTACAACCTATTAACGTTAGACAACATTTTCAAGTTTTTGCATATGGCAAAATATTTTTTTACATTTTTTTTTTTATCTGTTTCAAACACATCAATGAGTTTCTATGGGAAAAAAGATAAATGAGGTCCTTACAAGAACGTTTATCACACATTGTAAAAAAAAAAATGTAGACAATTATGGATTTGTCAAATAGCAGTCATGTAGGCTATAACAATCCTCATCCCCTCTGGGTGCCACACACTGTTAAAGCGGTTGCATTGTAATTGATACTGCTTTTTAACCATGGATACAAGCCCATCAAGCTTTTTTGTTGAGGAAAAAACTGTTGAAAAAATTGATTCTCGATTCAAAACGCATGTGACAAAGTGGGTTATTTTAATATTGCATAAACTATAAAACATTGTAAGTGTAACCTACATAAGAATATATTAATGACAGCCAAGTGTCTTCCAAAATTGACTGTCGATTCAAGCTGCAATACTGCCATCTGTAGGATGATAACGAGAGTGCAGACTATTTCTTCTGCACACCTCCAGTGAAATAACACATTTGTGACAAAGCAGATGATTATAAAAATGCATATAAAATATTTTGTTGGACATGTCCATGTAACATAGCCTATGCAATATCATTATTAGGCAATAGCAGTGTGTTTGTGTGCAAGGCTGAAATGTAAGTCCATTTGTTGGCTGTAGGCTACATCCCTCTTCAACACACTAACCTAATAGGATACATGTAAATCTAAATGTCAAAGGGGGGGGGGGACTCATGTGAGATTCGAACCCTTGCCATAATCTGTGACAATTACATGAACTAGGCACTTTACACAGAGAGCAATTTGACCAGTGTTGGAACATGTCCAACTACATCTACGATTTTAATTGGCTGCAGAAGTTGTGCCAGGATGTAATCACTGCCACCTGGTGAGGTTAGAAAAGGGCTAACGTGTGCCATGTTATCTGACAGGACCAGCTACAATTTAGCTTTCTGTAACATGCAAGTAAATCGACAACTTTAATTGACTGTTTAACTCTAAATGTTTAACTTTAAATACTTGGAAGTGTGTGTGTGTGTGTGTGTGTGTGTGTGTGTGTGTGTGTGTGTGTGTGTGTGTGTGTGTGTGTGTGTGTGTGTGTGTGTGTGTGTGTGTGTGTGTGTGTGTGTGTGTGAACCGCACTTTGACCAACTGGGGACATTTTGTTAGTCCCCATTGTTAAGTTCATGTTTTCAATATCCCTATATTTCTGTTATTACAGTGCTATCACTCTGTTATTAGTACGCCTGCGTGGTAATTTCACTGTTGATGGACCTGACCTGAGTGCAATGGCAACCATGAACTGTGGAAATACGGTCTAGTAAATGTTGACTGACCTAGTTGTTGTGTAATTTTAAGTGAGCACCCACAAGGTCAAATGTTATTTCTAGGGGGTCTAGGGTTAAGGCTAGAATTAGTGTTAGGGTTAGAATTAGGTTTCAGAGCTAGGGTTAGGTTTAGGGTTAGGTTTTGGGGTTTAGGTTATGGTTATTTTTTTATTTATTTTGAATGGAACTGAATTGTGTGTCCCCACAAGGTTAGTTTTACAAGTGTGTGTGTGTGTGTGTGTGTGTGAGTGAGTGAGTGAGTGAGTGAGTGAGTGAGTGTGTGTGAGTGTGTGTGTGTGTGTGTGTGTGTGTGTGTGTGTGTGTGTGTGTGTGTGTGTGTGTGTGTGTGTGTGTGTGTGTGTGTGTGTGTGTGTGTGTGTGTGTGTGTGTGTGTGTGAGTGAGTGAACAGAGTGAAAGTAAAAGCTATGACAGGTGTGTGCTGTTATTCACTCCGTCACCCAAATCGAAATTACTAACTTGCATGAACTTACCCTCGTAGCCAATTGGAGAGAGATAAGGATAGGACAAGGAAGCTGACAGCATAAAATACCCACTGCTGGAGCAGCACCTTGGTGTGTGTGGGCAAGCACTTTTTTATGTTTGTTTTTGGAGTTGGAAAGGCACAACTGCAAGCACTGACAACAACACTTCACCCACCTGTGTACAGAAGCACAGCTACTGTAGCTACCCACCTAAAGTCATCTGAGAGAAGAACGAGCGAGAGAGAGAGAGACAACACACCCATTGAACACAGGCCTGGTCGGACTCCATTCCACAGCTCTGGTAGGAAAACATGCTAGGCATTTTTAGGCAACCAGATTTGCTCCTGTTGTTAGTTGCTGTTATAATGACTGAATGGAGTGAAATCAATCTAATGTCAAATGGCTGGGCATAGGAATGAATGGGTGTTTTCATTAATCAGACAGTAGGTATTTTAACTGTAACAAAGCAATGTAGGCATTACTTTAATTGTCTTTTCAAACTAGATTGTGCTTGTTTGGATTCATGTGTCTAACTGTGTCAAGCTTTGATTGCCAGCAATGCTTCTTCAACTTTTTCAAGCATAAAACTTTTAAAGAGCTGTTCATATGGTGTTAAAGAAGATGGCTGATTTGAAATAATTGTGTGGCTTGCTTTTGAATTCCTGAAGAGAAAGGCATATGCGTTGGTTTACAAGGTAAACGTGGTCATGGGCAAATCAACAGTGCCAGTCAAATGTTTGGACAGACCTACTCATTTACTTCATTTTTACTATTTTCTACATTGCAGATTAATAGTAAATAACACACATGGGATCATGTAGTAACCAAAAATCAAATCAAAATAGATTTTATATTGAAGATTCTTCAATTCATCTCAAATTTGGACTCATCAGACCAAAGGACAGATTTCTACCTGTCTAATTACCATTGCTTGAGTTTCTTGGCTCAAGCAAGTCTCTTCTTACTTTTGGTGTAGTAGTGGTTTCTTTGCAGCAATTTGACCTTGAAGAAACTTTCAAAGTTCTTGACATTTTCAGAATTGACTGACGTTCATGTCTTAAAATTAAAAGAGTTATGATGGACTGTCCTTTCTTTTTGCTTTTTTGAGCTGTTCTTGCCATAACATGGACTTGGTCTTTTACCAGATAGGTCTATCTTCTGTATACCACCCCTACCTTGTCACAACACAACTGATGAGCTCAAATGCATTAAGAAGGAAAGAAATTCCACAAATTAAGTTAACAATGCCCATATGTTAATTGAAATGCATTCAAGATGACTACCTCATGAAGCTGGTTGAGAGAATAACAACAGCGTGCAAAGTTGTCATCAAGGCAAAAGGGTGGGTACTTTGAATACTCTCAAATTTAAAATATATTTTGATTTGTTTTTAACCCTTTTTTGGTTACTAATTTGATTCCAAATGTGTTATTTCATAGTTTTGATGTCTTCACTATTATTCTACAACGTAAGGGCTCTGTTTTGCTTTGAGAAAAAAACTGTCCCTTTGAAAGAGACGTACAACAAAATGCTGGTCAGCTCTTTTTATACCACATAAATATGCAAAAACAACCTTCTAAAATGAGCAACATATATTATTCATGTTTTCAAATGATTATCCATAATGTTCTATTGGTTCTATTCCAGCATGCTCTTGGAAAATGTTATAAAGCAATGCTGTGAGAGACGGAATCTAAAACAAAATCCAGAAAATCACATTGTATGATTTTTAAGTAATTAATTTGCATTTTATTGCATGACATAAGTATTTGATACATCAGAAAAGCAGAACTTAATATTTGGTACAGAAACCTTTGTTTGCAATTACAGAGATCATACGTTTTCTATAGTTCTTGACCAGGTTTGCACACACTGCAGCAGGGATTTTGGCCCACTCCTCCATACAGACCTCCAGATCCTTCAGGTTTCAGGGCAGTCGCTTGGCAATACGGACTTTCAGCTCCCTCCAAAGATATTCTATTGGGTTCAGGTCTGGAGACTGGCTAGGCCACTCCAGGACCTTGCGATGCTTCTTACGGAGCCACTCCTTAGTTGCCCTGGCTGTGTGTTTTGGGTCTTTGTCATGCTGGAAGACCTAGCCACGACCCATCTTCAATGCTCTTACTGAGGGAAGGAGGTTGTTGGCCAAGATCTCGCGAAACATGGCCCCATCCATCCTCCCCTGAATATGGTGCAGTCGTCCTGTCCGCTTTGCAGAAAAGCATCCCCAAAGAATGAGGTTTCCACCTCCATGCTTCACGGTTGGGATGGTGTTCTTGGGGTTGTACTCATTCTTCCTCTTCCTCCAAACACGGTGAGTGGAGTTTAGACCAAAAAGCTCTACTTTTGTCTCATCAGACCACATGACCTTCTCCCATTCCTCCTCTGGATAATCCAGATGGTCATTGGCAAACCTCAGACGGGCCTGGACATGCGCTCGCTTGAGAAGGGGGACCTTGTGTGCGCTGCAGGATTTTAATCCATGACGGCGTAGTGTGTTACTAATGGTTTTCTTTGAGACTGTGGTCCCAGCTCTCTTCAGGTCATTAACCAGGTCCTGCCGTGTAGTTCTGGGCTGATCCCTCACCTTCCTCGTGATCATTGATGCCCCATGGGGTGAGATCTTGCATGTAGCCCCAGACCGAGGGTGATTGATCGTCATCTTGAACTTCTTCCATTTTCTTATAATGCGCCAAGAGTTGTTGCCTTCTCACCAAGCTGCTTGCCTATTGTCTTGTAGCCCATCCCAGACTTGTGTAGGTCTACAATTTTAACCCCGACGTCCTTACACAGCTCACTGGTCTTGGCCATTGTGGAGAGGTTGGAGTCTGTTTGATTGAGAATGTGGACAGGTGTCTTTTATACAGGTAACGAGTTGAGAACAGGAGGGCTTCTTAAAGAAAAACTAACAGGTCTGTGAGAGCTGGAATTCCTACTGGTTGGTAGGTGATCAAATACTTATGTCATGCAATAAAATGCTAATTAATTACTTAAAAATCATACAATGTGATTTTCTGGGTTTTTATTTTAGATTCCGTCTCGCACAGTTGAAGTAGTACTTTAAAGTATTTTTAATTGAGTAGTTTTTTGGGGGTATCTGTACTTTACTATTTATATATTTTTTACAACATTTACTTCAATACATTCCTAAAGAAAATTATTTACTTTTTACTACGTACATTTTCCCTGTACACCAAAAGGTACTCATTCGATTTTGAAAGGTTGGCAGGACAGGAAAATGTTCCAAATCACAAACGTATCAAGAGAACATCAATGGTCATCTCTACTGTCTCTGATCTTGTGGACTCACTAAAAACAAATGCTACGTTTGTAAAATATGTCTGAGTGTTGGAGTGTGCCCCTGGCTATCCGTAAAAAAAGTATTTAAAAAACACATGCCGTCTGGTTTACTTAACATAAGGAATTATTTTTACTTTTACTTTTGATACTTAAGTATTTTTTGCAATTACTATGTACTTTAAAACTAAAGTATATTTAAAACAAAATAATTGTAGACTTTTACTCAAGTAGTTTTTAACTAGGTAACTTTCACTTTTACTTGAGTCATTTTCTATTAAGGTATCTTTTCTTTCACTCAAGTGTGACAGTTGGGTACTTTCAATCACTGCTGTTTTGTTTTAGGTTGAATGACTGTACCTGATTATAACCTACTCTACAGTAATCACCTAGCATTGGTTGTAACTTGCATCAGTTGATATAAAACTCCACAGTGTATCTGTCCTCAGACACTTCAGAGCCAGGAAAGAGTGACCTGCCTGCACTTGCTTGTTGCTTACCTGAAGTGACATTGATCAGTGATCATACTATTGTCTGTTCACTTCCTTCATCTTTAAGTCTTTCCTCATGGTTTTACATAATTATGTTATGAAACTTTGTTTATTTGGTGATATGCACAGTCAGTGAATATTGATCAGAGGTGAGTTTCCAAAGCACTTTGTCTAGCTAACATGGAACTTTATGACTCATCCCTGAATAGTACACACCATGTATCGTTAACAAGTTAACCTTCAACCGTCCAGGAGACTATAGAAACTAGACCTGATGATAGCATGTCCCTAACTAAACATTCAGGAATACAATGCCAGCAGTCTACTCACATGTACAGTCTTTAGGCTGCTTAGACTAGACAGCAGGCAAACAGACAGTAGACTGCACTGATGGTAACCTAAAGCGTACATTTGGCAAGGCTTGGCAAGATGTCAATAGGATCTAGATCTGAACCCAACACTTGGCCTGAACTGTCAAAGGCCATATACCTCTAGTGAAAATCATACTCAGGGATCTTGACTCAAGTTCTTGGGAAACTGGTTTTGGATTGAGGAAGACAGTATAATTTATTATTAATACATGTTTTGCTTATTCTTTGGTTATTGTATGTTTTTTTCACTGTTCAAACTTTATGGTGGGTTGAGACTCAAAAGAAACCTCAATTGCTTGGTCACGAAACAGAAAAGTTTGGAAACCCCTGGACTCAACAAACACTAAAATATGTGACAAAGTCATTGCAAGTACTGTGGTGCAGACACTCCGCCTTCCTCTTATATACTCGTCACAGGCCTCAGTGCCGACCTCCAACTTTAATAATGTATACTGAACAAAACAATGAATGCAACATGTAACAATTTCAAAGATTTTATTGAGCTACAGTTCATATAAGGAAATAGATTCATTTGGCCCTAATCTATGGATTTCACATGACTGGACAGGTGCGCAATGGGGAGCCAGGCCCAGCCAATCAGAATGACTTTTTCCCCACAAAAGGGCTTTATTACAGACATAAATACACCTCAGCACATAGTATATATTTACATATTGAATGCAAATATGGTTGTGGTGAACGGTTTTCTCAACAACAGTTCAATGAACGTAACCATGTTGTTGACCCACTATGGCCAACACTTCACAGACAGTCAAGGGATTGTATACCATGGTTCACATACAGTACTGTAGCACTACTGTCTTTCTATAAATATTCACTGATGTTATTTGTGTTGCATTTACTTTTACAATGGAACTTCAATTCTTTGGACCTTCATTAACTTGTTTGTCAACTTTAAATGTGTCATTAAAGTCAAAATGGGGCCAACCAACTTGCTGGTGGAGAATGCAGTGATTAGTACTAAATTTGTCGCCCGTAATAAAGTGCAGTGCGTTATGATAAACTGCATCTAATGGCTTTAAAGAAGTGGCAGCTGTGTCCATATAGATGATGTCGTCATAGTGTAGGACCGATAGGAACATCGACTGAGTAATCTGCTTTATACTATTTAGCCAGAGGCAATACCTATTTCTATAGAAGAAGCCAATTTTAATTCTCAACTTCTTAACTCATCATTATGCTTTTTAAAAGACAGCTTTTCATCAATCCAGATTCCCAGATATTTGTAAGCACGGACACGATCAATAGACACCATCCAAAGTGCATATGCATAAATCATCAGACTTAATTGTATGCGCTCTAGAGAACAAAATATATTTAGTTTGACCTTTAGTCAGTACTCATTTCTGGTCAATAAAGTTTTTGTATAATACAATGAAGGAAGACTGTAGTATAGATAGAGCCTTTTCAACTGTGGGGGCAATAGCATACACAACAGTATCATCGGCATACAAGTTTAGGTCACATTTTTTTAACGATGGTCGATAGTTAATGTTAACAGTAAAAAGCACAGGACCCAGAATCGATTGCTGCGGGACTCCTTCTGTAAGGGAACCTGATTTAACACCATCAGTAGATATACATCGAGTTCTATCTGTCAAGCAATTTTTAAGCCAATTACATGCAACCTGTTCTAGGCCAATTGAGGAAAGCCTCTGAATTAGCATTGAGTGATCAACAGTTTCGAAAGCCTTTACCAGGTCAATGAAGAGGGCAGAATAATGTTGATTTTTATCCATGCAGGTAACCACATCATTTATACCTAGGGATGAAGCAGAAATTGTGCTATGACCTGATCAAAAACCTGAATGATGAACACTATACTGTGTATAAAAAAATTGTGGACACCCCTTCAAATTAGTAGATTGGACTATTTCAGACACACCGTTGCTGCCAGGTGTATAAACAGGTGTATAAAAAAAGCCATGCAATCTCCATGCTCAAACATTTGCAGTAAAATGGCCTTTCTAAAGAGCAACACAGAATGGGATCACCGAGTGCTGAAGCACGTAGTGCTGTCCTCAGTTCCAACACTCACTAGTGAGTTCCAAACTGCCTCTGGAAACAACGTCAGCACAAGAACTGTTCATCGGGAGTTTAATGAAATGGGTTTTCAAGGGCGAGCAGCTGTACACAAGCCTACGATCACCATGCGCAATGCCAAGAGTTGGCTGAAGTTGTGTAAAGCTCGTCGCCATTGGAATCTGGAGCAGTGGAAACGTGTTCTCTGGAGTGATGAATCACGCTTCACCGCCTGGAAGTCCGAAGGATGAATCTGGGTTTGGCGGAAGCCAGGGGAACGTTACCTACCCCAACGCACAGTGCCAATTGTAAAGCTTGGTGGAGGACAAATAACGGTCTGGAGCTATTTTTCATGGTTCCAACTAGGCCCCTTAGTTCAAGTGATGGGAAATCTTAATGCTACATCATACAATGACATTCTACACAAATCTGTGCTTCCAACTTTGTGGCAACAGTTTAAGGAAGGCCCTTTCCTGTTTCAGCATGACAATGCCCCGTGCACAAAGCGAGGTCCATACAGAAATGGTTTGTCGAGATCGGTGTGGAAGAACTTGATTTGCCTACACAGAGCCCTGACCTCAACCTCATCGGACACCTTTGGGATGAATCAGAATGCTGACTGCTTGCCAAGCCTAATCGCCCAACATCATTGCCAGACCTTGCTAATGCTCTTGTGTCTGAATGGAAGCAGGTCCTAGCAACAATGTTCCACATTCTAGTGGAAAGCATTCCCAGAAGAGTGGAGTCTGTTATAGCAGTAAATTGAGCACCAACTCATAATTAATGCAAATGGTCCACATACTTTTCGTCATGTAGTGTGCATTTAGAATACATTTCAAAGATAACAAAGATCTTAGCTGAGAATGAATCAAGGATTCTAATATTTTAGCTTGGCAAGAAAGATTAGAAATAGGCCGCAACCTTTGTGAAGGGAAAGTACATGGGCCGCCTTCCAAACACCGGGAGTATCACGTCATTGAATGCAACTAACCCCATTCATTCTACCATCAGAAAAACAAATAGGCATACAGTGCAATCAGAAAGTATTCAGACCCCTTGACTTTTCCCCATTTTGTCACGTTACACCCTTATTCTAAAATTGATTTTTTTTTAAATCCCTCATTAATCTGCACACAATACCCATAATGATGAAGCAAAAAAACAGATTTTTTTTTACAAATGTATTAAAATAAATAAAAAACAAACACCTTATTTACATAAGCATTCAGACCCTTTGAGACTCAAAATTATGCTCAGGTTTGTCCTGTTTCAATTTATAATCCTTGAGATGTTTCTACAACTTGGAGTTAACTTGTGATAAATTCAATTAATTGGACATAATTTGGAAAGGCACATATGTCTATATAAGGTCCCACAGTTGACAGTGCATGTCAGAGCAAAAACCAAGCCATGAGGTTGAAGGAATTGTCCGTGGAGCTCAGAGACAGAATTTTGTTGAGGCACAGATCTGGGGAAGGGTACCAAACAATGTCTGTAGCATTGAAGGTCTCCAAGAACATAGTGGCCTATATTTTTCTTAAATGGAAGAAGTTTGGAACCAACAAGAATCTTCCTAACTGAGCAATCAAGGGAGAAGTGCCTTCGTCAGGGAGGTGACCAAGAACCCAATGGTCATTCTGACAGAGCTTCAGAGTTCATCTGGAGAGATGGGAAACGTTCCAGAAGGACAACTATCACTGCAGCACTCCACCAATCAGGCCTTTATGGTAGAGTGGCCAGACGGAAGCCACTCCTCAGTAAAAGGCACATGACAGCATGCTTAGAGTTTGCCAAAAGGCACCTAAAGACTATCAGACCATGAGAAACAAGATTCTCTGGTCTGATGAAACCAAGATTGAACTCTTTGGCCTGAATGCCAAGCATCATGTATGGAGGAAACCTGGCACCATCCCTACGGTGAAGCGTGGTTGTGGTAGCAACATGCTGTGGGGATGTTTTTCAACAGCAGGGACTGGACTAGTCAAGATCGAGGGAAAGATGAACGGAGCAAAGTACAGAGAGATCCTTAAGTGGCCCAGCCAGAGCCCGGACTTGAATACGATTGAACATCTCTGGAGAGACCTGAAAATAGATGTGCTGCAACGCTCCCCATCCAACATGACAGAGCTTGAGAGGATCTGCAGAGAAGAATGGGAGAAACTCCCCAAATATCAAATCAAATCAAATGTATTTCTATAGCCCTTCGTACATCAGCTGATATATCAAAGTGCTGTACAGAAACCCAGCCTAACACCCCAAACAGCAAGCAATGCAGGTGTAGAAGCACGGTGGCTAGGAAAAACTCCCTAGAAAGGCCAAAACCTAGGAAGAAACCTAGAGAGGAACCAGGCTATGTGGGGTGGCCAGTCCTCTTCTGGATGTGCCGGGTGGAGATTATAACAGAACATGGCCAAGATGTTCAAATGTTCATGAGTGACCAGCATGGTCCAATAATAATAAGGCAGAACAGTTGAAACTGGAGCAGCAGCACGACCAGGTGGACTGGGGACAGCAAGGAGTCATCATGTCAGGTAGTCCTGAGGCATGGTCCTAGAGCTCAGGTCCGAGAGAGAGAAAGAAAGAGAGAAAGAGAGAATTAGAGAGACCACACTTAAATTCACACAGGACACCGAATAGGACAGGAGAAGTACTCCAGATATAACAAACTGACTCTATACCCCCGAAACATAAACTACTGCAGCATAAATACTGGCGGCTGAGACAGGAGGGGTCAGGAGACACTGTGGCCCCATCCGAGGACACCCCCGGACAGGGCCAAACAGGAAGGATATAACCCCACCCACTTTGCCAAAGCACAGCCCCCACACCACTAGAGGGATATCTTCAACCACCAACCTACCATCCTGAGACAAGGCCGAGTATAGCCCACAAAGACCTCCGCCACGGCACAACCCAAGGGGGGGCGCCAACACCAAATACAGGTGTGCCAAGCTTGTAGCGTCATATCCAAGAAGACTCGAGGCTGTGATAACTCCCTAAGGTGTTTCAAATAAATACTAAGTAAAGGGTCTGAATACTTATGTACATGTGATATCATTTTTTATTTATTGTTAATTTGCATAAAATTCTAAAAACCTGTTTTTACTTTGTTATTATGGGGTATTGTGTGTAGATTGATGAAGGGGAAAAAAACAATTTAATCATTTTTATAATAAGGCTGTAGCATAACAAATAGTTGAATTCAAGGGGTCTAAATACTTTCCGAATGCACTGTGTATGTATGCAAAACAGACACCCACACTCTCCCTATACTAACTCCTGCACTTTCACAACTGTCAATGTTGTAATTTAGAAATATCTCATTTGCAAACATCTCAACTCACTATGGGGAATAACACTGTCTATGTGCTCTGTGTGTGATTACATGGCAGCCTACCAATCACCTTGTTTGGAGTTTTACTCCCTACTGACTGTACGTGTCTTTCTCCCCCAGCTCTGGACCATGGTCCGTCATACCACCTGTATCATGAGCATCCCTTCCACTGCCAGCATTGAGAGCCAGCTGCCCACAACATGGAGCTCCTACCCCTGCCCAGACAGTGAGGACTTGTTTGGTTACTCAATGGCTCTTTCAGTAAATTGCTCTGCTGGTTTAATTATTTACAAGTACCTGGGTTAGCCAGAGTTAATATTTTTTCACAAAACCCCCAGCACACTCGAAGATTAAATATTTGATATGCTACTCACAGCTATTACAAAACGCACCTAATCTCTATCTTCAACCCTATCCCCAGTTTCCACAGTGATGCCCGGTTACACCAGTCGCCTGTGGTCCCAGGACTACAAGCCTCAGTATTGGTCAAAGTACCTGGTGTGGCAGTGGCTGCAGCAGATGGTGGACATGCACCAGATTGACGCTGCCAGCATCCACTTCCAGAACTTTGACGTGGACGGCCATCAACTGTGCAGCATGACCTACCAGGACTTCACACGGGCCGCGGGCACCGTGGGGCCTATCCTCTACCAAAGCCTCAACGAGCTCAAATGGAGGGGTAGGTTCACACATTGGACAAAGCTGTAACGTCCTCTGTTATTGTTAGTGTCTTATATTAATCAGAATGGAGGCCAGGTCTGGCCATGTATTGTAAAAACATACTGTTAGTGATAAATTTGGTCTTCAGATCTTTGAATGTATTATTTAATTTCAACATTATTTGAGTTGGTTAGAAAACCACAAACAAACAAGAAAAGACAGTTGAACCAGTGTACGGTGGAAGGATCAAGGATTTAAGCATCAAGTTGGATTACATACAACACAAAATAAAGAAGGTTGTTGTTACTGTCAGTGAAATAACAATGACCTCTTGTTTCTCCCTGTCATCCCTACACAGGACAGTATCCTGGAATGGAGTTTAACCCAGTGGACATTATCAAATCAGAGCCAGATGGTAAGAGCTATCAAAAGCATACAAACCCAGAGAGGATGTAGTACATTGTTTTCACGTCCTTTATTCAAAATGCACTGTTGTATGCTTATAAAATTGTAATATATAAAGTTATAGAATATATACAATGCTTCAGACCCTCTTAGAGAACGGGGAGTCTATAGAGAATCTAGATCAGGGTTCCCAAACTGGCGGGCCTTGTGCTGGATTTGGCCTGGGGGTAGTTTTATTTGGCCCCAAGCAACAACAACAAAAAAAATAATAATGTTTTGTTGAATTTACATTGTTGGAATTAAAAGACTAAAAACAACAAAAAAGCAGTTCCAAGTGATTTTAATTTGGAAATATTTTCCCAAGCATTCACACGCATAATAGAGAGACATATGTGATCGTATACAAATAATAATAATGAATACTGAGGTACTCAAAGCGCTTTGCATACAGTAGAAGGGGGAAACTCAACTCACCTCATCCGCCATCAATGTGTAGCACCCACTTCAGTTATACACGGCGACCATTTTGTACTAGAACTCTCACCACACATCAGTTATCATGTGGAGAGGTGAGGAGTGATATATGCCAATTAAGAATGAGGAGGATGATTAGGTGGCCATGATGGAATGTGGCCAGGTTGGGAATTTAGCCATAACACCGGGGTGAACACCTCTACTTTTACAATAACCGCCATGGGAATTTAAATGACTACAGAGTGTCAGCACAAGCGTTTTAACATCCTATCCAAAAGACAGCACCATAAGCAGGACAATATTCCCAAATGTAATCAAGGTTTGAAATTATGTCCGTACGGGAGTTGCAACGATGGGACAAGTCTAACTACCAACTGGATATCATGACAATTGGGAATAAAGGGGTGTAAAAAGTTTTTTTTAAATGAAATAATTTGGTTGAAATCATTATGTTTTAGACAAATATATCTGTTTAGGCTTCTGCGGTCAATTTGCGGTCTAAGAATATACAGTACTATTCAAAAGTTTGGACACACCTACTCATGGGTTTTTCTTTATATATTCTACATTTTAGTGAAGACATCAAAACTATGAAATAACACATATGGAATCATATAGTAACAAAAAAGTATATAATATATTTTAGATTATTCAAGGTAGACATGCTTTGCCTTGATAACAGCTTGCACAATCTTGGCATTCTCTCAATCAGCTTCACCTGGAATGCTTTCCCAACCATCTTCAAGGAGTTCCCACATATGCTGAGCACTTGTTGGCTGCTCTTCCTTCACTCCTTCACTGTGGTCCAACTCATCCCAAGCCATTCATTTGGGTTGAGTCCGGGTGATTGTGGAAGCCAGGTCATCTGATGCAGCACTCCATTACTCTCCTTCTTGGTCAAATAGCCCTTACACAGCCTGGAGGTGTGTTTTAGGCCATTTTCCTGTTGAAAAACAAATGATAATCCCACTAAGCGCAAATGAGATGAGATGGTGTATTGCTGCAGAATTCTGTGGTCGTCATGCTGGTTAAGTGTGCCTTGAATTGTAAGTAAATCACTGACAGTGTCACCAGAAAAGCACCCCCACACTATCACACCTCCTCCTCATCCATGCATCATGGTGGGAACTACACACGCAGAGATCATCCGTTCACCTACTCTGTGTCTTCCAAAAATCTCAAATTTGGACTCATCAGACCTAAGGACAGATTTCCACCGGTCTAATGTCCATTGCTCATGTTTCTTGGCCCAAGCAAGTCTCTTATTACTGGTGTCCTTTAGTAGTGATTTCTTTGCTTCTTCTGATTCACACAGTCGATGTTGAGATACGTCTGTTACTTGAACTCTGTGAAGCATTTATTTGGGATGCAATTTCTGAGGTTGGTAACTAACTTATCCTCTGCAACAGAGGTAACTCTGGGTCTTCCTTTCCTGTGGCGGTCCTCATGAGAGCCAGTTTCATCATAGCTCTCGATGGTTTTTGCAACAAACTTTCAAAGTTCTTGAAATTTTCCACATTGACTGACCTTCATGCCTTAAAGTACTAATGGACTGTCATTTTATTCTTATTTCAGCTGTTCTTGCCATAATATTTACTTGGTATTTTACCAAATACGGCTATCTTCTGTATACCACCCCTACCTTGTCACAACACAACTGATTGGCTCAAACGCAGAAAAGAATTAAAGAAATTCCACAAAATAACTATTAACAAGGCACACCGGTAACTAAAATGCATTCCAGGTGACTACCTCATGAAGCTGGTTAAATAATGCCAAGAGTATGCAAAGCTGTCAAAGCATAGCGTGGCTACTTTGAAGAAGCTGAAATAGAAAATATATTTTGATTTGTTTAGCACTTTTTTGGTTACTACATGATTCCGTATGTGTTATTTCATAGTTCTGATGTCTTCACTACTATTCTACAATGTTGAAAATAGTAAAAATAAAATAAAAACCTGGAATCAGTAGGTGTCCACACTTTTGACTGGTACTGTATATTTATAAAAAATCTAGTCTGTGATTTCAATAAACTCTTGAGATGTTACTTTATGCCTCTTTTTAAGTAAATGTAAGCTTTATGTGCTCTCCTCTCCTCAGATTTCCCTTGTCCATTCCCAGAACCTAGCATATATCCTGCAGGTAGGTACCACATTGAAATGGATAGGAGAGACTTAAAAATGCAACATTTTAACAAACTTACGGACAGCATCATTTTTTATATGTTGACATGTCTTTACTTTTTAGACATTTTTGATCCCTCATGTCAATGTCTCGCACCTGTGGCATCACCCACTACCTCAAGTCCAGGTAAAGGATGAGGACTGAAAACCTATAAACATTATGTAAACAAAGACATTGGAACAACACCCAAGCCATAAGAAGACTTAGATCTAGATCTCCAGTAGCCTAGTCCCCAAATACATTTTTGCTGCACCAATGTGAATTTGAAACATAAGACATCATTGAGCAAAGTGGCAATTCAAGGCTATTGAAGTCCATGAACGTTCAGTAAGTGACAGTTTTGGGAATGGGCCAGCTGAGTTTACTCCTTCACTAAACAATGCGACTGAGCAAACAATGTATGACGATACAACTGAACAAACTCATCCTGTAAATGTTTCCCACACCCATGTAATTGTACAGTATTGGGTTCCATAGAATTCATATGGAATGAGTAAGACAGCAGTACAAGTGTTAAACACGTATGGGTTAAAGCTCTGTTTGATTAGTTGGTTGGACTACTATGATGCTAGACCCACTAGTTAGTTTGATTGTCACATGTACCAAATATATTGAATGTCTTCATTTTAACTTGCTGTGAGCATCACTATTAATTTACTTTCAGACAGTCGCCCTCATCAGATCAAAAAACACAGTGAGTAGTATTTATCATCTTCAATACTATCGTTCATTATCTTTTAATGTAAATGCTCAATCAGATGATGGCTACATGCTGAATGTTTTGCCTATGCTATAACTGATATGCAGTAGATTGTTCTAATGCCACCACTCATGTGTTTCTCCTCAGACCTCCGGGGGACCCACCTGTGGGAGTTCATTAGGGACATTCTTTTGAACCCAGAGCGGAACTCAGGCCTGCTCAAGTGGGAGGACCGGACAGATGGCGTGTTCCGTTTCCTCAATTCAGAGGCTGTTGCTCAGCTGTGGGGCAAGAAGAAGAACAACAGCAGCATGACCTACGAGAAGCTCAGCCGAGCTATGAGGTAAAGACTGAAGGAATTTGGGTGTTTTGATGTACAGTGGGGCAAAAAAGTATTTAGTCAGCCAACAATTGTGCAAGTTCTCCCACTTAAAAAGATGAGAGAGGCCTGTAATTTTCATCATAGGTACACTTCAACTATGACAGACAAAATGAGAAAAAAATCCAGAAAATCACATTGTAGGATTTTTAATGAATTTATTTGCAAATTATGGTGGAAAATATGTATTTGGTCACCTACAAACAAGCAAGATTTCTGGCTCTCACAGACCCGTAACTTCTTCTTTAAGAGGCTCCTCTGTCCTCCACTCGTTACCTGTATTGATGGCATCTGTTTGAACTTGTTATCAGTATAAAAGACACCTGTCCACAACCTTAAACAGTCACTGTCCAAACTCCACTATGGCCAAGACCAAAGAGCTGTCAAAGGACACCAGAAACAAAATTGTAGACCTGCACCAGGTTTGAAGAAATCAACTGTGGGAGCAATTATTAGGAAACGGAAGACATACAAGACCACTGATAATCTCCCTCGATATGGGGCTCCATGCAAGATCTCACCCCGTCGGGTCAAAATGATCACAAGAACGGTGAGCAAAAATCCCAGAACCACACGGGGGGACCTAGTGAATGACCTGCAGAGAGCTGGGACCAAAGTAAAAAGCCTACCATCAGTAACACACTACGCCGCCAGGGACTCAAATCCTGCAGTGCCAGACGTGTCCCCCTGCTTAAGCCAGTACATGTCCAGGCCCGTCTGAAGTTTGCTAGAGAGCATTTGGATGATCCAGAAGAAGATTGGGAGAATGTCATATGGTCAGATGAAACCAAAATATAACTTTTTGGTAAAAACTCAACTCGTCGTGTTTGGAGGACAAAGAATGTTGAGTTGCATCCAAAGAACACCATACCTACTGTGAAGCATAGGGGTGGAAACATCATGCTTTGGGGCTGTTTTTCTGCAAAGGGACCAGGACGACTGATCCGTGTAAAGGAAAGAATGAATGGGGCCATGTATCGTGAGATTTTGAGTGAAAACCTGCTTCCATCAGCAAGGGCATTGAAGATAAAACGGGGCTGGGTCTTTCAGCATGACAATGATCCCAAACACACCGCCCGGGCAACGAAGGAGTGGCTTCGTAAGAAGCATTTCAAGGTCCTGGAGTGGCCTAACCAGTCTCCAGATCTCAACCCCATAGAAAATCTTTGGAGTGAGTTGAAGTCCGTGTTGCCCAGCAACAGCCCCAAAACATCACTGCTCTAGAGGAGATCTGCATGGAGGAATGGGCCAAAATACCAACAACAGTGTGTGAAAACCTTGTGGAGACTTACAGAAAACGTTTGACCTCTGTCATTGCCAACAAAGGGTATATAACAAAGTATTGAGATAAACTTTTGTTATTGACCAAATACTTATTTTCCACCATAATTTGCAAATAAATTCATAAAAAATCCTACACAGTGATTTTCTGGATTTTTTTTCTCATTTTGTCTGTCATAGTTGAAGTGTACCTATGATGACAATTACAGGCCTCTCTCACCTTTTTAAGTGGGAGAACTTGCACAATTGGTGGCTGACTAAAATACTTTTTTGCCCCACTGTATATTTCCTGGTTCGCATCTTAAGAAGGCAGTCATTTTGGCTGTTCCATTAACCTCCCTGTCCATACCTTTCCAGATATTACTACAAACGGGAAATCCTGGAACACGTGGATGGCCGAAGGCTGGTCTACAAGTTTGGGAAAAATGCACAAGGATGGAGGGAGTCAGAAAAGTAAAAGAGTCTGGAGCACACCTCTCCACTATTTTGTGCCTTTTTTTTGCCTGTCTATTTATGTTTGTTTTTTATTTTAATGTGTCACTGTGATGTGTTACTATGTTGTTGTTTTACAAAGAGGAGCAGAATGCCTTGTTGCAACTCTTGACATTTGTAGGAGTTTTTGTATGATATGTTTACATTTGGTTAAGCAAGACTACATTTTACATTTAATTGCTTACCCAGCTAGCACATAAATGTTCTGAGAACCAAATGTTTCTTAGAGCTTGGTGACAGCGGGGTTGTCATATGGTTATTTTGCATACAACCTTCCTACAACTTTCTGGGAATGGTGCAGGATAGTTGCGTGACTGTGGAACATTCTCGGCACATTTAAAGGAACTTTGATTTTTTTTTTTTATAATCTTGGTATTTCATTACTTTAACTGAATGTTTCCTAAAAGTTCAAACATGGTTGGATTTAATGTCAATTTTGGTAATGTTCTAGGAATGTTCTCCAACTACTTTGACATTGGGAATGTTCTCAAATAGTTCAGAGAATGTTAAGAAACAACAGTCTTCTGTGGGATTTTCAGTACTTCAGCATAATGTTTTCTGCAGGTTTCATCATGGTTATTTTTAAAGTCATGTTCTCAGAACGTTAAGAAAATGTTCCATAAAAACCACAAGAACATTAGTAACATTCAAATAACTTTCTAAGAATGTTATTTAAAAACATTTCATTCTTAGCATCAACAAAACTCTTTATCCTCAATGTTGTTAAGTGTGTTCAGGTGTGTTGGCCTCGCCCACTTTTTGGTCACACCTGATCTTTATTAATGCCTGTTTCCTTTCAAATGGGGTCTGTTTGAATAGACTAAAATGAACATAGCATGCTAGCTCCATCCTGGTTGCGCAGTGGAGTAATTCCATGGATAGAGAACCGAAGACTATAGGTACTGAATTTCACTGACGTTGTGCCACAACAGAAAATACATGTGTTTGCAAATTAATTTCTGTGTCCTATCTAAGGTTGCAAAGGGAGGGTATTTTACTGGAAACTTTCAATTATGTAATCTACCACAAGATAATGTATCTACTGGTCTTTTGGGGGTATTTCATAATATCACCGGTGTCTTTAATTCTCTCTGTCCTGTTTTCTGGCATTTATCACATGGAAAATATATGAAATAATTAAATACAATTATTTAAAAATAAAATGAATGAGAAAGCTGTAAAATATCATCCTAAATATAAACCATCCAACTTAGTGAATACCATTGGTGCCTTTTTATTTATTTTACTACGTCAACATGTATTTTTTTTGTGAATGTTTTTGCCTCAAACTGGTGAAAGTTGTGATTAAATGTTGATTAGATGCTTGTTGATTAGATGCTTTTCTTGGCTATTTTCTCTTCACCCATATGGTCTATCTATTAGAAACGTATGGACAATATGGACACAGATATATAAATGAACACTATATATGAACATGTCTTTTTTAAGATATTCAAGTATAAATTACCAAAGTTATGATAGATTGCAATAGATTTTCTGTTAATCACCTAAATTAATGAAGATTTCTCTAACTTTGGTACCGATAGGACTAGGTTTGCAAAGCATTCTGTGCTTGGAGTTCAAAACAGTTAACCCAAACTGTTATTAAAATTCTTACTGAGTGAACGTTTTAAGAAAGTAACCTTTACATTTTGTTCAAAACATTCAAAACATTAAGAGAATGTTCTCAGAACTTTATTTAATTACCTTCAAATAACCAACCATTTCCGTTCTCAGAACATAAAAAAAGCAAGTATTTCAGGGAACCATAGTAAAACATTCACAACTTTTTTTGACCTAATTTACCATTCCCCGAATAGGCAAAATTTTCACTTTCGTTCCCAGAACATTTAAAAAAAATTCAGTTTTACTGCCACAGAATTCTATGGCACGTTATTTAAGTGTTAGCCATTGATGCCATTAATGCTAGTTAGTCCTACTGTATGGCATCGTTCCTAGAAGCAATGGTAAACCAAAAAAGTACGTTCCCACAACTTCCATTTGAACCAAATTGTGATGAGTACTTGCAGTGATGAGTGTTTGCAGTAATGGGTACTTGATGAGTATTTGCACTGAACTACTGTAGATGCATTCCCCATACATATGTGCAGTGAAAGGGAAGGACATTGTACTTTTAAATATTTCCGGCTTGTTGTACATATTTGAAATGTTCTTTCCAAAGTATGTTTGATTGATGTGTTATACAATGCATTCAGAAAGTATACAAACCCTTCGACTTTTACACATTGTTACGTTAGACTAATTCTAAAATGGATTAAATAAATAACAAGGTCTGATCAAACTACACACAATACCCCATCATGACAAAGTGAAAACAGGTTATACATTTTTGCAAATGTATTAAATAAAAAACTGAAATACCTTATAAGTATTCAGACCCTTTGCTATGAGACTCGAAATTGAGTTCAGGTGCATTCTGTTTCCACTGATCATCCTTGAGATGTTTCTACAACTTGATTGGAGTCCACCTGTGGTAAATTCAATTCATAATTTGACATGATTTTGAAAGGCACATACCTGTCTATTGTATATAAGGTCCCACAGTTGACAGTGCTTGTCAGAGGAAAAACCGAGCCTTGAGTTCAAAGGAATTGTCCATAGAGCTCCGAGACAGGATTGTGTCGAGGCACAGATCTATGGAAGAATACCAAAAGGTTTCTGCAGCATTGAAGGTCCCCAAGAGCACAGTGGCCTTCATTATTCATAAATGGAGGAAGTTTGGCAGCAGCAATAATCTTCCTAACTGAGCAATCGGGGGCGAAGGGCCAATGTCAGGGAGTTAATCAAGAACCCGATGGTCACTCTGACAGAGCTCCAGAGTTCCTCTGTGGAGACGGGAGAACCTTCCAGAAGGACAACCATCTCTGCAGCACTCCACCAATCAGGCCTTTATGGTAGATTGGCCAGGCGGAAGCCACTCCTCAGTAAAAGGCACATTACAGCCGCTTGGAGTTTGCCAAAAGGCCCCTAATGGACTCTCAGACCATGAGAAACAAGATTCTCTGGCCTGCTGAAACCATGATTGAACTCTTTGGCCTAAAAGCCAAGCGTCCCATCTGGAGGAAACCTGACACCATCCCTAAAGTGAAGCACGGTGGTGGCAGAATCATGCTGTTGGTTTGTTTTTCAGTGGCAGGGACTGGGAGACTAGTCAGGATTGAGGGAATGATGAACGGAGCAAAGTACAGAGAGATCCTTGATGAAAATCTGCTCCAGAGCGCTCAGGACCTCAGACTGGAACAACGGTTCACCTTTTAACAGGACAACAACCCTCTCTGAATGTCCTTGAGTGGCCCAGCCAGAGCCCGGACTTGAAGCCGATCAAGCATCTCTGGAGAGACCTGAAAATAGCTGTGTAGCAACAATCCACATCCAACCTGACAGCGCTTGAGAGGATATGCCTAGAAGAATGAGAGAAACTCCCAAATACAGGTGTGCCAAGCTGTAGCGTCATACCCCAAAAGACTAGAGGCTGTAATTGCTGCCAAACGTGCTTCAACAAAGTACTGAGTAAAGGGACAGAATACATTAAAAAAAAATCTGTTTTTTATTTTTAATACATTTGTCAAATTTGTCAAAAAGTTTTTGCTCTTTTCATTATGGGGTATGGTGTGTAGATTGATGAGGGGGAAAAAACAATTTAATAAATAAAGGGGTGTGAATACTTTCCAAATGTGCTGTACAAGGCATATCCGTCAGTACTGTTAATATGAAACTATTATAGGTCTTGCTGTCTTCTTTGCATTCATCCTCATCAGATGTATTTTAGTTTTGTAAAGGTAACCGATTGGGCAAGTGTAGTTGCTAAAACTAAAGTGTTAGTAAAGCCGCTAAAATCATGCAGTACGGTATACATCAAGCAGTTTATTAGTTACGCTGGCGGGCCCCGTGGCAATAAATAAATTAAACCAAAAGCTTACCTTGACTTGGAAGAGTTCCAGTGTTGGATAGCCATAGCCAGCTAGCATCCCTCTCTGCTTGAACCGGTTGTTTGAATAGGGTAAACTAGCTAGCTGCATTCGCTAACTAAGTAAGTGAAAGTATATATATATATATAAATTCATACACTACAGTTCATAAGTTTGTGGTCACTTAGAAATGTCCTTGTTATTGAAAGAAAAGCACAAAAAAATTGTTCATTAAAATTACATAAAATTGATCAGAAATACAGTGTAGACATTGTTAATGTTGTAAATGACTATTGTAGCTGGAAACGACAGATTTTTTTGTGGAATATCTAAATACGCGTAGAGAGACCCATTATCAGCAAACATCACTCCTGTGTTCCAATGGCACATTGTGTTAGCTAATCCAAGATAAAAATTGAAAAGGCTAATTGATCATTAGAAAACCCTTTTGCAATTATGTTAGCACAGCTGAAAACTGTGTCCTGATTAAAGAAGCAATAAAACTGTCCTTACAGTGCCTTGCGAAAGTATTTGGCCCCCTGGAACTTTGCAACCTTTTGCCACATTTCAGGCTTCAAACATAAAGATATAAAACTGTATTTTTTTGTGAAGAATCAACAACAAGTGGGACACAATCATGAAGTGGAACGACATTTATTGGATATTTCAAACTTTTTTAACAAATCAAAAACTGAAAAATTGGGCGTGCAAAATTATTCAGCTCCTTTACTTTCAGTGCAGCAAACTCTCTCCAGAAGTTCAGTGAGGATCTCTGAATGATCCAATGTTGACCTAAATGACTAATGATGAGAAATACAATCCACCTGTGTGTAATCAAGTCTCCGTATAAATGCACCTGCACTGTGATAGTCTCAGAGGTTCGTTAAAAGCGCAGAGAGCATCATGAAGAACAAGGAACACACCAGGCAGGTCCGAGATACTGTTGTGAAGAAGTTTAAAGCCGGATTTGGATACAAAAAGATTTCCCAAGCTTTAAACATCCCAAGGAGCACTGTGCAAGCGATAATATTGAAATGGAAGGAGTATCAGACCACTGCAAATCTACCAAGACCTGGCCGTCCCTCTAAACTTTCAGCTCATACAAGGAGAAGACTGATCAGAGATGCAGCCAAGAGGCCCATGATCACTCTGGATGAACTGCAGAGATCTACAGCTGAGGTGGGAGACTCTGTCCATAGGACAACAATCAGTCATATATTGTACAAATCTGGCCTTTATGGAAGAGTGGCAAGAAGAAAGCCATTTCTTAAAGATATCCATAAAAAGTGTCGTTTAAAGTTTGCCACAAGCCACCTGGGAGACACACCAAACATGTGGAAGAAGGTGCTCTGGTCAGATGAAACCAAAATTGAACTTTTTGGCAACAATGCAAAACGTTATGTTTGGCGTAAAAGCAACACAGCTCATCACCCTGAACACACCATCCCCACTGTCAAACATGGTGGTGGCAGCATCATGGTTTGGGCCTGCTTTTCTTCAGCAGGGACAGGGAAGATGGTTCAAATTGATGGGAAGATGGATGGAGCCAAATACAGGACCATTCTGGAAGAAAACCTGATGGAGTCTGCAAAAGACCTGAGACTGGGACGGAGATTTGTCTTCCAACAAGACAATGATCCAAAACATAAAGCAAAATCTACAATGGAATGGTTCAAAAATAAACATATCCAGGTGTTAGAATGGCCAAGTCAAAGTCCAGACCTGAATCCAATCGAGAATCTGTGGAAAGAACTGAAAACTGCTGTTCACAAATGCTCTCCATTCAACCTCACTGAGCTCGACCTGTTTTGCAAGGAGGAATGGGAAAAAATGTCAGTCTCTCGATGTGCAAAACTGATAGAGACATACCCCAAGCGACTTACAGCTGTAATCGCAGCAAAAGGTGGCGCTACAAAGTATTAACTTAAGGGGGCTGAATAATTTTGCACGCTCAATTTTTCCGTTTTTGAGTTTTTGATTTGTTAAAAAAGTTTGAAATATCCAATAAATGTTGTTCCACTTCATGATTGTGTCCCACTTGTTGTTGATTCTTCACAAAAAAAATACAGTTTTATATCTTTATGTTTGAAGCCTGAAATCTGGCAAAAGGTCACAAAGTTCAAGGGGGCCGAATACTTTTGCAAGGCACTGTATCTAGACTCGTTGAGTATCTGGAGCATAAACATTTGTGGGTTCGATTACAGGCTCAAAATGGCCAGAAACAAAGACCTTTCTTCTGAAACTCGTCAGTTTTTACTTGTTCTGAGAGATGAAGGCTATTCAATGCGAGAAATTGTCAAGAAACTGAAGATCGCGTACAACGCTATATACTACTTCCTTCACAGAACAGCGGAAACTTGCGCTAACCAGAATTCAAAGAGGAGTGGGAGGCCCCAGTGCACACCTGAGCAAGAGGACAAGTACATTAGTGTCTAGTTTGAGACAGACACCTCACAAGTCTTCAACTGGCAGCTTCATTAAATAGTACCCGCAAAACACCAGTCTCAAACTTCAACAGTGAAGAGGCGACTCTGGGATGCCGTCCTTCTAGGCAGAGTTCCTCTGTTCAGTGTGTGTTCATTTGCCCATCTTAATATTTTATTTTTATTGGCCAGTCTGATATATGGCTTTTTCTTTGCAACTCTGCTTAGAAGGCCAGCATCCCGGAGTCTCTTCTTCACTGTTGACGGTGAGACTGGTGTTTTTTAGTGGGTACTATTTAATGAAGCTGTCAGTTAAGGACTTGTGAGGCGTCTGTTTCTCAAAGAATTACAATAAAGGAGCTCTGGGATTTCTTTATTTTAGACCGTGTCGATTCCACATAATGAAACACTGTATTAGGGCTCCTGAGTGGCTTAGCAGTCTGAAGCACTGCATCTCAGCACAGGAGGCATCACTGTAATCCCTGGTTCAAATCCAAGCTGTATCACGTCTGGCCATGATTGAGAGTCCCATGGGGTTGGCAGGTAGCCCACATTGGTCTAGTAATGATACCAGGATAATTTTACATGGTTATGGAAAATAGAGACCAGTCATATAATACGATATGTCAGTGAATTCTTTCTAAGGGTATGCTAAATTAAGCGCACATAAACGTTGGGGTAGATTAAAACAAACGATTAATGATTTGAGGGAGTACAATGGACTTATCAAGACTTATCAAGATCATGTTTTGTTTGTAGTTAAAACCTTTGGGTTGCTGATTATGATATTAGTATATTGAATGCTAAATAAATTGACATTTCTCTTCCAGGAGAATGGGGGTAGTAATTTTCTCTCTTTGGAATGTTTCCTCAGGCTATGGTCTTGGAAGAGGGGTTAGTGAAATTTGGCAGTTTTATAGGCATAAAGATGTCCGGATTCAGTCGTTAAGAGGAGTTACCAGGTTACATAAGGCCTGGCCATCTTTGTTTGTTTTTGACCTATGGTTTAACACACACACACAACTTATTGAGTATGAATACGGGTTAATGCCTAAGTATCTTAAAGGGGCACACACACATATGGAATTTTCAGAAGTGTTTCTTTTCTGAGTTTTAATTGAACACATTAATTATTTTGATTTAAAACATTTACTGAAGAAACTTACTGTAAACCTAGGAGACGAAATGTATGACATGTTTGACTGTTTTTTAGATAATTGGTCTGATCGAGAAAGTAACAGAGTTTGAATGACCTCTGACCTTTGTCCTGACTTTCTAGTGTGGTTTGATCGCCCTCACTGGAATGCCGCGAGACATTGGACGATGATTTAAAGGTCATATTTAATACTGATTTAAAAGTAATTTGTAATACTGATAATTACGGAGAAGTTTTATAACTAATAGGACCACAAGAAGGTTAGACCTGTCTCTAGTCTATTTTTAATTTGAGGATATGGGTATAAAAAAAAATGTTGTTGGAGTTAGGGTAGTATTTGATTTGTAGCGTTGTTGTTTTTACACATTAGTCACTATGGTGAATTATGCGTCAAGATGGGGGAATTAACTTATTTTCTTTTTTTGGGGAGTTTGAAGTTCACACCTTGAGTGATACAGTGCCTTGCGAAAGTATTTGGCCCCCTTGAACTTTGCGACCCTTTGCCACATTTCAGGCTTCAAACATAAAGATATAAAACTGTATTTTTTGGTGAAGAATCAACAACAAGTGGGACACAATCATGAAGTGGAACGACATGTATTGGATATTTCAAACTTTTTTAACAAATCAAAAACTGAAAAATTGGGCGTGCAAAATTATTCAGCCCCTTTACTTTCAGTGCAGCAAACTCTCTCCAGAAGTTCAGTGAGGATCTCTGAATGATCCAATGTTGACCTAAATGACTAATGATGATAAATACAATCCACCTGTGTGTAATCAAGTCTCCGTATAAATGCACCTGCACTGTGATAGTCTCAGAGGTCCGTTAAAAGCGCAGAGAGCATCATGAAGAACAAGGAACACACCAGGCAGGTCCGAGATACTGTTGTGAAGAAGTTTAAAGCCGGATTTGGATACAAAAAGATTTCCCAAGCTTTAAACATCCCAAGGAGCACTGTGCAAGCGATAATATTGAAATGGAAGGAGTATCAGACCACTGCAAATCTACCAAGACCTGGCCGTCCCTCTAAACTTTCAGCTCATACAAGGAGAAGACTGATCAGAGATGCAGCCAAGAGGCCCATGATCACTCTGGATGAACTGCAGAGATCTACAGCTGAGGTGGGAGACTCTGTCCATAGGACAACAATCAGTCATATATTGTACAAATCTGGCCTTTATGGAAGAGTGGCAAGAAGAAAGCCATTTCTTAAAGATATCCATAAAAAGTGTCGTTTAAAGTTTGCCACAAGCCACCTGGGAGACACACCAAACATGTGGAAGAAGGTGCTCTGGTCAGATGAAACCAAAATTGAACTTTTTGGCAACAATGCAAAACGTTATGTTTGGCGTAAAAGCAACACAGCTCATCACCCTGAACACACCATCCCCACTGTCAAACATGGTGGTGGCAGCATCATGGTTTGGGCCTGCTTTTCTTCAGCAGGGACAGGGAAGATGGTTAAAATTGATGGGAAGATGTATGGAGCCAAATACAGGACCATTCTGGAAGAAAACCTGATGGAGTCTGCAAAAGACCTGAGACTGGGACGGAGATTTGTCTTCCAACAAGACAATGATCCAAAACATAAAGCAAAATCTACAATGGAATGGTTCAAAAATAAACATATCCAGGTGTTAGAATGGCCAAGTCAAAGTCCAGACCTGAATCCAATCGAGAATCTGTGGAAAGAACTGAAAACTGCTGTTCACAAATGCTCTCCATCCAACCTCACTGAGCTCGACCTGTTTTGCAAGGAGGAATGGGAAAAAATGTCAGTCTCTCGATGTGCAAAACTGATAGAGACATACCCCAAGCGACTTACAGCTGTAATCGCAGCAAAAGGTGGCGCTACAAAGTATTAACTTAAGGGTGCTGAATAATTTTGCACAGTAAATTTTTCCGTTTTTGATTTGTTAAAAAAGTTTGAAATATCCAATAAATGTCGTTCCACTTCATGATTGTGTCCCACTTGTTGTTGATTCTTCACAAAAAAAAAACTGTTTTATATCTTTATGTTTGAAGCCTGAAATGTGGCAAAAGGTCGCAAAGTTCAAGGGGGCCGAATACTTTCGCAAGGCACTGTATGTAGGGATGTATTGAGTGATGTATGAAGGATTGTATTGTTGCGGTGAACAGCATACAGTTGAAGTTATCAAATGTTTTTCACTCAGGAGTGCAACAGAAGTCCACATGGAGTGAGCATGGAGAGAGATCTGTTCCAAAACTTCTCATATTGCTGGTTGGCAAATGGACAAGACTTAATGAGTTGTGGTGGGGTTCAGGTAAGACGTTGAAATTGGGACATTATCATGGGCCATCCACCTTGAACTGTGAAGCTATCTGAAGAAGAAAATTAAGAAAAATGCCAGAAGATTAAGTGCTGGAGAAGGGAATAGAATAGAATAGAACTAGAATTATGAGATTAATATATTGTAGGGTAATATAAATGTACATTCTGCCAGTGTTAAATTGAGTGTTTTTGATTTTGAATGATACAACCAATGTGAATCACAGAGCAATGTCATTCTAAATTTGTTGGATAATTAATTGGGTTTTAATTAGGATTTGGAAACTGAATGATTTCCCTGACCTATTCCCTATTCCTGACTACATCTCTGATGAGGACCCCAATCCGGAGCATAAGGACCCAGATGTGGAGCCCACACTGAATGTACAAGGTGCCCAGAGAGTGGTGTCTGTCACGCTGACCCCTGTCTTTGTGCAAAGTGCCAGTGTGATGACTGTCCTATTTCCTGTAATGAATCATGTGTGATTACATTTTTTATGTTTCATTTTCTATTCCAGATTGACTGTGTTTAGTTAAGATATGTCTAAAACTCAGCAACCAAAAGAAAGGTTGTTTACTATGGATGAAATATCAGGCACTAGAAATATGTACTTTGTTTGTTTGAATTTATGTTTAACAATAATCATGTAATGCTTGTATACTTACATTTTTTTGTGGAAGAAGCTTAGCTTTGAGAGGGGAATTTCAGGGAAAAATGACATACTTACTTGATTTGTTTGATATTAATAGTAATTTATATTTAACTAAGAGTGAGACTGGCCAGCTAATGCTGAGTTTTTATGGTGTCCACTCTAGCACCCTGTAGCTAGTCTGGGTGTCGGGGACATGGTTTTTACTAGAGATAGCTTGAAGCTGACGATCAATATCTCTGTGATAAAAAACCCCAGCCACATTCCAGTCTATCATTAGTGGTGTATGTGAGACATATGTCTCTGGTCTAACTGGGCCTGCATGCTATAGATGAGATTGAGGCTCTCTCTATGGTTCTTAGACATCCTGGCATCTGGGAGACAGCACCAGAGGCAGATGACCATAGGATGAACCCAAAGTGGCTTATCGTGTGCCCCAATCTATATGGGATGGGTGGAACCAAGCATTCTGGGTATAAGCTTTATGAACTGTGCATTGTCTGTATGATTCAGACTCTCAGCCTAACAGTCAGTCATGACTGTTGGGTTGACGTCTCATTATTGCAATAATGAATAGATATTAAATAAAGATGATTGTTTGAAGAAATGACTAAGTCTCTCTCAGTACTGCATTTCCACAATGTGTGGTGCATATATTTAGTATAGTTTTATCTAAAAAAGATTTTAAAAAGTTGTTTCACTATTTCCATTTTTCTGAAATCCACCGAGGAGGATGATCCTTCCCTTCCTCCTCTGAGGAGCCTCCACTGACTGGCACTGTCACCATGTCTGGCATGCACAATGCATGCTAGTAAGTTGTACTGCAAGCAGTGACATTGTAGCAGTGGTGGAAAAAGTACTCTATTGTCAAAGATAGCTTTTAAGAAAATGACTTAATAAAAATATATTGGCACCCAGTAAAATACTACTTGAGTAAAAGTCTAAATGTATCTGGTTTTAAATGTACTTAAGTACAAGTCACATTGTATAATGATTGGAGACAGGCGCAGGAATACGTAATAGGGGGTTTTATTGTCTCCACCCAAAGAAAAGAGGGAGGTTTAAACCTCTAAATAATACATGGAACGAGACCCATAAAACAAGTGCACAATAACACGTAGCATGGAAGCCGATACAATACCAGTGTCGTGATGTTGCTCATTGAATGATTAAAAGTTTCTAATTGCGTGATTAACTGAATCAAGCAATCATTAACTCATTAACCTGGGGCACCATGGGAAAATTAGTTTTTATTGAGTTTCTATTTACCAAATTAACTCAAAGAATATCAGAATATAGATTTTCCAACAGCCACTAATTAACCAGTTACCTCTACAATCTCGTTCTGAATGTCGCATGATCCGGGAATTTGCACAGACCCGGGTCTCACCAATGAGTTCGTACCACGCCAATCTTAGTTGGGTATTTATTTACTAGAAAGCTAAAATGATAAAAGATACACATACACATTCTAGGCTATTGATTAGAACTTAGTATAACGGGCCAACACACTATGGTGCGTGTTACCCAAAATGGGGATTTAAAAGAGAGAAAAAGAGAAAGTACACGAGATAAATGTACATTTGGGTGAATTTGTCAGCTTTGCTTATTCTAACCCTAGCCTTGCCCCAAACTGCCGCTCTTATGGGTCAGAATATAATGATGTAATTACGTGAGGAAGGTCTCTGTTGATTCTCCGCGTGGACCGTTCAGGCTGCTCAATCACGCACTTCTCCGGCGCACCTCTCTGGTCGTCCTCACGATGTCCTTTTGGCTTAGGAGTTTGTTCCCTCGTCCTTGTTCTGGAAGGGCTCTTCTGAGGACAGACCACTCTGTAGCTCAGAGCTCACAGCGTAGGAATGAAACAGTGTAGATACCCCGATTCGATGAGGAGTGGAGGCTAGGTGGTTCGACTTGAATTCACCCGCTCAGACACAGCTACTCATCCGCAGCTTGGCTAGAAAAAGATTTCTTTGTCTTCAAACTTGTGTTGCGTTTTGGGTTCGTTTACTTTTTAGACCTCGGCTGCAGCTTGGGTCACTTAGTCTTATCTGTAAATTCTTTACTCACAGGTTTTATACCCTCGTGTCAGAAGAGGGCATAACCGCCTTTAGGGCAATTCCCTGGGAGAATCTAGTTAAGAGGCAAGGTCTAGATTTTACTCAAATTAAATTTTAGACAACTTTACATTTCATCTAACCAAAACATTCTCTTTGATTTGGACATTTTCCATACAACGTACAATGGATAAACATATACTAGGTAAACTGTTGACGTTACAATGTTTTCGTAATAACGTCATCTATTAACCTTTAATAACAAAACAAAAATGACATACATTTTCATATTCCATCTATCATCATGACCACCATTATGGCTGACGGAAACCATTGTTCCAAAGTCCCTTTATTTCATGTTAATGTTCTGAGGCTGGTTCTCCATAGTAACAGGACAAAAGGAATGTGTCTGTGGCCTAAGATTTACCAGGGGAGTGAGGGGTCATAAAATCCCACATCTTCAGACCCCTAGATCTCTCCTCCTATGTTGGGGTTGAGAGATAATCTGTAGGGTTGTGGTCTCCTGTAACCTGACCTGATCAGGACAGTGATGACAACAGGTACTCACACGACCAACAGTCATGGTAACAATAACAGACAAGGGAGAACGGAGGGCACATACATACGCATACTAATCAGGGAGAATGGGAATCAGGTGTGCGTAATGAGACAAGACAGTCCAGGGTTGGTGGTAATGAATCCAGTTCAATGACACCTAAAAGGCCGGTTACGTAGATCTCCGGAGCTGGTGAACAGAATGAGCAGCAGTACCGTCGGGATCCCCCCCACCCGATGTGCTGAAGGTGGGATGACACCGGCCTTGGGGACGACTACAGGGATAAGGTGCGGGTCAGTCAGGGCATCGACAGTGATAATCCCTTTTCAGCGAAGCTTCCAGGTTCTCCACCGCAGGAACACAGCAATGTGGGCTCCTCAGTGTGCCGAAACCAATCATCCACACAGGGGCCTCAGTCTGGCTCAGATGCCAAGGCCAGCTGATGTCCCAACACTCACTGGAAAGAAGTGAGGTTAGTGGAGGAGTGGCGGAGGGAATTCTGCGCGTACTCAGCCCAAGGTATAAAATCCACCCACTCCCTCGGCCAGTCCTGACAGTAACACCTCAGGAACCTGCCCACTTCCTGATGGACCCTCTCCACCTGCCTATTAGCTGGAGGGTGGTACTCCGGGGTCAAATCAAATCAAATTAAAGCCCTTCTTACAGGAACCAGGCTCCCATAGTGCCGGAAAACGTGTGTAAAAAGAGCCTCCGCGATTTGCATGGCCAATGGGAGCCCTGGCATATGAAGAAGGCGACAAGCTTTGAAAACCGGTCCACAACGACAAGAACAGTGGTGTTCCCCTGGGGGGGGGTCAGTGACAAAGTCCACCAAGAGGTTAGACCAGGGTTGTTGTAGAACCGGCAGGGGAAGGAGGTTTCCATAAGGGAGGTGTCTGGGTGTCTTAGACTGGACACAGATGGAGCAGGAAGAGACATAAACCCAGACGTCCTCGCCAAGGTGGGCCACCAGTACATCTCAGTCAGGCAGGCGATGGTACGGCCTATCCCAGGATGACCCAACACAGGTGCCGCCCAGGTAAGGAGGCAGTCCCACACACCTGTAGGCACGGTTCTCCGGGCAATGTGCAGGTGTGGGTTCCGTACGCAGGGCCTGCCGTATGTCGGTGTCCACTTCCCACACCACTGGTGCGATGATACGGGATGGAGAGAAGGGGGTCTCCTCTCCCTCCCTCTCCTCTGCGTCATAGAAGCGAGACAGGGCGTCTGGCTTCACATTCTTCGAGCCAAGCCTATAAGAAAGCGCGAATTGGATCCTGGAGAAGAATAGAGCCCACCTGGCCTGTCTCAGGTTTAGCCTCTTCACTGCCCTGATGTACTCCAGGAAAGGGTGTTTGGACCCCTCCAGCCAGTGCCTCCTTGCCTCCCTCTTGACCGCCAAGAGTTCCCGGTGCCCTACGTCGTAGTTCTTCTCAGCGGGGCTCAGCTGCTTGGCATAAAAGGTGCAGTGCCGCAGCTTTGGAGGGGTTCCGATGCGCTGGGACAGCACTGCACTGACTCCTTCAGAGGCATCCACTTCGACGTTGAAGGGAAATGAGGGGTCGGGATGTGCCAGCACAAGAGAAGTGGTGAAACGTGCCTTAAGTGTCTCGAACAACGACCCCCCTCTCCACCTCCGCCGTCCAACGAAGTCGCTGGGGACCTCCTCTCAGCAGGGAGGTAAGAGGCATGACCACCATGCTGAAGCCCTGGATTAACCGCCGGCAAAAGTTGCCGAATCCCAGGAATCACTGGACTGCTTTCACAGAGTTGGGGATGGACCATGACCTGACTGCTCTGACGCGTTGCTCCTCCATCTCCGCTCCCTCCGTGGATATGAGGTAGCCCAAAAGGACACAGACTGCTGGAAAAACAAACACTTATCTTGTTTGACGTATAGATCACGCTCTAACAGTCTTCCCAGCACAGACCTGACTAACGAGACGTGCTAGGCACGGTCAGCAGAATAGACCAAAATGTCATCTATATAAACCACTGCGCCCCATCCCAACATGTCCCGAAACACTTTGTTAATAAAAGCCTGGAAGACTGAAGGAGCATTAGATATACTCGTAATAGCCCGTGGTCGTGGAAAAGGCCATAATGAGCCCCACCCATCTCTTTTGATTTGATTTGATTTAAATCTGAATTTATTAACAACAGCAGTCAAGCACCCAAGCTAACTTGCTAGCTACTTCCAGACATCTAAGTGATAGATAGAGAACAGCTCACTGAACATTAGCAGAGCTGGCTAGGTTGTTACGTTATCCAGAGCATTGGTGACTGCAACTGTGCTGTCAGATTGTCAGTTTGTATATTCAGAGTGTTTGAGTTCAGAGCACACACCGGACGCTCTAGCCAATGAGTAGGGTTGATCTGAATGTTCTGACCTCACAGCGGCAGTCAAGCACCTAACCTAACTGGCTAACATTAGCTAGCTTGCTAGCTACTTGCAGACAAATAATGAGCAGAGCTGGTTAGGCTGTTTTCATGTAATCCATAGCGTTGGTGACTGCAACTGTGCTGCTAGTAGCAATATAATTAAGCTTTTTTGCCGATGTTTACTGACACCGGCCATATTCAAAGGGTGTTGAGCGTTCGTAAATTCAGTTATTCTGCGCTCTCTGGCACACTTGGATGAGCGTGCTCTGAAATATGAATAGATGGCCAGACTGAATTTAGCAATGCACCCGAAATGGTTACTTATAGCGGAGTCTTTTGTTAAGACATGAAGCTAGCTAGTTATGTAAACAATGAACCATAATCCCAACTCATGACGTTACTATCATGCATGAATCTGCAGGTAGCTAACCAACCAGGTCAATGTTAGCTAGCTAACATTACGCTATAGCCAGCAAAGCAAATTGCTCTGAGATACGAATAATAAGTTATACACGTAATGTTAGCTAGTGAGCTAACGTTAGCTAGCTAGCTAGGTAAACAATGGATCATAATCACAAATCTTGACGTTACTACCCTGCATGCATCTGCAGGTACCTAACCAACCAGGTTCAATGTTAGCTAGCTAACATTAGCCTATAGCTAGCCAAGCAAATGGCTCTTTCTGTCAAAATGTGAAACGTGTAAAATCTGAAAATGTAGCTAACTAGACTATCTTACCCGTATGTATACATCATTCATGGTTAGACACATCTCCTGTCGGATACCATGTTTGCCCTTAGTTTGAAGATGTAATCCAGAGACAGGCGTTTTCTCCATCTCCTTAGCTACCAGACTCGAATTCCACTGATTTCAAAACGCAGTCCTCCAGAAAGTGGAGAGCAACACAGTTTTAATCCACAATACATAAAAAAAACTGCGTTCGACAGGATTACCTAGACATACTAACCAGCACAAATAAACAGAAGCATGCTTTGTGGCAGACCAATCCAAACTCATCTCTTGGCAATTTAACTTCTTATGGCTGGGGGCAGTATTGAGTAGCTTGGATGAATAAGGTGCCCAGAGTAAACTGCCGGCTACTCAGGCCCAGTTGCTAATATATCCATATTATTAGTATATTTGGATAGAAAACACTGCAGTTTCTGTTTGAATGATGTCTGAGTATAACATAATTCATATGGCAGGCAAAAACCTGAGAAGAAATCCAACCAGGAAGTGGGAAATCTGAGGTTTGTAGTTTTTCAAGTCGTTGCCTATTGAATATACTGTGTCATGGGGTCATATTGCACTCCCTAAGGCTTCCACTATATGTCAACAGTCCTAAGCACCTTGTTTGAGGCTTCTACTGTGAAGGAGGGGGGAATGAGAGCTGATTGAGTCAGGGGTCTGGCAGAGTGCCATGAGCTGATCACGTGCACTCACGTGAGAGTTAGTTGAATTCCATTGCATTTCTACAGACAAAGGAATTCTCTGGTTGAAACATTATTGAAGATTTATGATAAAAACATCCTAAAGCTTGATTCTATACTTCGTTTGACATGTTTCTACGAACTGTAATATGAACTTCCACTGGACTTGCCCGCGCCTCGTGAGTTTGGATTGTGTACTAAACGCGCAAACAAAAAGGAGGTATTTGGACATAAATGATGGACATTATCGAACAAATCAAACATTTATTGTGGAACTGGGATTCCTGGGAGTGCATTCTGATGAAGATAAGTGAATATTTATAATGCTATTTCTTCTGCTATGACTTCTGTTGACTCCACAACATGGCGGATATCTGTATGGCTTGTTTTGTTGTCTGAGTGCTGTACTCAGATTATTGCATGGTGTGCTTTTTCGGTAAAGCTTTTTTGAAATCTGATACAGCGGTTGCATTAAGGAGATGTTTATCTAAAGTTCCATGCATAACACTTGTATTTTCACCAACATTTATGATGAGTATTTCTGTAAATTGATGTGGCTCTGCAAAATCACTGGATGTTTTGGAAGCAAAACATTACTGAACGTAACGCGCCAATGTAAACTGAGATTTTTGGATATAAATATGAACTTTATCGAACAAAACACACATGTATTGTGTAACATGAAGTCCTACGAGTGTCATCTGATGAAGATCATCAAAGGTTAGCGATTAAATTTCTGCTTTTTGTGACTCCTCTCTTTGGCTGGAAAAATGGCTGGGTTTTTCTGTGACTAGGTGCAGACCTAACATAATCGTTTGTTGTGCTTTCGTCGTAAAGCCTTTTTGAAATCGGACACAGTGGTGGGATTAACAACAAGTTTATCTTTAAAATGGTGGAAAATACTTGTATGTTTGAGTCATTTTAATTATGAGATTTGTTGTTTTGAATTTGGCGCCCTGCACTTTCACTGGATTTTGTCATATCGATCCCGTTAGCGCGATCTAAGCCATAAGAAGTTTAACAATTTTGTTTGTATTTACAGTTATTCTTATTTCCGTATTTACAAGTTTGTTACTCACACTTACTTCCGGTATAGGTACCAACAACAGGAGACAGCCTACAGGGAGGTGAGGGCACTCGGAGTGTGGTGTCAAGAAAAAAAACTCACTCAACGTCAACAAAACTAGGAAGATGATCGTAGACTTCAGGAAACAGCAGAGGGAGCACCCTCTCATCCACATTGAAGGGACAGCAGTGGAGAAGGTGGAAAGTTTTAAATTCCTCGGCATAGACATCACAGACAAACTGAAATGGTCCACCCACACAGACAGTGTGGTGAAGAAGGCGCAACAGCGCAACGCATCACCGGGGGCAAACTACCTGCCCTCCACAACACCTACAGCACCCGATGTCACAGGAAGGCCAAAAAGATCATCAAGGACATCAACCCCCCGAGCCACTGCCTATTCACACCGCTACCATCCAGAAGGCGAGGTCAGTACAGGTGCATCAAAGCTGGAACCGAGAGACTAACTGAAGGCTTTCAGACTGCTAAACAGCAATCACTAACTCAGAGAGGCTGCTGCCTATATTGAGACACAATCACTGGCCACTTTAATAAATGGATCACTAGTCATTTAAACAATGCGTTAAATTATACCACTTTAATAATGTTTACATATCTTACATTACTCATGTCACATGTATATACTGTATTTTATATCATCTATTGCACCTTGCCTATGCCACTCGGCCATCACTCATATACTGTACTTACATGTACATATTCTCATTTACCCCTTTCGATGTGTATTAGGTAGTTGGGGAATTGTTAGATATTACTGCACTGTCGGAACTAGAAGTACAAGCATTTCGCTACTCTCGCATTAACATCTGCTAATCATGTGTATGTGACAATTAACATTTGACTTGATTAGGAGTTTTTGGTTATATGGGCCGGGCGGCTGCTGCACCAGCATCCTCCTCCTGAATCCTCCTCACGATGGCTGCAGAGGCTGGGATCCTTGGGATATGTTGCCTCCTCTGCATTTGAGGTCTTACCAATGCCTTTCCCAGCTCCTCATGAAAGAGCCTTCTCCTCTGGAGCTTCCCTCTGTTCCCATCTTTGTTCAATACCATCCAGATGACAAAAGTGTTGTACGCCGAGATGTCCAAGATGTTGAAGAATATCACGTGGCCAGCAAAGGCTTCTTCTTTTGCAGCTGTAGCCTGTCACCAGTTTGTCTGAATTGTCCACCCCTCCCATTTTGTTTCATTGTGATTTCTGTTTTTTGATGTTCCTGGCCACAGATTCTCCCATCCCTATGCAGTGTAGCACATTTTTGCCTTTCTTTGGCATGTAGGACACTAGGGATGTGTCGGCCGTGAACACAAAATTAGAAATAATAGGCCTCTTCCATGTATTCAACAGCTGAGGTGGGAGCTCTGGCTTGTTTTTCCATACTGTTCCTACCATCGTCAACTTCCTCTTAAGGAGCTCCTGTTCCAGCTTGTGTGACGTAAAAAGTAATTGCTTGTGATGCTGTGGTCACAGAGTCCCTGTGTCATGTCCAGGACAAATCACATCCCTTGATTCTTCTCAGGGGCTCCTCCATCTGGCTTCCCCTTATACACTTGCAAAATCCACGCATATGATGGAAAACAGCATCACAGGCAGCCCAGATCTTGATTCAACTTTTTGCGGGTATAGACGGTACGTACTGTCTGAAGTGGCAGCGGCCCCTAAATGGCATAAGCTGCTAATCAACAGAAATCTTGGGCCCAGGGTTAGAAAACAGGGGGACGTGGTCCACCCACTTGTCCCACACTGACCTGATTGCAGCCAACTTGTCTCTCTGCCACCGAGCTGGTCTGGTGTCACGGTTAATGAAGGGGATAATCCTGGAAATAATGTGACAGTTTTCCAGAGACATTGTTACACAGAAAAGTTCTGACAGTTTCTGCATCCCACAGGGATGGACTGGATTCCCCATTTGATCTGAAAACACCAGCAAGGACAAGAACCCCAAAGTATACATGTAAATATGTTTGGTCCATCTCCTTCCATCTCTCTACAAAAACAAGCCTTCCCTCCTAATTAGTGCAGTCCACAATTATTTTCTGGATGTTGTCTGGGATGAACAGTTCAAAATAATACTTTATGTCCTGCTTATGAGTAACCGCAATCCGTGTCGGCCCTGGTTGCATCCTTATCACATTGGACGCCATGCTGGGTGGCTCATTCCTTGGGCAAGAAGACCATTCAATTTCATTTTTTTTTTTACATCTATATCTCTTCCTGCAGGCTGCTGATGAGCTGGTTGCTGACGGGCTGGTCCTGGGGCTGGCTGCTGACGGGCTGGTCCTGGGGCTGGCTGCTGACGGGCTGGTCCTGGGGCTGGCTGAGGGTCAATCTCATTCTCTTCTTCCAACTCACTGTCAGACTCGAAATTGACAGAGGCATGATCCTCATATACGGAAAATTCTTCATTTCCAAAGTGGAAGACGCTCCTTCCACACAAGCTTCTCTCTCTGCAAATATGATTTGAGCAGAGATTATTTTTGCCATACTGATTGATTTTGGTAAGGAGCCCCACATACAAAGCTATTTATTTGTTTTGTTCCTCCTCCAATTTGCACCTGGCTGGGGTAGAGTTGGGGAAAATACTGAATTTTTAGCAACGCATCAAAATAATTTATCGAAATAATGTATTTAAATAACATTGTGCAGGTTCCCGCAAGACATTGTGTAGTTTCACACACTACAAAGGGTAAAGAGAGTACGAGAAAAGCAGGACACAGGCAGACAGGCAGGGAGACAGACAGGTTCTTGGTGCTATGTTGAAAAAGCAGACCCAGGGAGGAGGAAGACAGAGTGAAGGCATTCTGCATACCTTTGTTAAATCTTTACTTGTTTTCACTTACACACACACTCTTCCACACTTGTAATACCCTCGGGTTCAGTCAACCCGAACACCACATATTTAATACAAATTATGTGTAGGGGGGTGCATAGTGTGCACTCAATGAAAATGTGTTATTTTACATGTTCCTCACAGAAAATGAGCCAATGAGTCTCAGGTTGAAAAAATAATGTATTATATAATTTTTATTTTAGTAAACATTGAAAATGGGTCCCACAGATCTGAACACCACTCCACCATACCAAGGGTTAAACTGCCAGGCCACACTACCTGGAAGGTAGCCTAGTGGTTAGAGCGTTGGACTAGTAACTGAAATGTTGCAAGATTGAATCCACAAGCTGACAAGGTCAAAATCTGTTGTTCTGCACCTGAACAAGCAGTTAACCCAATGTTCCTAGGCTGTCATTGAAAATAAAAATATGTTTAACTGACTTGCCTAGTTAGATAAATAAAGGTAAATAATACCCCCCTTAATTTATGTTGCTGTAGGCAATCTGCTGCCGGGTGCACGTGTAGAGCGCAAAGGAACAATGCTTATTTGTGAAAATGTGATATTTTGAACTAAAGCTTAACTATTCAAAAATTAGATATTTGGCAAAGGTGGGTGTTTTGGAAACCTCACCTCTTTCTGATACAATATAGTAATGTTACGGTGTCAACACAGCTTGGGGTTCGAACCCAGGCTGTGTCACAACCGGCCATGACCGGGAGTCCCATAGGGCGGTGCACAGCCGGCCCAGCGTCGTCCGGGTTAGGCAGGGGGGGGCTTTACTTGGCTCATTGCGATCCAGCAACTCCTTGTGCCGGGCTGGGTGCCTGAAGGCTGACATCAGTCGTCAGTTGAATTGTGTTTCCTCCGACACATTTGTGCGGCTAGCTTCCGGGTTAAGTGAGCGGGTGTTAAGAAGCGTGGCTTGACGGGTCATGTTTCGTTTGATGCATGACTTGACCTTCGCCTCTCCAGAGCCCGTTGGGGAGTTGCAGCGGTGAGCCAAGATCGTAATTGGATATCAAGAAAAAGTGGGTAAAATATATTTTTTAAATTCTAAATGTCTTACCTGCATGTGACTGTAGGAGTACTTGAAAAAGTCACTTTTTGGCACTCCAGGGATTTGGTCCTCTTAAAACGACTTTTAACACAAATTCTGTTTGTGACAATGAAATTCTAACATCGTGCGTGTGTCAAACTGACTTCCTCTGCACTTCTACCGTTAAGTAGTAATTCAAACCATTTTTAGCAAGACCCATGTGTTATTCAGAAAGTGTCTGGTTTCTGCTAGTTTGTGTACTTAAAGTGATAATTTTCACTGTCTCATGAATGGTATGTTAAAACACCTTCTCATGTGATGGTGTTCAGGATCTGGAATTCAAACAAACACATTTGTATTGATGAAACTGTTACAGGGATACTTTGTTATAATTCAATGTTGAATAACTTTTAGCATATCTGGTTAGATTGACTAGATGGATACCCTATCCACGTTATTTCATTGGAGGCCAGGAATCTCTGACAAAAGGGTACAGTATGCATAACCCATGCAATCACTTATCTGGCTCCTCCTGGTATCCTTTGTCATATTGGAAAGATTAGATCCCAATTTGAATGAGCCGTGCTGGATATTTTTATTTCAAAGCGAAGACATTTATGCAATCAGATAGACTGTGGAGGAAGAATAAGGAAGTGATGACAGAACCACAGGCATAAAGACAAACCAGCAATCAGCAAACTGACACTTTTGTATAGTATATCCTTAGTGGATATATCATACTATCCCAAAAACGCACTGATAATAAGTAGCCTATGACTCCATCTGGAAAGGAGCAATGTGTGTTTGGAAACACTGTCTCCTCTACCGGAAGATACACTTTAACTTTTTGTTACCACAGAAACAAGTGAGAGGTTCCTTTGGATAGCCAGAGTGATAAAATATGTAAGCAACTTTTAACATGTCTAACTATCTTCCTAACACACCATCCAGAGAGGGAAAAACTAAATATAGCTAGCAAGCTTGACAACTTCAGCCAGTTAGCTTAGGTGTTTGACTGCCAGTGAGGGATTTGATTAATACACCGAGGGAATCATGTTAGTGTTGATTGCATTCATTTTGGAACCAGGCCGTCTCCCAGGTTTGGGCCAGGTGTCCTGTTTTGGCCGATGGAGAAGTCGGCTCAAAACAGAAGTGACGTAGGTTAAGCACGTGGCGTAATGAGTAGGATTCTTTCACATGCAAAAGTAATTGCTTTAAAAAGTATATCTATAAAAGGCTTTATCTGCCTTAAAATATATTGAAAAGAGATGTGTGTTTCCAAACGATGCATCTTGCTGCCTTGTGGACAACATGATCGAGCGGCACAGATTACTGTTTGATTTGAGAAAGGCTTCATCCTCATCGCTTTTGCCCATTCATGTTTACCTGTTCAGCCCAGTACACTTAATAACATTTTCTTATTGTGAGATCAGATAAGTTAGCTGGACAGCTGGTGTCCGCTCAGAGTGGTTTGAGAGATACTTTATAAGCTAACACCCCGTGTTAGTGGGCATTACTTGAAATCAAACCCCACCCAATCAAACCCCACCCAGATAACAACAAACATTCTCACAACTTTAGAGAACATTCACTTAAGAGTCTCATTTGGTAATTTCCTAACATTTTCTTAGGAATGTTCCAGTGACATGCCAGGTCTGTTTCCAAGATACCATTTCCTTAATGTCAAACGGAACATAGAAGATTATTCCGTCAACTTCCCACCAAACTTACACAGAACATGGTTGCCATGTTCTCAGAATATAAGATATTAATGTTCTAGACATATTTCATAGGAATGTTGCAAGAACATTCCTGTGTCCAGTTTTCTGAAGGTTAGGAGAATATTCCAGCCCACTGATCCCACTTACACAGAGCTACCTTACGCCTTGACCTCTTGCTCCCCTCTCTGTTCAGATGAAATCCTGCGACTAGCGATGTCCATCCGCCCAACAACCTGCCCACTTGAACCCATCCCCTCCTCCCTTATCTAGACCATCTCTGGAGACCTTCTCCCATTCCTCATCAACTCATCCCTGACCACTGGCTGACTTCAAGAGAACCCAAGCCTTTACTCCTATGATGTCAACTACAGACCGGTATCCTTTCTTTCTTTTCTTTTCAAAACACTTGAGCAGCTGTCTAACCAACTCTCTCAAAATGATCTTCTTGACCCTAACCAGTCAATATTCAAGGAGGCTCACTCAACTGACATTGCGCTCCTCTGTCACAGAGGCTCTCCGCTCTGCCAAAGCAGACTCTCTCTCTCTCTTCTGTCCTCATCCTCCTAGGTCTATCCACTGCCTTTAACAATGTGAACCATCAGATCCTCCTCTCCAACCTTTCAGGGTTGGGCAACTCAGTCTCTGCACACGTCTTGATTCCATCCAACCTAGCAGGTCGCTCCTGAATTGACTAATTGTAAGTTGCTTTGGATAAGAGTGTTTGCTAAATGACCAACATGTAAAAAAAAAAGTCAAGGTATTGGAGTGGCCATCACAAAGGCCTTACCTCAATCCAATAGAAAATGTGTGGGAAGAAATGAAAAAGCGTGTGCGAGCAAGGAGGCCTACACCATCTCTGTCAGAGGAATGGGCCAAAATGCATCCAACTTACAGTGGGAAGCTTGTGGAAGGCTACCTGAAACATTTGACCTAAGTTAAACAATTTAAAGGCAATGCTACCAAATACTAATTGAGTGTATGTAAACTTCTGACCCATTGGGAATGTGATGAAAGAATTAAAAGCTGAAATAAACACTTCTCTACTATTATTCAGACATGTCACATTCTTAAAATAAAGTGGTGATCCTAAATGACCTAAGACACGGAAATTTTACTCTGATTAAATGAAAAACTGAGTTTAAATGTATTTGGCTAAGGTGTATGTAAACTTACGAAATGTTTGCAAATGTATACAAAAATAAAATATCAAATTTACATAAGTTGTGACCCTTTCCTCAGTAATTTGTTGAAGCTCCTTTGGCTGTGATTACAGCCTCGAGAATTCTTGGGTATGACACTACAAGCTTGGCACACCTGTATTTGGGGAGTTTCTCCCATTCTTCTCTGCAGATCCTGTCAAGCTCTGTCAGGTTAGATGGGGAGCTTTGCTGCACAGCTATTTTCAGGTCTCTCGAGTACTGTTGGAAGGTGAACCTTAGCCCCAGTTTGAGGTCATGATCTCTCTGGAGCAGGTTTTCATCAAGGATCCCCCTGTACTTTGCTGCATTCATATTTTCCTTGATCTTGACTAGTCTCCCAGCCCCTGCCACTGAAAAACATCCCGACAGCATGATGCTGCCACCTTCATGCTTCACCGTAGGGATGGTGCCAGGTTTCCTCCAGACGTGACGCTTAGCATTCAGGCCAAAGACTTCAATCTTGATTTCATCAGACCAGAGAAACTTCTTTCTCATGGTCTGAGAGTCTTTAGGTGTATTTTGGCAAACTCCAAGCGGGCTGTCATGTGCCTTTTACTGAGGAGTGGCTTCCGTCTGGCCACTCTACCATGAAGGCCTAATTGGTGGGGTGCTGCAGAGATGTTTGTATGTCTGGAAGGTTCTGACATCTCCGCACAGGAACTCTAGAACTCTGTCAGAGTGACCATCAGGTTCTTTCTTGGTCTCCTCCCTGACCAAGGCCCTTCTTCCCCGATTGTTCAGTCTGTTCGACTAGCTGTAGGAAGAGTCTTGGTGGTTCAAAACTTCTTACATTTAAGAATGATGGAGGCCATTGTGTTGCAGAAATCTTTTACTACCCTTCCCCAGATCTGTGCCTCGACACAATCCTGTCTCGGAGCTCTACAGAAAATTCCTTTGAACTCATGTCTTGGTTTTAGCTATGACATGCACTGTCTACAATGGGCCTTTCCAAATCATGCCCAATCAATTGAATTTACCACAAATGGCCTCCAATCAAGTTGTAAACATTTCTCAAGAATTATTAATGGAAACAAGATGCATCAGAGCTCAGATCTGTCTCATACCAATGAGTCTGAAAACTTGATATTAAACATATATTTATATATTTTTTGTTTTAAATACATTTGCTAATTAAAACAAAAACTTTTCACTTCGCCATTATAGGATATTGTGTAGATTGATGTATGTATTTAATCAATTTTAGAAAAATGCTGTAATGTAACAACATGTAGAAAAATTCAAGTGGTCTGAATACTTTCCAAAGGCACGGTACCAGTCAAAGTTTGGACAACACCTACCTACTCATTCAAGTTAAAAAAAATAAAAATAATTCTACATTGTAATATGATAGCGAAGTCATCAAAACTATGAAATAACACATAATGAAAGATTAGTGGAATCTGTGTGGGTAGCTGGACAGGTAGGATGACTGACAGGGAAGGTGAACAGGTGGTCACGTGTCAGGTGACTGTGGAATGGATGAGACTGAGGCAGGAATTCCTTTAAACAAAAAGGTAGTCTGTGCTGCATCACAAAGGAAACAAATAACATGTATCCGATCAAATTCGTCATCCCAAAGATCATATAACAATCATTCATGATTAACATAATTAGGGAAGTCAACAATCCAGTTCATTAAGAAGTCAATAGTAATCATCCGTGAGTCATTTAGGCTCATAACTATTTATCATAAATCATGAAAGAATACAAACAGTGAATGGTTATTCAATCTATAATCCCCATAAGTTTGGTATCAAAGTCGATCAGTTAGCAAACAATGACGTTTCTCATTTCACCCTTTCAATTGTCTTCATGTGTACATATAATTACTTTCATTACATATTAACCATATCGATTGCATAATTGGCCTATGAGGATCCGTAGGGCCATGATCATTGACAATTTACATTACACAATATGTTTGAAGCGTGCGCTCCAAGCCGCGCTCCGCGGTAATAAGATAAGCAATAACTGATGGTCCACTCCCCCGATCGCCACAGATAGTTCAGATGAAAGGTAACATAGTCGGTGGACGTGGATTCATGGACGCACAGAACTTCTGGATCAGACGGAGTTAAGGAAGAGAAAGCAGTGAGCTCAGGCGTTGGCAATTTCCTTCTTTTATGGAGTTGAGATCTGTCTGACATTTCCATCTGACCTAATTAAAGCGCCCCTGGCCCAGCTGAGTAAGTGGCAATTATTCCACCAACTCCATGGGCCTTTTTTACACATATGGAATCATGTATCAACCAAAAACGTGGTAAACAAAGCTAAATATATTTGAGATTCTTCAAACCTTTTGCCTTGATGACAGCTTTGCACACTCTTGGCATTCCTTCAACTAGCTTCATGAGATAATCACCTGGAATGCATTTCAATTAACAGGTGTGCCTTGTTAAAAGTTAATTTGTGGAATTTCTTTCCTTCTGAATGCGTTAATGCTACAAGGTAGGGGTGTTATACCCTATTAGGAAAAAGACCAAGTCCATATTATGGCAAAAATAGTTCAAATAAGGAAAGAGAAACGACAGTCCGTCATTACTTTAAGACTTGAAGGTCAGTCAATTCAGAAATGCTCAAGAACAAAGTTTTTTCAAGTGCAGTCGCAAAAAACCATCAAGAGCTATGAAACTGGCTCTCATGAGGACCACCACAGGAAAGAAAGACCCAGAGTTACCTCTGCTTCAAAGGATAAGTTCATTGGAGTTACCAGCCTCAGAAATTGCAGCCCAAATAAATACTACACAGAGTTCAAGTAACAGACACATCTCAACATCAACTGTTCAGAGGAGACTGCGTGAATCAGGACTTCATGGTCCAACTGCTGCAAAGAAACAACTACTAAAGGACACAAAGAAGAGAAGAAGAGACAAGCAATGGACATTAGACCGGTGGAAATCTGTCCTTTGGTCTAATGAGTCCAAATTTGAGATTTTTGGTTCCAACCGCTGTGTCGATGAGATGCAGAATAGGTAAATGGAGGGTCTCTGCATGTGTGGTTCCCACTATGAAGCATGGAGGAGGAGGTGTGATGATGCTTTGCCGGTGACACTGTCAGTGATTTATTTAGAATTCAAGGCACACTTAAACAGCATGACTACCACAGCATTCTGCAGTGATACGCCATCCCATCTGGTTTGCACTTAGTGGGACTATCATTTGTTTTTCAACAGGACAATGACCCAACACACATCCAGGTGGGTAAGGGCTATTTGACCAAGAAGGACAGCTGACCTGGCCTCCACAATCACCCAATCTCAACCCAATTGAGGTTTGGGATGAGTTGGACCACAGAGTGAAGGAAAAGCAGTCAACAAGTGCTCAGAATTTGTGGGAACTCCTTCAAGACAGTTGGAAAAGCATTCCAGGTGAAGCTGGTTGAGAGAATGCCAAGCGTGTGCAAAGCTGACATCAAGGCAAAGGGTGGCGACTTTGAAGAATCTCAAATATAAAATATATATCTTGATTTATTTGGTTACTACATGATTCCATATATGTTATTTCATAGTCTGTACTATTATTCTACAATGTAGAAAATAGTAAAAAATATGAAAAACCCTTGAATGAGTAGGTGTGTCCAAACTTTTGACTGGTACTGTGTGTATATATATGAATATATATATCTTTCCAAAATGTGTATATATATGGCGGATTGGAAATGATGCAAAGAATTACATTGCAATATATTTGCAAAATTAAAGCTGATCTTTTTAAATCGAAGATGTGTTTTGTGCTGCATGAGACAAATGGTTGTCACGCCCCTACATTTTCTAGTATCCTGACCACCATATATGTGACCAACAGATACATATCTGTATTCCCAGTCATGTGAAATATGTAGATTAGGGTCAAATTATATTATTTAAAATGACAGATATTCTTATATAAACTGTAACTCAGAAAAATCTTTGAAATTGTTGCATGTTGCATTTATATTTTTGTTCAGTATATAATAAATACATCGTTAAATATAAAACAAGTTTAAAGAAAGAATATATATATTTCAATTGTGCTGTGCTAGCCCTTTAACTGTGAAAAAATACTTGAATTGACATGTTCATCAGGTTGCAGCTGAACTACAAGTTCATGACAGAGGAAGACTACAAAGAAGGACCTCAAAGATCCAAGAAGGACGTCTTTGGCATTTAGTTTTATAGGAGAGTTGCAGTCAAAAAGTAATCTTGATCAATGTATATCTATCTAGTCACATGGCTCATTATACATCGTATATAATATATTCCACGTAATGGCTTTGTGTTGTACCACTTTACGGTTTATTTTCTTTACTCTTATCACCTGTCAGGCATACATTTGGGCAGCTCTTACCGACTGAGGACGAAAACATGGCGGCCTCCTTGCGTTTGGGTCGTCAAGGAATTCTATTTGGCCTGAGATTTGCAAAGCTTAAAAAAAAATCCTGGACTTCATATTCGTTTCAGGACAATGTCAGGCAGTTCTTTCAATCGCCATATTTCTTTGGTAAGCGTTGACACTTCATTTATTGTACTAACGTTCGTTGCGGATGACGGCCGCTAGCAAACTTGCTAGCTAACCTCTTATTTATATTTTACATCCCCCACTTCTAAAAAAAATACGTTTCAGCCGAATGTCACTGCATCTATGGGTTTTATTGAAGTAATATGGGTTTAATGTTTCCTTGGCTTTGCTGGACATTATCAGACGCTCGCTATCCGTTAGCTCTTCTCGTAGATGTTACAGCCGAGCTGTCAAGGTTGCGCAGATTAGGTAGCTAGCCAGTTAGCTAACGCTAGTCATAACAAGTCTTGGTTTTTATTTTTCTAACTAGCCAGTTGGGTCATTCCTACGATTTGCCATAGTTTTGGACCTCAAACATTTATGAATGTTTGTATTATATATTGTTTTGTATTTTATCGGAAAAGGACGTTTGACTTTCAGGAAAACATTTGTTAACCTCAAGCACTTTCATTTTTTTTCTTCATGTTAGTTGCAGGTTGGAAATGTGGAGCCTAAATTAGTCATAGCTCTGTGAGTGAGCATAATTGAGCTAGCATAATGGTTAAGACTTGAACAGGATTTTATCTTCTCTATCAAACATATTTAACATTTTATAAATGTGCTTAATTTTCTCTAGAATTAACCTAATAGGGTAGACATTTATGGGTGGGACATAGACTAACAAGGTAAAATAGATTCAACTGATTGTTTGTTTATTTATTTAGCTTTGTTTCTCACCGAAGACATTACACTTCCTGAATTAGTTATTTTCTGAAATTGATAATTACAACAAACTAACAGGGTGGGTGGAATGTGATTTAATAAAATAGTTATTAAAAATACATTATTGATGAGAGATATTTTAACTAGGACCTGATTTGACCAACCTGAAAATCGTGTTGGTTTTTCTGTATGCTGCTCAGTGTCTCTCTACATAGCTCACTCAGTCTTCCTGCTAAAGCTGACAAAACATAGTAGCTATGTTGTAACTAAGTCAGTGCTACACTGATGTAAGGTTGATCACAGTTACTCTATTTGAACAAATTCACTCATTCTACCTGGACCTTGTGCTAGGTCAGTTGAGTCATGGACACGGGGCCAGCTTTTACAAATGTGGTGTAATTAGATTTGTGTTCAATTCTGCTCCCCACTTCAGATTGTGGCCCTCCTTGCTTTTTTTGTGAAACTTTTTTAAAAACAAAATATCTAGGCCTATGATATTGATATCAAATTATATTCTGCATTTAAAACATGTTAATAAGATAACATGTTATTTGTCACATACACATGTTTAGTAGATGTTATTACGGCTGTAGCGAAATTATTGTGCTTCTAGCACCAACAGTGCAGTACTATCTAACAATTCACAACAATATACACATAACCTAAAAGTAAAAGAATGGAATTAACAAATATAAATATTAGGATGAGCAATGTCAGAGTGACACAGACTAAAATACAGTAGAAAATAAAATATAGTAGAATAGAATACAGTATATACATATGAAATGAGTAAAGCAAAAATATGTAAACATTATTAGTGACTAGTGTTCCATTATTAAAATGGCCAGTGATTTCAAGTATATGGGGCAGCAGCCTTTAAGGTGTAGGGTTACGTAACCAGGTGGAAGCCGCCTGGTGATGGCTATTTAACAGTCTGATGGCCTTGAGATAAAATGTGTTTTTCAGTCTCTGTCCTCATGAGATCCCATGACAATTGAGGGAAATAGGCATACTGCTTTTCAGTTTACTTGAAGTGCACAGAAAACATGATCTATTGGGGGGCAGTATTCTAAGATTACACTTAAGATTCAATTTCTGAAAACTGGCCCCTGGTGATGCTGTCTTTTGCTGGATCATTGCCATCGCTTCTCATAAAAATGCCCCCTGGCCCAACGATTTGGCAATTCACAAAGATTTCCAGCAGAGGGCAGCATTGTACCATTTGTGTGTGTGTGTGTGTGTACAGTATCAGTCAAGTTCGGACACACATTCTCATTCCATGGTTTCTTTATTTTTATTATTTTCTACATTGTAGAATAAGAGTGATGACATCAACTATGAAGTAACAAATTTGGAATCATGTAGTGGGGCTCCCGAGTGGTGCAGCGGTCTAAGGAACTGCATCTCAGTGCTAGCGTTGTCACTACAGACCCTGGTTCAATTCCAAGCTGTATCACAACCAGCTGTGATTGGGAGTTCCATAGGGTGGCTCACAATTGGCCCAGCATCGTACAGGTTAGGTTTTGGTTGGGGTAGGCTGTCATTGTAAAACATAATTGGTTCTTAATTAAAATAGTAACCAACAAAGTGTAAAACAAATCAAAATATATTTGAGATTCTTCAAAGTAGCCACCCTTTGCCTTGATGACAGCTTTGCACACTCTTGACATTCTCTCAACCAGCTTCACCTGGAATGCTTTCCCAACAGTCTTCAAGGAGTTCCCACATATGCTGAGCACTTGTTGGCTGATTTTCCTTCACTCTGTGGTCCAACTCATCCCAAACCATTTCAGTTGGGTTGAGGTCGGGTGATTGTGGAAGCCAGGTCATCTGATGGAGTACTCCATCACTCTCCTTCTTGGCCAAATAGCCCTTACACCGCCTGAAGGTGTGTTGGGTTGTTGTCCTGTTGAAAAACGAATTATAGCCGATACACAAGGGATGTGTATCGCTGCAGAATGCTGTAGTAGCCATGCTGGTAAAGTGTGCCTTGAATAGTAAATAAATCAGTGTCATCAGCAAAGAAATGCTTCACAGTAGGGTTGGTGCCAGGTTTCCTCCAGACGTGACGCTTGGCATTCAGGCCAATGAGTTCAATCTTGTTTTCATCAGACCAGAGAATCTTGTTTCTCATCATCTGAGAGTCTTTAGGTGCCTTTTTGCAAATTCCATGCAGGCTCTCATGTGCCTTTTACTTCTGTCTGACCACTCTACTGTAAAGGCCTGATTGGTGGAGTGCTGCAGAGATCGTTGTCCTTCTGGAAGGTTATCCCATCTGTACAGACAAACTCTGGAGCTCTGTAAGAGTAGCCATCAGGTTCTTGGTCACCTCCCTGACCAAGGCCCTTCTCTCCTGATTACCAAAACATTTCTGCAGTGTTGAAGTGGCCTCCATCATTCTTAAATGTAAGAAGTTTGACCAAGATTCTTCCTAGATCTGGCCAAATTGCGCTATCTGGGGAGAAGGGCCTTGGTCAGGGAGGGGACCAAGAACCCGATGAGCTCTGTAAGAGTGACCCAGAGTTCCTCTGTAGAGATTGGGTAACATTCCAGAAGGACAACCATCTCATAAAAGGCACATGACATTGCGCTTGGAGTTTGCATTAAAGGTACATAAAGGACTCTGACCGTGAGAGACAAGATTCTCTGGTCTGATGAAACCAAAATGGAGCTCTTTGGCTTGAATGCTAAGTGTCTGGAGGAAACCTGGCACCATCCCTATGGTGAAGCATGGTTGTGGCAGCATCATGCTGTGGGGATTTTTCAGCGGCAGGGGCTGGGAGACTAGTCAGGATCTAGGGGAAAAATGAACAGAGCAATTGTACAGAGGTCCTTGATGAAAACCTGCTCCAGAGCTATCATGACCTCAGACTGTGGCAAAGGTTCACCTACCAACAGGACAATGACCCTAAGCACAGCCAAGACAATGCAGGTGTGGCTTCGGGACAAGTCTGAATGTCCGTGAGTGGCCCAGCCAAAGCGCTGGAGAGACCTGAAAATAGTTGTGCAGCGATACTCTGCATCCAACCTGACCGAGTTTGAGAGGATCTGCAGAGAAGAATGGGAGAAACTCCCAAAATAACAGGTTTGCCAAGCTTGAAGCATCATTCTCAAGAAGACTTGAGGCTGTAATCGCTGCCAAAGGTGCTTCAACAAAGTACTGAGTAAAGTGTCTGAATACTTATGAAAATGTAGTATTTCATTTTTTTTTTATACATTTGCTAAAATGTACAAACCTGTTTTTGCTTTGTCATTTTGTGGCATTGTGTATTGATTGAGGGGAAAAACTATACATTTTAGAATAAGGCTGTAACTACAAAATGTAGAAAAATTCAAGTGGTCTACTTTCTGAATGCACTTATATATGTATGTATATACTGTATGAGGAAATCAAGTCACTGTCAAGTTTTTTTTCATTTACTCAATCTTATCTCTACTCACCTCCTTTACAATGCGCATTGGATGAGAAGATCCATGTGATTCAATGCGTTTTGAGAACGAGAAAGTGAGGAATAGAATGAATAAAGAGCCATTGTTCCTGCCTTCCTGGGTGATTTGACCTGCTAAGATTGAATCAGTGTAGACCTATTTGCAGACCTTAATTGGAACTGCCTAATCAGCTGGTTTGTTTCCATGGTCAATTTGAAGTCACAGATACCATCATCTTTGCTCTCAGCTAATGAGTAGTTCAGTGATGTATTTCTATTTTGGGGCCTATTTCATCGTATTTTTTATGAAAATGAGACTTACATAGCCTACACCTAGCCCACTGAATGGGAAACATGGAGGCCTACTGGCTGCTAGGCTCTGCATGCCTCAGTTTTCTCAATGAATTAAGAGAGCAGACCGTTAGCAGTCCTCAGGTCAGTGGTGAGTCAGATGCATGACCCAAAGCATTCTGTAATGGTGAGCATGATGGGGCCTTGGGCTTCAGTCGTGCATGCTGCCCTGAAAATGCTTGACGTAAGAAAGTATTGCATGTAGTTCATTACCTCTCCTCCTCAGGTCTTTGACAGTTTAAATCGGGGTCAGAATACAGAGAGGATGACCAAAAAGGGTCTCGAGAAAGATGCCCTGGAAATGAGGATGATGTGACCTATGTGTCTTGATGGGCCCTTCTGGACATGCGTCCTCTGTCACCTCTGATCCAATACCCCCGCTAACATTACCCCGTCAAAGAAGAAAATCCCCCCCCAAATAAGAAACAAACAGCCTATGCCAGGGGACTCCATCCCTGTTCTTTGAGTGCTTACCCTCCTGTAGGTTGTCGCTCCAACCCAAGTTCTTCTATGATAAAATGGAGCTCTGCAAACAAATTAAAGGTGGATGCCGCCACCTGTGCTGGAGTGTGGTCAATCGCGGTTTACATTCAGTAATTCTGAGAAGAAAAAGAACCCTTCTAACTTCTAATATACCCTCCCCATCCCTCAAGTTCCTTCCCAACCCCCGTCTAACCTCAACGACCCTACACTGCAATATTTCCCTCTCTTCAACATGCTTACAACAATATAACACATTCTCCACCAGTTCATCCACCATACCCTCCAGACACAAACGATTCACATGCTTACCAACCAGATGTAGTGACAAGTAGTGCAATTGAGCAAACACCACTCTTCCTTCCTAATCTGATCTTTGAATCTTGGTCCACTGACCTTTTCTTTGGAGGGCATATAAATGTAGTCGCTGCCAAAGGGATCAGTCCCATCTCCTCTGCCACACATCTATCAAAATGGCTCTTCTCTTACATTTGGCCTCACCTGTACCCAGTGCAACAATAATATTTAAGTATATCTCGTTTTAAAGCTCTTTTGGCTCTGGTCTACAATTTCATTCCCTTCCACACCTCAATAGGCTGGGGTTATCTCACTACTATTCAGTCTCTCAATTCTCCATAGGAACATTTATGCCACCCATAGTAGATCACTCCCATTTAGATTTGCCAAATGGCAAACTATTCAATACAGACAGGGAATCTGAGTGTACTATAGTTCTGACAGGTTGAACAACCCCAGTTGTAATTTATTTTTATTTTTTATAAATTGAACCTTTATTTATCTAGGCAAGTCTGTTTTTAATAACAAATTCTTATTTACAATAACGGCCAAACACGGACGACGCTTGGCCAATTGTGCGCTGCCCTATGGGACTCCCAATCAAGGCCGGATGTGATACAGCCTGGAACGAACATGGTTCAGCTTATCAACCAGCTAATTATTAGAGTCAGGTGTGCTAGATAAGTGTTGGAGTGAACCTACAGGACGGTACAGGAACAAGGTTGGAGAGCCCTGGCCTAAGCCTAGCCAAAATGAAAAAAGAAGCCAGACAAATTGGCTTATAATTAAGGTTAATTTGAACTAGTGATCTTTCTGCTTTGGATCTGATTATGATAATAGGTTTTTTGTAGGGCTGGGATAAAAATCGAGCCTGTGATGAAAAATGATTTCAGTTGACGTTGACAGGCGTGGCAGAGCAATGTTTTACAGACAGGAATTGGTCTGCAAGCTCCTGTCATGGCGGTCACGGCCCTTACATTCTCTATCTCTCTGCCTCTCTCTCTCTCTCTGTGTGTCTCAACAAACGCGCACACTCAATTGCACATTGGCTTCCCCTGCCTGTTCGGATTAAGAGAGCGAGGGTTATGAATGGGAGGTTTCAGCGGGTGTGCTTTCAGGGCATTGTTGTGCAGATATGTGCTCATCCAGGCCTGAGTTCTTCACACATGACATGCAGAGCAGAAGGAGACCTTCGTACATGAACGTCAAAAACAATACATGAACAACAACACGAGCACCAGAACATGAGATTCCCTCTGTTCACACACAGCCATGGCTCATCACCATGTATCATTCGGGCCTTGCAAGCCCTTTTTAATCCGCAGGTTCTATCTAAAGGTCTGTATTCTAGCATTTGTCATTCTAAGGCAGCAAAACATTGTAATACTCAGTATTACAAGGAGGTGACTTAGTTGGGCATTAGCATGGCCAGCCCAATGCCTACATGACCCTGAGCCAGCTGAACTGTTGTCTTCTGAGTGGCTCTAGCTGCTGTGGATGGCTAGGTCCCAGGCTGTGGTGGCCCAGTGGGTGACAGGGCTACCAGCCCGAGGCAAGTATGTCAGCCGCCATCGCAGCCTACTGTTGATCTGCCTGCACTGCTCTCTCTTCTGTCGCCAGTGTGCTGTCCACTTCCTGTGGCCTGGTGGCTTTCATATCTCCCTGTCAGTGGATGAGTGCTGAGGCACGAGCCCCACAGCTCTCACCCCCTCTCCTATTGCCTCTTACTGTACCACTTCTGTCTTCTTCGTAAGCGCCTATGCATTTCCTTGCTCCTAACTTTCTGCTCCTCTTCCATCTCAAAAGACTGACTGAATATAGCCTAGCTTGCCTTTTTAATGGACTTATTTGATGTCACACAGACCCAATCAGAATAGGATATACACTACGTGACCAACAGTATGTGGACACCTGCTCTTAGAACCCCCCCCCACCCTCCCTTTTGCTGTTACAACAGCCTCCACTCCTTTCCACTAGATGTTGGAACATTGCTGCAGGGACTTGCTTCCATTCAGCGACGAGCAATAGTGAGGTTGGGCACTGATGTTGGGCGAATAGGCCTGGCTCACAGTCGGCATTCCAATTAATCTCATGGGGTTGAGGTCAGGGCTCCATGCAGGCCAGTCAAGTTCTTCCACTCCGATCTTGACAAACAATCTCCGCATGGACCTTGCTTTGTGCACAGGGTATTGTCATGCTGAAACTCATTGTATGCTGTTGCGTTAAGATTTCTCTTCACTGGAACTAAGGGCCCTAGCCCGAACCATGAAAAACAGCCCCAGACCATTATTCCTCCTCCACCAAACTTTACAGTTGGCACTATGCATTGGGCCAGATAGTGTTCTCCTGGCATCCGCCAAATCCAGATTTGTCTGTCGGACTGCCAGATGATGTAGCATGATTCTTCACTCCAGAGAACGTGTTTCCAGTGCTCCAGAGTTCAATGGCGGCGAGCTTTACACCACTCCAACCGAGACTTGGCATTGTTCATGGTGAGATTAGGCTTGTGTGTGGCTGCTCGGCCATGGAAACCCATTTCATGAAGCTCACGATGAACAGTTCTTGTGCTGATGTTTCCAGAGGCAGTTTGGAACTCTGTATTGTGTGTGTTGCGACCGAGGACAAACTATTTTATTACTCGGGGGTCCCGTTCTGTGAGCTTGTGTGGCCCTGCCACTTCGCAGCTGAGCCGTTGTTGCTCCTAGACATTTCCACTTCACAATAACAGCACTTACAGTTGACAGGAGAAGCTCTAGCAGGTCCGAAATTTGACGTACTGACTTGTTGGGAAGGTGGCATCCCTTGACGGTGCCTCGTTGACAGTCACTAAGCTCTTCAGTAAGGCCATTCTACTGCAAATGTTTGTCTTTGGAGATTGCATGGCTGTTTGCTTGATTTTTTTATATATCTGTCAGCAATGGGTGTGGCTGAAATAGCCAAATCCACTAATTTGAAGGGGTGTCCACATACTTTTGTGTATATATGGTGTTGCATAGGCCTATTAATGCATTTATGTTCAATAGACTTCTAGTTATGTAGACTAGGGTGAAAATGTTCCTCCTGTTTATAGATGAGCATGTATTGCTACTTCTGACTGGTGTTGATGTGTTCTCTCTTTCCTCTAGGTGCTGCACCAGTCAAAGTGGAGATGCCTGCTCTCTCTCCCACCATGGAGGAGGGAAACATCGTCAAATGGTTGAAGAAAGAAGGTAAGAGAGCCGTGCCTCCATTTGCCAATGTTCACAACATACTCAGCTTTTCTGTTGCATGCAGACTACAATGCTACATAATATAATCGAGCCTACGAAACAAATCCAATATGGTTGATTTTAATTTTATCTCCATCCATATACCTTCATAAAGACACACATCACCCTACACACACTCTACATTTTGAGATGTTAATAATGACTGGATATTCCATGGTGCAGTTTAGTGTTTGTCAGATTAGCCAGCTCTCCTAATTTATTAAGGAGGAGAAAAGCAGTGGCCGGTTTCTCCCTTTCTCCACCCCGGAGTGATAGGGGGCCATTGTTAATGTTTGACCATGTGACATCACATCCTTCTACACAGCAGTCAGAGCCCAGGCATGCTGAGAAAGTAAGGCACCTGAGGACTGCTGCCAGTTAATTGGCCCAGAGAAAGTTGGCGCTGTCTATGTCACCAGGTTGCAACGCTGTTCCCCCCCTTGCCGCCATAGCCACATAGCCTTGGGTCTTTGGCCTGGTTTGCTATCTAACTTTTTGAGTGCAGTGTATAAAGCAACTGCCTGTCACCACAGGCCATTCCGATTAATCAGTCGACCTCTACCGTGAACCTTACATGGTACAGACAACATCTTGGTGTCATTATACTACATTATGTTCTAAAATATGGAGTACCTCTATATCGGTATCGGCGTTGAAAAATCATAATCGGTCGACCTCTAGTTCACGGATCAAAGGGTCTTACAGGAATAATGTCTAGGTCTAAAAAAGGGCGTAAAAGGGCCACTTTCCTCATGATTTTCCCAAACAAATGTGTCATACAAATGTAAAAAAGCATGTTAAATGTCCTTCCTCGCAATAAATTTGTGAGTTGCAGAACAATATGTGATACCAAAAGTTTTGGGAATCGCCCACTTGGCTTTGTCAATGGATATCCAGCTTTTCCTCTGACCCCATCCCATCCCCATTGGTGTAGTGCTATATTTTTTTAGTTGAGGGAGCACCATTTTTGTTTTTTTTGTGACGTCATATATTCTTAAAGTTTGTACAGAGTACCGACAGATGTAGCCTATTGAATATCATTGTAGGATAGGTCTATGCATAAACTACATCCTTCAATTGCCACATCTGCCTATGTCCACCCATATTGTTTTAAGGCATACCTCATTTCAAAATAGGCCATAATCGCTGTCAATCGTGAATGATAATTTTTTACATGTTACGGGTGAATGTCCAAACTGCATGTCATGGGAATATGCATTAAGATCTTGAATTAGTGCTTTGTGAGTGAATTAAAGCAGATGGTGTTAACAAACTGGCCTTTCTTGTCGACCTATTTTGTTTTAATCAAAGCATACAGTGTGTTCCTTGATTTTTTTCCACATTTTGTTACATTAAAGCTTTATTCTAAAATTGATTAAATAAATAAAAATCCTCATCAATCTACATGCAATACCCCATAATGACAAAGCAGAACGTTTAAAAAAAATATTTAGCAAATTTATACAAATAGTAAATTGAACTATTACATTTACATAAGTATTCAGACCATTTACTCAGTACTTTGTTGAAGCACCTTTTGGCAATTACAGCCTCATCGTCTTGGGTATGGCACTACAACCTTGGCACACCTGTATTTGGAGTTTCTAACATTTTTCTCTGCAGATCCTCAAGTGTCAAAGCCCCTCCTGCTTTGTCTTTTTCTGTGTGCTATGGTCGTTGTCTTGTTGAAAGGTGAACCTTTGCCCCAGTCTGAGGTCCTTAAGGATTGCTCTGTACATTGCGCCGTTCATCTTTCCCTCAATCCTGACTAGTCTCCCAGTCCCTGCTGCTGAAAAACATTCCCACAGCATGATGCTGCCACCATGGTTTACCTTCGGGATGGTGCCAGGTTTCCTCCAAACGTGATGCTTGCATTCAGGCCAAAGAGTTCAATCTTGGTTTCATCAGGCCAGAGAATATTTTTTCTCATGGTCTGAGTCCTTTAGGGGCCTTTTGGCAAACACCAAGCGGCTATAATGTGCCTTTTACAGAGGAGTGGCTTCCGCCTGGCCACTCTACCATAAAGGCCTGATTGGTGGAGTGCTGCAGAGATGGGTGTCCTTCTGTTAGGTTCTCCCGTCTCCACAGAGGAACTCTGGAGCTCTGTCAGAGTGACCATCGGTTTCTTGGTCACCTACCTTACCATGGCCCTTCCCCGATTGCTCAGTTTGGCCAGCTCTAGGAAGAGTCTTGGTGGTTCCAAAATTCTTCCATTTGACAATGATTCTTCTTTTTTCGGCTGTAAAGTAACAAAATTTGGAAAATGTCATGGGGTCTGAATACTTTCCGATGGCACTATTTTCCTATTCAGCTTCGAATATTAAATGACTAAGTTGTTTTTGTTGTGACATATTATAGGCCTACTATGCTATAAGATATGCTATTAAATTCCAATCAATGTTTAAGTGATCTTGCGAGACATTGATTAAGCTTTGATCTAACTTCACTAAATGAGCTCCATGGTGAGAAGTGATTATCTTCTATTTGTAATAAGTACTGATTAGGCAACAGATCTTGATGAGGGTTATTTTAAGCGATTTGAAGGCCCTTCGAATCGTTTTGCTGAAAGGACAGCACTATAAACGTAAGTGGCCACACATCGTTCTGTGTTCCACTGCGCAAGAGCGGGTCCAAGGCAGACGTGGTGAATTTGGATCCTAGATCTCATCGGTGTGATAAGGTTCGTGTGGTGGATCAGTTTGTCTGCATACGCAATCGAGGTGGTACGTTTCTGTAAGCTAAGCACTCGGACAGTAGGTCGACTTCAGGTGCGTCGTACATGAGCCCTTAGTCCATAACAAACTGGAGGACAGCCGTTTTAGCAACCCCTGGTAAAGTTTTATGTCTGTTACTGTTCACGTCAGATTTGGCCCGCTCGAAGTGGTCAGGCCTCCGGCCGACGTGCCTCTGCACACACGCCAACAGTTACTAATTATTTGCACGACTGCCAGAAAGAGAGAAGACGGGGAAGAAACCATAATTTAACTTACCTACCTATAAGCTTTAGCCTACATATTTGTTTTGTTTTTCATTCTAACGTTTTCATGGAATGTTAGTGGTCATTTAAATCAAATTTATTTAGAACAACTTTTCCAGAAATATTTTTGCCAGCTCTGTGTATTCTCAAATTGAAAAAAGTGAGGGAGCCTGCTCACCTGTGGAACAGCAGCACTACATCCCTGCCCATCCCCTTGTATTGTACGTTTGTGTCACCGTGTAGCTTAATCCTATTGCCATTCCAGTGGAGAAGAGTTGAAAGGGGCAGGTGGTTGACTGTTTAACTTTTAATATCGCTCATCACTGGCTAACCCCTTGGGTCATCTGGTGTTAACCACACACACACACATCCAATCTAGTCCTCCCTTCTCCCGGCTCTCTGGAGCTTCTGAGGTCAATACTCACTCCCACCCCTGCCCACTTCTTCCCTCACATCCTCTATGATCCTCCCACTACCCTCTCTCCCACAATTCTCCCTTTCGCTCATCCTAAAAGTTGAGGTGATCTTTTACTAGGCAGGATATTGAAGCTGAGGATGGTGTTTTCCTGTATGGATGTGTACCTTCTCTCTCCCTGTGTTATTGTGCTGACCTGAAGTGACCTTCCCGCCCTAGGATCACCTGTTGAAAATAAAGACTGACTCAATGTGACCCCTGCCCAATAGGCCCCAGCATCCATCTTCCTCTTCTGCCTTGTCTTCACTCAATTACAAATGGCCTCTTTTTAATAAAACATCTTGAATCACCCCTCCCCTCTCCTGTTTTAGACTTGCTTCCCTAGCCCCATAGGGAAATGTAGATGCATGAGAAATATCATGAAGAACATATAAATCCACCAGAACCCCTTCCTTTACACCCAGTACTGCTACTGTTTGAATTGAAGGGCAGTCCATAAGCGCAGATGAAGGATATCAAGGATATGGAAAGATTCTGTATGGAGGAATGATCTTCTCCAATCTCATAAAACATTTGAGAAAAAGTCTGTGTCGTTATCCTTGCAAGGGCAGGGTGCTGGAGAACTGAAAACGGGTGCCAATAATTTTGACCCATATCTTTTTGAGATTTTGTTTTTATTACTTTTTAAACTAAATATATTTTCTCTGAGCAATTGTATTACTATATACTGTATAATAATAATAAATTGTCCCACTTTTTCTCATACAGTATACAGTAGCTCAGTTGTATATTTGTACACTATTTTTTTGCTCATCTTTATCAAGGGTGACTTTATGTACCCCACTGTATAGCCTAATGATCAGAGTGTTACCACCATAGCAGTTCTATATCTATGGTTTCATCATCCCTTAGAAATGGACTTTCTACACTCTCGCCAATTTTTTTTCATGTAACTTTTTCCTTTTCCCAATTATTGGTCTTTGACATTCTAAGCGGTCTGACTGTTGCTGGTGTCCTGCAGGTGATGCGGTAGCGGCTGGCGATGCGCTCTGTGAGATCGAGACGGACAAGGCCGTGGTTACCCTGGAGTCCAGTGATGACGGCGTCCTGGCCAAGATACTGGTGAGTGAACTGTGTTGTGTGTGTCAGTTCTTAGGGCTTCCCTCTTCTCCTTAATTGGCGGAACATCAGTGATGAGGTGTGCTTCGTGACCTCTGTGTGTTGTGTGAATATTAATGACTCTGCCAAAGACAGACCGATCACTTGTCTTTCATCAACACTGCACCACATGTTTGTCCCTCAGAACAGAGGGATGAAAGCAGTTTATCCTCCGCTGTCAGATCGATCTGGCAATGGGAGAAAGCCTCCAATTACGTCCTAACGAGAGAGAGTGAGAGGATATTGATGGAAACTCTGTGGTACAGCTTTGCCTGTAAACCATCCTTTCCTCCGTCCTCTTAATTATAAATGATCCAGCAGTCATAATGACATACTTTTGTATATTTTGCCCTGCTAGAGCTTCCTCGGTCAACTGTAAGTGCTGTTATTGTGAGGTGGAAACGTCTAGGAGCAACAACTGCTCAGCTGTGAAGTGGTAGCCTAGGCCACACAAGCTCACAGAACGGGACCACTGAAGCACGTAGCGTGTAAAAATATTCTGTCCTCAGTTGCAATACTCACTACCGAGTTCAAAACTGCCTCTGGAAACAACGTCAGCACAATAACTGTTCGTTGGGAGCTTCATGAAATGGATTTCCATGGCCGAGCAGCCACACACAAGCCTAAGATCACCATGCGCATTGCCAACCGTCTGCTGGAGTGGTGTAAAGCTCGCCGCCATTGAACTCTGGAGCACTGGAAACACGTTCTCTGGAGTGATGAATCACGCTTCACCATCTGGCAGTCCGACAGACGAATCTGGTTTTGGCGGATGCCAGGAGAACACTATCTGGCCCAATGCATAGTGCCAACTGTAAAGTTTGGTGGAGGAGGAATAATGGTCTGGGGCTGTTTTTTTTCATGGTTCGGGCTTGGCCCCTTAGTTCCAGTGAAGGGAAATCTTAACGCTACAGCATACAATGACATTATAGACAATTCTGTGCTTCCAACTTTGTGGCAACAGTTTGGGGAAAACCCTTTTCCTGTTTCAGCATGACATGACAGCACAAAGTGAGGTCCATACAGAAATGGTTTGTCGAAATTGGTGTGGAAGAACTTAACTGGCCTGCTCCGAGCCCTGAGATCAACCCCATCGAACATCTTTGGGGTGAATTGAAAGTGCCCGACCTCGCTAATGTTCTCGTGGCTGAATGGAAGCAAGTCCTCGCAGCAATGGTACAACATCGAGTAGAAAGCCTTCCCAGAAGAGGAGAGGCTGTTATAGCAGCAAAGGTGGGACCAACTCTATATTAATGCCCATGATTCTGGATCCACATACTTTCGGTCATGAAATGTGTTTTTCGTATTTATTTTCAACCCAACATTCATTAACTAGCTAAGTGACACACACACACACACACAGACCCTTGCCTGTCCCACAGCTGATGCCATGGTTCCCTCCAGTCAGTCATCCGATCAGTGAGTGTCACATCGTTCAGAACAGTGTCCTAGTGGCAATTAGCCGTGTAAACCAGGCCACATAGCATAGTTCAGCGAAGCATACCCATGTTGTTCAAGTGCTGTGGTTCAGGTGGTGTCTGAGTGTACCCTGAATAAAGAGCTGATATGGAGTAATTACTTAGACAGATAGCAACACGTGTGCATAAACAAGAGTGTTGCTCTGGAAATATAACATTTCTATGAGATCACTATCAGCAGGCGAAGTGTCTCTCTCATTGTTATGTGTTTTCAATTATTATAATTTCTCTCTGCCTTTTTTAGCCCTTGCTCTATTCTCACTCTTCTTCATGTTTTCTTTCTCTTCCTCTTTCTCTTCCCTCTCCCTCCTTCCAATCCATGTCTCGGCTGCCATGGGGATACAGTAGTTTCCATGGCAACTGCCCAGGAGTTGGAGGAAGGGGCTTAGGAAGGCTTGGAGCTGGCAGAAAGAGGGAGAGCGATAATCCCCCCCAGGTTCAGCTAGCATCCAGACCAACACCCCCATCCCTGAATACGCCAGACCCAGTCTCTACTGGGGGTATTAGAGAGGAAGCGTGCCAGTCTCTGTGTGGATGTGTGTCTGCCTCCTGGTGTGTATCATGTGTGGTGTTACTAGTATGAGCGATGTTTTTCCTGGCTGTGTGTGGAAGGGGCTTGATGGCCTCTGCTCTCTGTAGATCACAGCACAGATTAGCCCACAGTGGTGTAGTAGTGGTGCTGTCTAAGCATGTACCCACTAGGATTCTAGTTTAGCAGCCAGTGTTACATCCGTGAACACACAAAAGGCTGATATGGCACATGTAGAGATCCCCCACACATTGATGGATCGGTGGGTGTGCAGGGATTTTCGAGATGGATTGATACGGTGGACAGAATGTATGTCAACATTTAACGGTCGAGATAACTAGTGGCAAGATGGATGGATGTTTAGATGGATGGAAGAAGGAAAGGCTAGATGAAGATGGTCTGACATGGTCCACAGTGCTAACCTGACAGCATTTATCATGTCATTTATCACTCTGCTTCCCTCCCTCCATTCCTACATACTTTCTCATCAGGGTGCTGTCATTTTAGAATAGATTAATCTTCCAACGGGTTTGTTGTCAGTTGAGCAGAGACACAGCCATCTTCCCTGCACTACAACTAGCCAAACCATGACTGTAAAAATAACGGACAAAGCCATCCATCACGTGACATCATTAATTTCTATGTGAAGCCTCAATAGATCATTGAAGTCAAATGAAGTGAGTTAAGATGGCGTCTCATGGAGGCATAACGTGTAGTTAGAGCTACTCGAGGAAGTGACGTTACAGGCTAGCTCGGTGCTGCCCCCTCAAATTCAGTAATGCTGCGTTTATCTGGTACGAGTTAGAAGTCAATCCGGATGTCATTGTTGTCAATGAGAGCTCAACGGTAAATGCTGTTGAAGCTGGCAGTGAATGCCGTCAGCCACCATGGTAGATGGGACTTGCCGCCAGAGTTCAAATATTTCAACTTTTGCTGTCTGCCGTAGCTATGTTTTCTACCGGATGTTGATTTGCTCTGAAATCACTATAGCAACGCATCCCATCATGCTGGCTTGCTTTTGCCATCACCGTCTTTCTTGCTTTCTTTCCCGCAATGTCGACTGGTATGCCGGTTTTTGCATCCCTTGTCTAAACGCAGCATAACTCAAGTTGATGGCCGGCCGGAATATTGCATACTGCCATTAGCAACTCAATTAGCAACTCAACTTCTCTGTACGATTTTAAAATGATTGGTTCAAGGACATACATCTGGTGTATCAGAAGCAATTATTGGTACCATGATTGTCTTCGAAAGTGTTTATTTACATGAAGATTGCCCATGAAGATTGCCATTTCCCCATTCACTATAATGGAGGATCATGCTTTCTGCCAATAATACCTGCAGGAGCGGTGGGCCTTCTGTGGCATTAATGAGAAGGGCCAGTCGTTCTCCCCTGGGCCGGACGCCTTATGAAGAGAAGAACAGAAAGGCCCTCACGTTGAATATGCTCCCAATTTACCACCTTTTATAGGCAACATTTCAATCCAACACAGATCTTTGTCTGGTCTTTGAAATTATACAAAATGCATAGGTTAACCTCATAAATGGTGTTTCGTTATATAATTTATGAACTAGTTGATATATTCAGGATAGACCCCGTAGGAACACTATACTCACTGATCTCCCTCGTGTGCTTTAATTTATCAGATTGAGAATGCAGACAAATCAAAAGCCCTGGGAGAGAGAGGGCTGCTGGGGAAAAGCCCTCCTCTGGACTCTAATTAGACTAGTCTGCCCAGTAACAAGTTGCAGGATATAGGATTCAATCATATCGCCTCAAATCCCTCTTTCTGTCTCTCTCTCCTGGCAGATCAATACACTCACACGGAGGCACACACACACACACACACACACACCAAATCAATACAGGATATTTTTATTGCAAGAGTCTCCAAATAAGCCACCCTCTTCCTTTCTCTTTGATCTGGAGGCGAGGGACTAATTGTGTACTGTTTACAAGTCACAGGTGTCAAGCCTATCCTTGTTGAGGGTGCAAGTCTGGGTGTGTGAGTCTTGAATTGTGTCAGCGATCACAAGAGTAAGAGTAATTTTCTGAAATCCATGCATAGCCCGCTAAAAATGGTGTCCTCTTCATCCACCTCTTGACTTATTGTTCCTTACTGAAACCAGCCAGGTCTTCTAATATGTGTCAGTCAGGTTGAACCTGTGCCATTTCACTGTCTGCTGAGGTCGGAGGTGCTGCTCAGGTATTTGGCTAAGTGCCTGTGTTTGCTATGATGTGGCGGAATGGTTCAGGACCGGCACTGTCCTTTTGCAACCAGATGGCAGTGTTGAGCCCCACACTAGCAGTGTGTTACACTCTTCTCCCTTTTCTCTCTCTGTGTGCCGATGTGCTCTTGCGTCTTTGATGGAGACATCCACATAAGACGGCACCCCATCTGTGAATAAGTGGAAAGAAAGGGACGATGATGATGTGTGCGTGTGTAAAGGCTGTGAATGCAGCTTCTTCGAGAGCTGTGTTAAACGTCTATAAATACCTGCTTGTCTAACTGGTGTTTATAGAGCTTAATGGTAGGGAGAGAGCATCGCTGATCTCTCTCTCTCACTCACTCACTCTCAAACACACCATTTCTAAAGCCATGAGGCCCTGCCATTTATTGATCACCTCACACTGGGCCAGAGGTGCCATGAAGACACACACACACACACACTACCTGTAGCACCTAGCATATGGACAGGAAGCCACATATATATATATATATATATATATATATATATATATATATATATATATAGTCACACAACAAACAGACCGGGTAGTCTTGGTAGTTTAATGCGTCAGGGATGTTGTGCAGCTATTTTGTAGTAAACAAAACCGTTTTTTTCCTTCTTCTCACTGCCAAAGCAGTCACATCTTCCCTAGCTACCTACTATCCAATGGACAATAGAAATTAGCCTACCTTTTTGCTTTTAGGAATCCCTTGCCTTTACTCAGTGAGACATGGTAGTAAAGTGTTTTTGACTGTTGTACTGAGGGGAATATCCTGGGTGAAACTGGAGGTGTGCCTGGCCTGCTGGCTGGCCTGGGAGCTCAGGTGGTCTTATCCTGCTGTTGTTTCTGGTTAGGTGGAGTCAGTGGTCTTATTGTAGCACATCTATTGTTTAGATGCCACTGGGGAGAAGGTGACTGGGTGAACTCCTTGATTCAAAGCTATCTGACATTCAGCCAGTTACAAGGGCTTGTGTTCTGATCTAATGCAGAAACCAATTGCCTGATCAATTTCATTGTCGCCATGATTGAATGGGACTGCTTTCCCTGTCGGCAACAGCGGTTGTTATTTGTGTTGTTTTTCTCTTCTTTTCTGGCGAGCAGAGCTACGCCCTTTAGCAGGAATGACAGCTCCGTAAGTGGATACCATTTGGAAATAGATGGAGTGTTACAGCCCTGCCTCATCCATTGTGCCTGGCCTTTCATTTAGAACTAATCAATATTGACTGGGGAAAAACACCTTGCTGACTATGAGGGGGTGGAGACATCCACGCTGTGCCTTAATGACGCTGTTAGAGACCGAGATGAAGAGAAAGATGGATATTGAGAGCGAATCGATGTGCGACCGGGGGGGGGGGGGTGAAGGAACAGTAAGCATTCATTCCCGCCTCCATTAGAGTCCTTGGCCTTGTGTGTTTTGTCAGAACAGAGGTGAGGGGAAATGAAGTGAATTGAGTAGGCAGTGTGGACAGACACACAGTGGATGGAAATGTCTGCCTATGGTCCCTCTGGTAGCAGTAACATATTATGTCAAGAGGTAATGATCTTTTGAACATCCTCCTCCTGGTGGTTCTTTCCATTCCTATCATTTGTTCTCTCCCTCTCTAGTTCCTCTCTTCTTCTCCCTTCCTTCTTCCCCCAAATGCTCTTTCTTTCTCGTTCTTATGTGCTTTCTTCCCCTCTCTATTTCTCCACCTCTCCTCAGTCTTCTTGCGCATTCTGAGTCAAATTCAAATGCAGCTTGATAGTGATTATTATTATAAAAGTGTCTCTGCGTGTCCTCAGATGGAGGAGGGCAGTCGTGCCGTGCGTCTGGGGACTCTCATTGCCCTCATGGTGGAGGAAGGGGAGGACTGGAAGACAGTGGAGATCCCGCCACCTGTGGCAGCCACCCAAGCAACTCCTGCTCCGGCAGCCCCCACTGCACCCCCACCACATCCCCCCAGAGCAGCCTCCACAGGACCGTGAGTCTCACCTCTCTCCTCTTCTTCCTCTCTCCCACTATTACATCACTCTACTGTCATGCTCTACTCTGCCATTCTAATCAACTAATCATTAAATTAATCAGTAAATCAATTGGTATTTGTGTAGTGCTTTTCACAAATACACAAACATTTGTCAAAAGTGCTTGATAACAACCTTGGCATGACCCTGTAAAGAGCAAATAGATGCTTCAGTAGTAAGAAAGAAACTCCCAAGGAAGGAAGAAACTAGACTACAGCTGAAGCCCATCCTCTTTTGCCTGGTCAGATAAACGTTCAGAGTACATACAACTCCTTTTCCCATTCTTAGGGTCTCCACCATCACACAACGTGCTAAGTAAGACAACTGTCCCTTTCCACACCCATGTTAAAACGCAAGAGATACTCTCCTGCCTTATTGACAAACATAGGACAGGAGCTGGAACTAAACATCAAATCAGGGCCTATTCAGAAAAATGTGTTTTTCCACTGTCCACTTGTATTCCCATTTTCCCCCAAAGCTTGTTCAAATGAAGCAGGGTTAAAGGTTATTTGCATTTGGGAAAGAACAGGCGTCTTGTTTAATTGGTGTTAGTTCCGAATGAGACAGGAAAAATGGACTAGAGGTCGACCGATTAATCGGAATGGCCGATTTAATTAGGGCCTATTTCAAGTTTTCATAACAATCGGAAATCTGTATTTTTTTATTTTTGTAATTTTTTTATAGCTTTATTTAACTTGGCAAGTCAGTTAAGAACACATTCTTATTTTCAATGACGGCCTAGGAACGGTGGGTTAACTTCCTCGTTCAGGGGCAGAACGACAGATTTTCACCTTGTCAGCTCGGGTTATTTTATCTTGCAACCTTACAGTTAACTAGTCCATCACAATAACGACCTGCCTCTCTCTCGTTGCACTCCACAAGGAGACTGCCTGTTACGCGAATGCAGTAAGCCAAGGTAAATTGCTAGCTAGCATTAAACTTATCTTATAAAAAACAATCAATCATAATCACTAGTTAACTACACATGGTTGATGATATTACTAGATATTATCTAGCGTGTCCTGCGTTGCATATAATCTGCATACAAGTATCTAAGTATCTGACTGATCGGTGGTAGGCAGAAGCAGGCGCATAAACATTCATTCAAACAGCACTTTCTTGCATTTTGCCAGCAGCTCTTCGTTGTGCGTCAAGCATTGCGCTGTTTATGACTTCAAGCCTATCAACTCCCGAGATGAGGCTGGTATAACCGAAGTGAAATGGCTAGCTAGTTAGCGCGCTAATAGCGTTTCAAACGTCACTTGCTCTGAGCCTTCTAGTAGTTGTTCCCCTTGCTCTGCATGGGTAACGCTACTTTGATGGTGGCTGTTGTCATTGTGTTGCTGGTTCGAGCCCAGGGAGGAGCGAGGAGAGGGACGGAAGCCTTACTGTTACACTGGCAATACTAAAGTGCCTATAAGAACATCCAATAATCAAAGGTTAATGAAAAACAAATGGTATAGAGGGAAATAGTCCTATAATTCCCATAATAACTACAACCTAAAACTTCGTACCTGGGAATATTGAAGACTCATGTTAAAAGGAACCACCAGCTTTCATATGTTCTCATGTTCTGAGCAAGGAACTGAAACGTTAGCTTTCTGACATAGCACATATTGGACTTTTACTTTCTTCTCCAACACTTTGTTTTTGCATTATTTAAACCAAAATGAAAATGTTTCATTATTTACTTGAGGCTAAATTGATTTTATTGATGTATTATATTAAGTTACAACAATACTGAATGAACACTTATTTTAATTGTCATTATTACAAATACATTTGTTTTTTTTAAATCAGCCGATTAATCGGTATCGTCTTTTTTGGTCCTCCAATAATCGGTATCGGCGTTGAAAAATCATAATCGGTTGACCTCTAAAATGGACCCTGAAAGTCACTTGACTTCAATAAGTGTTTGCTAATTTGAGCAGTACCACTGTCATTATCCTCTGTCTAAATTGAGAAAGCGTGAGAGCAGTGTCATGTCAATGTTTTTAAGATTGAAGTGGGTGTTAAGGCCCAACGGCAGAGACATTAAATCGGTCCTTTAGAACAGTTTAATTGCTCCTCTATTAAAATGTCACAGGGCGAAGCATTTACGCTCATAGCTGCTTTTTTTTTTGTTGCCTTTTTAGGTGAAAGTGAATCTAATCAAATAAAATTGTATTTGTCACATACTTCGTAAAACAACTAGTGTAAACTAACAGTGAAATGCTTACTTACGGTAGTGAATGGTAATGCAGGTGCATGTTCTGAACTGTCTAGAATGTACACAAGCTGAGTGCATTGACAGCTTAATGGGCTGAAGCCTATATGGTCTACATAAGCTGAACATTTAATGTTGACTATTCATGTTCTCTGACCAATCAGGACATGCTTATGGTCAGATTAATTGTGTGTCTGTGTGTCTCTCTGTCCCTATCTCTGTGTGTCCTGTCCTTTCCTCTCCCCCCAGGTTGCGGTTGAGCCCGGCAGCCAGACACATCCTGGACACACACGGTCTGGACCCCCAGCTGGCCACCCCCACCGGACACAGGGGCATCATCACCAAGGAGTGAGTTCACGTACGAGATGTGTTCAGCGTGGTGAAGTGCAATGAATAGGGCGGACATGATTCCCCTCTTCTAATCTAGCTATAGACTGTCAAGTGTTTTGTGACTTTAGACTCAGAGTGTGGGTACTGGGTGGTTTATGTGTGTTATACACTACTGAGCAAGTTAAAATAGTGCAAATCTCTCTGAGGAAGAAATTACAATCTAACTGACAAAAACAAGTGCGAGAGATGTTGTGAATGAAAGGGGAGAGAGGAGAGTACGGTGTAAAGTGACAGAAATTCACTGAGTGCAAAAGTTATCAAGTTGCCAGGTGCTCTAACCCTGGTATGCGGGTGTGCTCACACCAGAGGAAGCTGTGAAACTGTGAGCGCAAACAACACACACACACACACAACTTTAATGGCCACCTGTTGTCACGCAGGGTTTGATGGAACGTTCTAGTTACCCAACTCGCACCCTGCTGGGGAATCTCATTAAGACACAGCTGTCTCCATGGCAACCCAGTCTCCAGGGCCGACTGATGGCCATAGAAACACAGGCCGTATGTTTTAGGAGACGTATCTGTCTATGTTCCCGTGTGTCTGTTTGTTATTCACACAAGTTTGTGGACGTGTATGTCTGTTAAAGAGCGAGTGTAAGGGGACGTAAGGAACCACACTCGACACAGGAAGATCACCTAAAGGCCTTGGATTCAGTCTTTTGCGATTATTATATGTCACATTGTGTGATGTTACCAAATTTAAAATCTTAATATCAACATGGCCAGATTGTATGATTTGCTTCAGTTCTGTCGTCACATTCTGCAATTGTCTTGTGAGGCTTCGTCAGCCGATGTAGGGTATGTCAACTGCAGCGGTGTATTTGGTCTGTGCATGTTCCAGCAGCGCAAGACTTCCTCTATGTTTATGCGCGAGTAAAGGGAGTTTGGAAGAACTGAAAGTATGCATCTTAGAAATAGTTTTCACATGCTTTTAGTCATGTTGCGTACAAAGTTATATGTGGACACCTGCTCATCGAAAATCATGGGCATTAATATGGAGTTTGACCCCCCCCCCCCCCTTTGCTGCTATCACAGCCTTTCCTCTCCTGGGAAGGCTTTCCACTTGATGTTGGAGCATTGCTGAGGGGACTTCCATTCAGCCACGAGCATTCGTGAGGTTGGGCGATTTAGACCTTGATCGTAGTCGGTGTTCCAATTCATCCCAAAGGTGTAAGATGGAGTTTAGGTCAGGGCTCTACAGGCCAGGCAAATTCTTCCACACTGAACTTGACAAACCATTTCTGTATGGACCTTGCTTTTTGCACGGGGGCATTGTCATTCTGAAACAGGAAAGGGCCTTCCCCAAACTGTTGCCACAGTTGGAAGCACAGAATGTTGTAGTTCCAGTGAATGGAAATCTTACTGCTAAGGGGCCTGAACCATGAAAAACAGCCCCAGACCATTATTCCTCCTCCACCAAACTCTACAGTTGGCACTATGCTTTGGGGCAGGTATCGTTCTCCTGGCATCCGCCAAACCCAGATTTGTCTGTCGGACTGTCACATGTGGAAGCGTGATTCATCACAGAGGCAGGTTGGAACATGGTCGTTGTGGTAAAACAATGCACAGAAAGTGGTAGGCGATTTTAAGCATTTTTCAAAATCCCATCAGGTAGCCTGATTTCAGATGTCATGTAAACACGATTATTAGGGAAGTCGTTCTTCTTCCAAACCATGAACATGTTTAAATTGAACTATTATATTAATCTGACTATTCACAATAATAATTTGACCCTATTGTGTGCATGCTCAGTTCCGGCCATGTTCCTGTTAGTCATCGGGATCTGCTCGTAACACCAGCCACACTACACAATAAAGGCTCCAGATTTCTGACACTGCCAGAACTTTGTTGGAGTCTACGATCGCACGAAGTGGTACTTAATCGGCAGACTTAGACCTGAATGAGGCAAGGCGTCCGGCAATTGTTTACTACCTGAAGATTTGCCCATGGCCATGAGGTGTACATTTTGTCTGGGATGACAAAGTTGTGGCATCAGAAGGCTAAAATTGTACAGTCTGTGCGGACCTTACTGTAGACATTGCAGAAAAGTATGTACACTTCTTTGGTGAGGGTAGATTGCCAGCAATGTTTCCCCTATATGCATTTTACTGCAGCGCACTCAGATAGCATAAGAACAAGGCTTAAGCTACGTAAACATGTGTAGAATTTTTCTCTCTGCCCTGGCGCAAAATGAGTAGAATTGCAGAAAATGTGCTTTAAAACAGCAACATTTTGTCTCTTCCGGCCAAGAGGAGTGGCCTCTTGTGTGGGTCCACTATAGAACAACAACACAGAACAAAACATATAGCCCATTGATGAGATCATAGTGGTAACGCAAATCCACAGGAAGGGTTCATTTAGGAGTGGAAGGGGATGAGGATGTTGGGTTTTTGTATCACTGGTTATTCAGTGCTTGATTTATCATACCAATAGCCCTCATACACAATGGCGCATGGAAGTAGAAAAAAAAATGAGGCCACTCCCACTTTAGTGTAGCCAACTGCTCATCTATTTTCTGGTGCATCAGTGAGTTTCCTAACTAATGTCAACACATGTTACGTGGTACGGTGATATGACAGCTCTGACACCAAAACAAACTAACTCCACTGTCTCTCAAATCATTAGTCTTTATCTCTCTCTCTCTTCCTCTATTCATTGTCTGTTGATGTTGAAAAGGAGGCCCTGTGTTTCTGGAGAACATTGTGTACTGTTAACTCCACAGAGGAGAGAATTGGGGGATATGGGGGATTCAACACATTGTCAAATAACAATGGCAGGCATGTGGCTGTCCTCTTTCCTTCTCTGTCTCTAAGGCCTGCAGCTACAGCATGTACAGAGAACACACATGACTGGCTAGCTACAGATAGATAAAGCACCACTACCTATCTCTACCATGCTTCACTTCACCTCAATGGCTTAGAAAACACTTTCTCATTTGCTGGATGTGTTCCAACAAAATATATGGTTAATATAATTGATTTATACAATTATCATGCATGCCTTGTAAGGATCTGACGGCGAGTGGGTAATCTGTCTCTACCATCAGTCAACCTATAATCATTGGATAACAAAATAGACGAGCTACGATCACGAATATCCTACCAACGGGACATTAAAAAACTGTAATATTTTATGTTTCACCAAGTCGTGGCTAAACGACGACACAGATAACATACAGCTGGCGGGGTTCACGCTGCATCGGCAAGATCGAACAGCTGCCTCCGGTAAGACAAGGGCTGGTGGTCTGTGTATGTTTGTAAACAATAGCTGGTGCACGAAATCTAATATTAAGGAAGTCTCAAGGTTTTGCTCGCCTGAGGTAGAGTACACTATTTACCAAGAGTTTATATTTTTCGTAGCAGTCTATTTACCAAGACCGCACTCAATGAGCTGTAAGCCATAAGCAAACAGGAAAACGCTCATCCAGAGGCAGCGCTCCTAGTGGCCGGGGACTTTAATGCAGGGAAACTTAAATCCACTTTACCTCCTGACCACCTTTACTCCACACACAGACGTGTGCAAAGCTCTCCCCCGCTCTTAATTTGGCAAATCTGACCATAATTCTATCCTCCTGATTCCCGCTTACAAGCAAAAACTAAAGCAGAAAGCACCAGTGACTCGGTCAATAAAGAAGTGGTCAGATGACGCAGATGCTCAGCTACAGGACTGTTTTGCTAGCACAGATTGGAATATGTTCCGGGATTCTTCTGATGGCATTGAGGAGTACACCACATTAGTCACTGGCTTCAACAATAAGTGCATCGATGATGTCGTCCCAACAGTGACCGTAACCCGGAAGCTTACAAGAACTCCCGCTATGGCCTCCGATGAACCATCAAACAGGCAAAGCGTCAATACAGGACTACGATTGAATTGTACTATACCTGTTCCGATGCTCGTCTAGTGTGGCAGGGCTTGCTAACTTCACTGACATTTTCAACCTGTCCCTGACTGAGTCTAATACCAACATGTTTCAAGCAGACCTCCATAGTCCCTGTGCCCAAGAACACTAAAGTAACCTAAATGACTACCGACCTGTAGCACTCATATCTGTAGACATGAACTGCTTTGAAAGGCTGGTAATGGCTCACATCAACGCCATTATCCCGGAAACCCTAGACCCACTCCAATTTGCATACAGCCCCCAACAGATCCCCAGATGATGCAATCTCTATTGCACTCCACACTGCCCTTTCCCACAAAAGGAACACCTATGTGAGAGTGCTGTTCATTGACTACAGCTCAGCATTTAACACCATAGTGCCCTCAAATCTCATCACTAAGCTAAGGACCCTGGGACTAAACACCGCCCTATGCAACTGGATCCTGGACTTCCTGAAGGGCCGCCCCCAGATGGTAAGGGTAGGTAACAACACATCTGGCACGCTGATCCTCAACACGGGGTGCCCCTCAGGGGTGCGTGCTCAGTCCCCTCCTGTACTCCCTGTTCACCCATGATTGCATGGCCAGGCACGATTCCAACACCATCATTAAGTTTACAAAGAAACACAGACAGGAGGAAGGGGAATGAAAAAAGATGGCTAATTAAAATCATACTTTATTTTTATAATATCTGTAGTAATGCGTATTTCCCAAAGTCTGTGAATTAGATACTTGGGCATTTACCCTCTATTATGTCAGGGCATGTCTTGTATAAGCTTCCAGTAATTGAACAAAGTTACAGGAATCTTCAGTAATTTTGGTAATGAACTTAATCAATGGCAATCTATCGTAGCTCTGGTAATTTATACTTAAATAACTTTTAATACATTAAGAATATATATTCATATATTTTATCTGTGTCCATGAGTTTCTAGTAGAGGGAAAAGGGATACCTACTCAGTTGCACAATTGAATGCAATCAACCAACGTGTCTTCCGCAATTAACCCAAACCCTCTGAATCAGAGCAGGGCTGCCTTAATCAACATTGCCTGGGGAGCAGTTGTTGTTTGGAGATAACTGCCTCGCTCAGACCATATGGTTCAAGAGGAAAATGGTATAATTCATGAAAAAAAGCATCTAATCAACAATGGCATTATTCTCAATTTAACTCTGCAACTCTTCCAACTATTTACTTTTTTCACAACTGCCACCAGTTTGTCGACAAAACATTTTCAACAAATGCATATTGACATAGCAAAATAAATATGTTTGTAAAGTCTCAACCTTTTCCCAACCTTTATTGGTTTCTGTACAACCAAGTATATTTTTCTCTTCCCAGATTATCATTGGAAGTAACCCATCTGCATTTTACCAGTAGGCCTATGGGCTCATGAGTTTTCTCAAGTACCCCGTGTGGATAGGCCATGTACCTCCAGGGCTCCTACTACCTCTGGTTGGGTAACACTGGTTTACGGTATACCTTCACAGTATTCTTTAATAGCTAGAATCTGCAAGAGATCAGGCCAAAAATCGAACCCAGCTGCACCAGGTTTCTGGACTATGGTAGATATTGTATTTTATGTTGAGAGACTCAGATCTTTCCCTCTGTGGCAATATAAGGCTTTTCTCCACTGGAGTGAAGGGGTTTTCATGACCATCATTCCCTCTGTCGTGTCCCAGGTGGCAGTGTAGAGTCTGGGTTTCACTCAGACAGTCAGGGGGAGGTGTGTGTGTGTCTGTTTTATCTGTGGTGTTTGTGTGTGTGTCTGTGTCTGTGTATGCATCTTTAATATTCCAGTCACCTCTTCACAGGCTTTGAGGCTCTTTGGCCTTGTCTGTCAGTGGGTGTAAATGGCCTGTGTGAAAAGCAGATGTCTTGTGTGAGGAAGGATCAGCCAGCCAGGCAGCCAGTGAGCCAGCTAGCAGCACACGCAGTAGCCTATTAGTGAATGATGTCATCGCCACACACTGGGGGCTCTGGGCTGACGATGTATGAGCTAAATTGATGTGCTCTTCATCGTATAGAAAGGACACTCTTCATGTTGCATTGGGATTCATGGATAATGTGTAACACACTCCATACAAAGAAATAGGATGAATGTTGTACATGGTACATATATTGTGGTGTTATTTTTCAAGTTGTAATGTGAAGCTCTACATGCAGCCCCCCCATCCCTTTTGAAAGAAACTGACAGGGAGGTAATGACATCGTCAATGTTTAATCTAAATCTCACATCCTCCTCTTGTTCACTGGCTGGGTTCTTTTGTTCTCTGAGCAGGAGTAGGAGCAGTCATGCAAATTCAGATGCACATGTACAGTTGAAGTCGGATGTTTACATACACCTTAGCCAAATAGATTTAAACTCAGTTTTTCACAATTCCTGACATTTAATCCAAGTAAAAATTCCCTGTTTTAGGTCAGTTAGGATAACCACTTTATTTTAAGAATGTGAAATGTCAGAATAATAGTGTAGAAAGTGATTTATTTCAGCTTTTATTTCTTTCATCACATTCTCAGTGGGTTAGAAATGTACATACACTCAATTAGTATTTGGTAACTTTGCTTTTAAAATGTTTAACTTGGGTCAAAAGTTTCAGTTAGCCTTCCACAAGCTTCCCACAATAAGTTGGATGAGAGAGCTGGTGAAACTGAGTCAGGTTTGCGCACAAATGTTCTATTTGATAGAGGTCAGGGCTTTGTGATGGCCACTCCAATACCTTGACTTTGTTGTCCTTAAGCCATTTTGCCACAACTTTGGAAGTATGCTTGGGGTCATTGTCCATTTGGAGGACCCATTTGCAAACAAGCTTTAACTTCCTGACTGATGTCTTAAGATCTTGCTTCAATATTTCCAGATAATTTTCCTTTCCTCATGATGTACGATATTTGTCCCCATGTGCAGTTGCAAACCGTAGTCTGACTTTTTTATGGTGGTTTTGGAGCGTCGGTTTCCTCCAGCATCTTCACAAGGTCCATTGCTTTTGTTCTGGGATTGATTTGAACTTTTCGTACCAAAGTAAGTTAATCTCTAGGCGACAGAACGCGTCTCTTTCTTGAGCGGTATGACAGCTGCATGGTCCCATGGTATTTTATACTTGCGTACTATTGTTTGTACAGATGAACGTGGTACCTTCAGGCATTTGGAAATTGCTCCCAAGGATGAACCAGACTTGTTGAGGTCTTTGCTGATTTTATTTAGATTTTCCCATGATGTCGATCAAAGAGGCACTGAGTTTGAAGGTAGGACTTGAAATACAGAAGCTTCTAAAGCCATCACATCATTTTCTGGAATTGTACATGCTCTTTAAAGGCACATTGAACTTCTGACCCCCTGGAATTGTACATGCTCTTTAAAGGCACATTGAACTTCTGACCCCCTGGAATTGTGATACAATGAATTATAATTGAAATAATCTATCTGTAAACGATTGTTGGAAAAATGACTCGTCATGCACTAAGTAGATGTCCTAACCGACTTGCCAAAACTATAGTTTGTTAACAATACATTTGTGGAGTGGTTGAAAAATTAGTTTTAATGACTCCAACCTGTGTATGTAAACTTCAGACTTCAACTGTATCAGCAGAACGGGTAGGAAGAGTGGAGTAGTGATTGGGCCACCCATGCAAAGGGGCTCAGGTCTTTCAGAGGGCATGTAGCTTCCTGTCACTAACCTAACCTGGAGGAACCAGCCTCTTCTGCCTGTATGCTTGCCTACCTACACTGCTCTTCAATTATATATATGTGTGTGTGTGTGTGTGTGCCTGCAAATTGGTTTGTGTGTCTTTAAGTGTGGGTGGGGGAATTCCAACATGCCAAGGACCCCAAAAACAACAACCAAGAACAATGAGAGGAAGGAAGTGAGGGATTGCGAGAGAGACTGCATGGAAATGGAGAGTCAGGGACCCAGTCTTGTCCCTGCTGTATGGACGAGGGCAGCAGGAGTAGCTGGTTCAGACAAAGATGTGGGGTAGGAAGGCCTCAGTGCACTGTTGTGGAACCAGGGTGCTGGAGCAGATACCCAAAAAGGTAATACCAGTCGCCTTAAATTATTTTAACTCAATGTACTAACTCTTACTGTAGATTGCAGCTGCCAATAATGTAAGCCGTGGAAAAAGTATCTTCAGTGTGATGCGGAAGCAACGTACAACAATGTGTCATGACTAACGACAAAGCCATGCAGGTGTTAATATTTATACCAAAATAACATTTCTGATCCTTATATTTGCCTGTGCTCTGGGCTGGAGGAAGGGCGAGGCTGTTACCTGAAAGCACTTTACTGCTCTGTTCTGTTTGATGAGCAGAGAATTCAGCCCACATCAAAGATGGCTGCCACCTTTGAACTGCTGATCCAGGTGCCTGCCTGACAAACCACATTAATTACGCTTCAGGGACACTTGATGAAACAGTCAGGTTTTGTTTTTTTGTTTTCCTAGGCGGTTATCATATAGATAATGATTTGTAGAGCGATGTTTTGTTGATGTGATTTATTGCTCATAGTAGTTTTGTTGGCCTTTTAGTTCCCTGCATCTCCTGACTTGTTCAGCCTGCCCAGTGTGCCCATGCGATATGCATGCTCCGTTTGTCCGATGAGAGAGTGAATGCATCTGACACCTGATCCTGGCTTCCATTGTGGCGAGGTATTTGTTTGTGAATGGTGAGCGCTTCTCTTCTCACATCACCGTCCCTGTGCTAGCCCTGGAAGGATTTAATAAGAGTTAGCTCTGTCTCTCTCTCTCTTGCACTCTCGCTCGCTTGATCACTCGCTTGATCACTGTCTTTCTCCCCTTTCCCTCTTTCTCCTCCTCCTCTTTCTATACCTGGCCCTCCACTTTTTGTTCTCTCACACTCTCTGTCTCTCTGCCTGTGACATTACACACGAAATGAGCAATGGGGTCACTTTCAGTCAGTCTCCTCCAGCCTTGGGTCACACAGTGGAAAGGGTGGTGGCAGTCGTAGTGCTTGACCTGACTACACCAAGCCCTCTCCTGGTTGGAGCAAACTTCTCCAGCTAGATAGACATTCTATTCCTGTCTGCCTGCCTTGGAATTTCCATTGAAAAGCTTTCAGCTAAACAAACGCTCTCCTCTGAAGATGGTGAGAGGATTAATTAGCTTGCATAAATGTTTATGCGAGTAGTGAGTACTAGGCCAGCCTCTACCTAACCTGGGTTTTGAAAGCATGTTTCTTATCCCTGGGAAATATTTACATTCCCCAGGTGTTGGGGACATTTTTTCTCAAATGTTTATTTTTGATCATATTGGGCAACGTTGGAGTAGGGGATGTGTCGACTCTGGTTGAGATGAGTGTTTTTCCTCTCCGAACCAAGCAGGGTCAATATCAATAGGCCTGTTCACTGACAGAAGGCCAGAAATTGGATGTTTGCGCTTGGATCGAAAGTACATCATGTATGCTTTCCTCAGGCTTTCAATAACATGACACCGATAAATGGCTTCCTAGTGCCTAGCTACCTACCTACACACTGGTGTTCCCGTATCTGCTGCAATACTCCGTACAGGTGTGTGTGAAAGCAGTTTTTATTTGCATTATTAGTTTGCCCATATTCATGTTGGGACGGTCAGGGTGTCAGAGGAGTGGCCCAGTGTTAAGTATTTTCATACGGTTTCAAAGCCCTGGTCTCAGATCCACCCTCCCTGAGTCGTACTGTAGGCATAGTGTACATTTGCTTGGTCTTGTTGAAATGGTAGGCTACTTGTTTGTATTGATCTGTGTAATAGTGGTGGAGATTGTCCTTTTTACCTCCTGCTTTTTGCTTAATCTATTCTCAACCACCTTGTGCCATTATTTTCCTCTACAGAGATGCCCTTAATCTCCTGAAAAAGTTCCCTGATTCCAAGACAACTCCAGTTACAGCAGCCCCAGTGGCAGCAGCCCCCAGTCCAGTCGCCACCCCAGCAGCTGCCCCACTTCCCCCAGGCAGCAGGCCCATGTACCCCCCTCAATCCATACCTGGCAAGCCTGGAGCTCCGGTGAGTACACACACACACACAAACACACTATCAGTAAACACATTAAAATGTCAAAATTGAGAGCAACACCAAGTGCTCAAGGGGCTTGAAGCATTTTCAGAAAGTGTATGGCTTAATGACTCATGCACCTCAACACAGTGGATTATATCATAAGGAAAGCAAGTCGTGGTTAGGGAAGTATAGATTTAACTCTTAGCTCACTGGTGTGTGAAGAGATGGAGTGAGGCAGGGACCACCTAGACGTTGGTATGAGTCACTATGGCTGCCACCAACCCTCCCCCACTTTCTATACAGACTCACACTCTCTCTCTCGCTCTCTCTCTACCTCACCTTCTCTCAGTGCTGCTATTCACTAAAGGTGATGGGCACAACACACAATTTATCAAGATCTATAAATAGTGGAGTTGAGGGCACGTTTTCACGGATTTAATTTTCTCATGACTTCACATTAATAATTTGCCTGTAAGTGTTGGAGCCTCGTTCTAGCCTTATGTAACATCTTATAACATTATAAAGGGCAGGAACAGCATTTTCCAGTAGATAATTCCCTCATTCAGAAAGCCAAGTTTATGCTAATATATACTACTACTATCGGTAGTTGAATGGTGTGACTTTCATGTTCTTCATTTCCTCCTGTTTGTTCCTGTTGTGCAAGTCTGTGAGATCGGTGATTGGACACAGTTAGCTTGATTTCCAGCAGGGTTTGGAAGAACTTCTGAGAAAGTATTGAAACAACACTCTGCTCCAAAGCGTATGAAAAGCTTCTAAGCAGACATTAGCAGTATCTTAATAGTCTCTGGAGGCCCCCATGCTATGGAACAGATCCCGATCGTTGTTTGCACACAGCCCCTATGCTCCCATGCAAAAGGAGCATGACGACATATCGTCTTACTCCCTCTCCCGCACAGATTGATCCATCAAACAGACAGAGGCCTGGGGTTGTGCAGGGGGTAACCAGACTTTATCATCTGGTCAGTGGAAACCCTGTAGAGAGCTGAGGACATGGGTCTTGACTTGACAGTTAATGCAGTTTTAGTATTATGATCATGGAATTCCGAGCACATCATGTGTGTACACTTACATTTCTAAGGGGCCAGATTCCCTTTGTCTGCGCTATATTCAAATGCCTGTATGCATTCTATAAACGGTAAAATAGACTAAATGTGATAGCCACTACCACCAAGTTGTTGTTGTGTAGCCTGATTGTGTCCAGACTGAGGAGAAATTAGCACACAGTGCATCGCTGACCACCTCCTGATGTGGTCAGCCAGATCTGAACACAATGTGACTTTTGTCTTTTCAATGTGATCTTCGTATTCTCACAGCAAAGTTGCACGTAAGTGTAGACACAGCCACTTTCTCTCTCTGAAAACACCCCTGCTGATCAGTGACTACTGGGACTCCAAATGAGACATCAGTATCACCTCTGTTTCCACTGACAGACGACTGGTGGGGAGGCAGGAAGGCTCCTGGTTCTCTTGAGGAGTCACGGTAATTGTGTCAGGGTGCCGAGCATCGCTCAGCGGAACAAAAGGCCACCTCCAGTGACAACACTTTATCCTATTTCTTAGTAGTGAGGTGATGAGGTAATTTGTTTGCTGTATTCTGATATGAGGGAATAGCATTCTGTGGTATGATGACACACACACTTCTCTGGCTTTTCAGTCTGTAACGACCAAAAAAACAGCACCTTGACTTTCTCTTACGTTTTGTATGATCACAATCATTGCTGTTTGATGTATTTTGTACTTTTTATTTGATAGCTTTTTTCTTTCTTTTTTAGCTTGACTTGATGCCCTTGTAAAGAGTATTGTGTTTATTGGACAACTCTATACTGTTGGTTGAATAGAAGGCTCCTCCTGTCCTGAGATAGAGCCCAGACCCTGGTCAAGCTTTAGAGCCAGGCCTGTCCAAACACTCCAAACAGCAGCCTCGTAAAGACGACCCAGACTGGTTGGGGTAGTCTGCTTTCCATCCCTGCCTCTTTTTCACTGTAATGGGGATTTTGACTGTTAAATACTAATTCTAGCATTACTGCCAAAGTGTTTACAGCAATTAAGATCTACACAAGAGGTTACTATTCTTATATATATATATATATATATGTATGTGTGTGTGTGTGTGTGTGTGTTTAGGCATGGTGGATTTAGTTGTAATGGCAAAAATGTCCTCATCTTGTTTGCCATATTGGAGTTTATTGGGTTTGAACTACCTAGTATAGTGTCTAGCATGTCAATAACTTAAGTGCTAATTGTATTTTCAAGACGATTACGTCGCCTGGTCACAATAAATGACCCAATATACCACCTTAGAGTTGGTCCTATTTTTAATTGAACAAAATCGATCCCAATCAATCTTTTGTAACGAGCTTGTCAACAGCATTGCCATGGGTTCTGTAGCCTCATCAAAGCCTCTAACTTTAGGTGAAAGTGAATACGTCTGCAATGGCGTTATTGATGGGAGCAGAGTCATAAAGTCGTCCAGAAATATAAATCTGCACAGTGACTGACCGTTCTCTGTTCTGTCCTCTCTTTCCTCCTCTCCTGTCTCAGGGCACCTTCACAGAGGTCCCGGCCTCTAATGTGCGGCGTGTCATCGCCCAGAGGCTGACGCAGTCCAAGACCACCATCCCTCATGCCTACGCCACCATCGACTGTGACCTGGGCGCTGTCATGCAGCTCCGCAAGGAGATGGCCAAAGGTGAGGCCACATCACATCAGAACATAACAGGGCACAACACATCACATTAGAACACAGCATAACAGGGCACAACACATCACATCAGAACATAACAGGGCACAACACATCACATTAGAACACAGCATAACAGGGCACAACACATCACATCAGAACATAACAGGGCACAACACATCACATTAGAACACAGCATAACAGGGCACAACACATCACATCAGAACATAACAGGGCACAACACATCACATTAGAACACAGCATAACAGGGCACAACACATCACATCAGAACATAACAGGGCACAACACATCACATTAGAACACAGCATAACAGGGCACAACACATCACATCAGAACTAGAGGTCGACTGATTATGATTTTAACGCCAATACCGATTTTTGGAGGACCAAAAAAGCCGATACCGATTTAATCAGCAGATTTTTTTTATTTAATTTATTTCTAATAATGACAATTACAACAATACTGAATGAACACTTATTTGAACTTAATATAATACATCAATAAAAATCAATTTAGCCTCAAATAAATAATGAAACATGTTCAATTTGGTTTAAATAATGCAAAAACAAAGTGTTGGAGAAGAAAGTTATAGTGCAATATGTGCCATGTAAAAAAGCTCAAGTTTCAGTTCCTTGCTCAGAACATGAGAACATATGAAAGCTGGTGGTTCCTTTTAATGAGACTTCAATATTCCAAGGCAAGAGGTTTTAGGTTGTAGTTAATATAGTATTTATCGGACTATTTCTCTTTATACCATTTGTATTCTATATACGTTTGACTATTGGATGTTCTTATAGGCACTTTAGTATTGCCAGTGTAACAGTATAGCTTCCGTCCCTCTCCTCGCTCCTACCTGGTCTCGAACCAGGAACACATCGACAACAGCCACCCTCGAAGCAGCATTACCCATGCAGAGCAAGAGCAACTACTCCAAGTCTCAGAGCGAGTGACGTTTGAAACGCTATTAGCGCGCACCCCGCTAACTAGCTAGCCATTTCACATCGGTTACACAAGCCTAATCTCGGGAGTTGATAGGCTTGAAGTCATAAACAGCGCAATGCTTGAAGCACAACGAAGAGCTGCTGGCAAAACGCACAAAAGTGCTGTTTGAATGAATGCTTATGAGTCTGCTGCTGCCTATCATCACTCAGTCAGACTGCTCTATAAAATATCAAATCATAGACTTATTTTTAACATAATAACACACAGAAATACGAGCCTTTGATCATTAATATGGTCGAATCCGGAAACTATAATTTAGAAAAAAAGAATTTATTATTATCGCGTATACCCTGACTCTGCGTGCAATGAACGCAAGAGAAGTGACACAATTTCACCTGGTTAATATTGCCTGCTAACCTGGATTTCTTTTAGCCAAATATGCAGGATTAAAAATATATACTTCTGTGTATTGATTTTAAGAAAGGCATTGATGTTTATGGTTAGGTACACGTTGGAGCAACGACAGTCCTTTTTCCGCGAATGCGCACTGTATCGCTTGTATGCAACGCAGGAAACGCTAGATAAACTAGTAATATCATCAACCATGTGTAGTTAACTAGTGATTATGATTTATTGATTGTTTTTTTATAAGATAAGTTTAATGCTAGCTAGCAACTTACCTTGGCTTCTTGCTGTATTCGTGTAACAGGTAGGCTCCTCGTGGAGTGCAATGAGAGGCAGGTGATTAGAGCATTGGACTAGTTAACTGTAAGGTTGCAAGATTGAATCACTGAGCTGACAAGATAAAAATCTGTCGTTCTGCCCCTGAACAAGGCAGTTAACCCACCGTTCCTAGGCCGTCATTGAAAATAAGAACGTGTTCTTAACCGACTTGCCTAGTTAAATAAAGATGTAAAAAAATATATATATATTTTTTTTTAACCGATTTTCAAATTGTTATGAAAACTTAATCGGCCCTAATTAATCGGCCATTCCGATTTAATCGGTCAACCTCTAATCAGAACACAACATAACAGGGCACAACACATCAGAACACAACATAACATGCACAGCACAACACAAAGCTGGTCAAAGATGAAGGCTGTTTGTGTTCAAGTAAACAGTAGCGCGACATCACACAACCCAGCTGAACACTGAGGTACCATTAAACACCCCCCCCCCAAAAAAAAGCTAACCTCCCGTTATGGTATTGAGTGGTAAGCATGTTTTTTGTAGGCATCTCAATCATCATTATTCACGATTAAGTTAGAAGTGCTCAGAAACATCTTATCTACTCACTTAGAAAGAAAATGATTCACCATTCAGTTACTATTGTGCAGAACATAACCCAAAACAAACAGCAAATGCATCTGAGTTTGTAGTCACAAGCTTGATGTAGTCTTTGCGTGCAAGGAATATGGGACCAAATACTACACTTTTGACTACTTTTTTAAAATTTTATGTCCACGCCCCTGTGGAAATGTAATTAGCATAATAAAGAAATCTGCTTAAAAATGTTATTTTTTTAATTGGATGCCGCCGATGTCGCACTTCCGCATCTGCGGTGAAAGGTGACAGCTAGAACGGTGTTTGTCAGACCATGAGACAAATGTCTAAAAACCTTTGTCATTATGCTTTGTTGTGTGTAGATTGATTAGGAAAAAACTATTTCATCCATTTTAGAATATGGCTGTAATGTAACAAAATGTGAATGGGTCTAAATACTTCCCGAATGCACTGTATGTACTGTGTACCCTGCATGGCATTGTCATGTCATTTACGCAAAGTCCCATGGGGGGGTATTCGGTGGCCATTTCCTTTTTAAATTAGGGTAAGATACATATATTGTTGGGTGTCTTCATTTGAAGTGTTCCACAGGCAAAGGATAGACTTTTATTTGCAGGACACTCCAAACTCAAACGTCTCCAGTCAGCCAGGATAATCATGTATTCCGGGTTCAAAGCATGTCACATTGATGTGCCCTGTGATTATAACATCGCAGCAGGGAAAAGGTGTCTGCTAAACGCCTAAGAAAGGGAGTGATGGGGGAGAGATGGAGAGAAGAAAAGGAGGAGGGTGAAGGAAAGGGGGAGGGAGAGCGAGAGAAACTGAAGGGATATGGAGAGAGAGGAGGGCTGGTGTTTCTTTAGTGATATGACATGAAGTGATTAGGCAGGGCTGGCAGTGCCTAACCCATTCAGTCCTGCAGGGGATTCCTTGCATGTTCTCCTTTCACTCCCTCACCTCTTCTCTCATCCCATTTCTCTCCACCAATCAAATTAGCCAAGGCATTGTACACAACATATGTTCCATGTTTCTTCTGTGGCTTCTCAGTGAAGGGAGGTACAGGTAGACTACTCTACAAGAAGAGAGAGAAAGATAAAGAACATTGTTTACACGTGTCATAACTACCACCCAATGGTGTTTTTTTATTTTTATACTTGGACCCGAGCCAGTCCAGAAACTCCATGGTGTTTTGGTGGGGTGGCACCAGGGCCCAGAGTTGTTCCTTCTCATTTTACATGGTCAGGAAAAACTCCTGGTCCAGCTCATTATTCCTTTTAAGAGATGAGAGATGAATGCAATGCAACGCGGCCTTATTAAATCTATACCTGACAGTTAAACCCAACTTTATTTATATGCTCTTCAAGATGACCGTGACAATACATGTAATACATTTCCATTTCCAAGGAATGAAATAATGATTCCTATCATTTTATCAACGCAGAGTGAGTGGCCATTCCAGGCTTATTAGCTTCAGTGTTGTGTGTGTTGAGGTATTCTCTGTCCGTCCGGTTGTTTTCCCTTGTTCTCTTTGTTCAGGAGCACAGCGAATTTCACAGTTAGCTCATTAGTGATACTGCTAACAGCATTCATAACCGTCTGCCGCTAATGGGCACTCTTAAACAGCCCAGCACTAACGCCAGGCCCTGCCCTATCCACCCCGGGTACTGTATTGAGGACAGGAGAGACAGTGAGGTATATAGGCGAGAAAGAAAGCGAGACAGAGGGAACCTGGAGGACAGAGAATGAGACGGATGGTAGAGGCAGGACAGAAGGTCAGGGATGTATAAAACATTTGCCTGTTGTTGCTAGAACCTTCCCAGAACACCTTTTAAAGGTCCCCAGAATGTTTAAATAAGTTGTGGGAACAGTCTAGTGCAAACATTGTGAGGACATCACAATAGATATGTTCGCAAAACACAAGCTGTCCAGTTGTGCGGATTATTATACAATGTTTATTTTAGGGTGCAAAATGAATTCATCTGATGTTACAAGAATGTTCCCAGAACACATTTTTTATGTTCTTTAAAAGTGTTTTTATTCTCCCCAATTTCATGGTATCCAATTAATCTCGTCTCATCGCTGTAACTCCTGTACGGACTCGGGCGAGGTCGAGAGCCGTGCGTCACAACCAAACCAATCCGCACACACTATGCCAGAAGCCAGCCGCACCAATGTGTCGGAGGAAACACAGCACACCTGGCGACCGTCTCAGCTGGCCCGCCACAGGAGTCGCTAGTGCGCGATAGGACAAGGACATCCCTGCCGGCCAAACCCTCCTCTAACCCGGACGACACTGGGCCAATTGTGCACCGCCCCATGGGCCTCCCGGTCGTGGCCGGCTGCGACAGAGCCTGGACTCGAACCCAGAATATCTTGTGGCATAGCTAGCGCTGTGATGCAGTGCCTTAGACCACTGCGCCACTCAGGAGGTCCCCCAAACACATTTCTTTAGGTTGTGGTAACATTGTGGGGATATGATGAGAGATGTTCCCAAAACACTAAAGCTGTCAAGTTGTGCTGACATTCAGATAATGTATGTATTAGGGTGCACAAAACATTCCTTTGACGTTGCAAGAATTTTGACATAACAGCCTTTGAGTTTTGTAAAGGTTCCCAGAACATTTAATGCGTTTATGGGAACAGTGTGGATACATTACAAGAGAGGTTCCCAGAACACACAATATGCTCAATTGTGATAACATTTATGCAATGTCTAAGTTAGGTAGCACAGGACATCCCTTTAATGTTGCAAGAATGTTGACAGAGCACTTGGTCTAAGTTCTTTATTAAAGGTTCCCAGAACATTGAATTAAGTTATAGGAGTTGTCTGGGATGTTGCAAGAGTATTCTTGTGATATTCACATAGGTTACACAGAACATTCCCACAACGTTCCATTATTTCCCAAAAACTGTGTTTTTATGACGTTCATAGCATATTTGTTTTAGGTTTAACATATTTAATTCTTTTAAACCTTTTAAAGAACAGACAATGTGTTCTAGGAATGTTCTTGTTCCATCAGGGGGATGTCTTTTCACCCTAAAATAAACATTGTAGAATCAATTGCCCATCTGAACAGTTTTTGTTTTTTGGGAACATATATTTTGGGACGTCCCCACAATGTTCTCACCAGACTGTTCCCACAACGTAATCATACATTCTTGGAACCTTTTTAAAGAGTGGTTTAATGTTGTTCTAGGAACATTCAACAAAATGTTTTATAATGTACGAACACTCTATAATCATCATCACGACCGGACATTTTGTGTCATGAGAACATTTGCCGCGACCTAACGAATGTTCTGGTAATTTTAGCTGAACCTATTTTGGTTTGCTGGGAGGCCTCTATTTGTCCTAAACACACATGATTAGTAAGTATGATTCTTCACATCATCCTATAGCTTGCATACCAGGTGTCACCTGCCATGGTCTTTGGAGCAGTTGGTATTTGGATACAGTGCCTCGCGAAAGTATTCGGCCCCCTGGAACTTTGCGACCTTTTGCCACATTTCAGGCTTCAAACATAAAGATATAAAACTGTATTTTTTTGTGAAGAATCAACAACAAGTGGGACACAATCATGAAGTGGAATGACATTTATTGGATATTTCAAACTTTTTTAACAAATCAAAAACTGAAAAATTGTCTGTGCAAAATTATTCAGCCCCCTTAAGTTAATACTTTGTAGCGCCACCTTTTGCTGCGATTACAGCTGTAAGTCGCTTGGGGTATGTCTCTATCAGTTTTGCACATCGAGAGACTGAAATTTTTTCCCATTCCTCCTTGCAAAACAGCTCGAGCTCAGTGAGGTTGGATGGAGAGCATTTGTCAACAGCAGTTTTCAGTTCTTTCCACAGATTCTCGATTGGATTCAGGTCTGGACTTTGACTTGGCCATTCTAACACCTGGATATGTTTATTTTTGAACCATTCCATTGTAGATTTTGCTTTATGTTTTGGATCATTGTCTTGTTGGAAGACAAATCTCCGTCCCAGTCTCAGGTCTTTTGCAGACTCCATCAGGTTTTCTTCCAGAATGGTCCTGTATTTGGCTCCATCCATCTTCCCATCAATTTGAACCATCTTCCCTGTCCCTGCTGAAGAAAAGCAGGCCCAAACCATGATGCTGCCACCACCATGTTTGACAGTGGGGATGGTGTGTTCAGCTGTGCTGCTTTTACGCCAAACATAACGTTTTGCATTGTTGCCAAAAAGTTCAATTTTGGTTTCATCTGACCAGAACACCTTCTTCCACATGTTTGGTGTGTCTCCCAGGTGGCTTGTGGCAAAATTTAAACGACACTTTTTATGGATATCTTTAAGAAATGGCTTTCTTCTTGCCACTCTTCCATAAAGGCCAGATTTGTGCAATATACGACTGATTGTTGTCCTATGGACAGAGTCTCCCACCTCAGCTGTAGATCTCTGCAGTTCATCCAGAGTGATCATGGGCCTCTTGGCTGCATCTCTGATCAGTCTTCTCCTTGTATGAGCTGAAAGTTTAGAGGGACGGCCAGGTCTTGGTAGATTTGCAGTGGTCTGATACTCCTTCCATTTCAATATTATCGCTTGCACAGTGCTCCTTGGGATGTTTAAAGCTTGGGAAATCTTTTTGTATCCAAATCCGGCTTTAAACTTCTTCGCAACACTATCTCGGACCTGCCTGGTGTGTTCCTTGTTCTTCATGATGCTCTCTGCGCTTTTGACGGACCTCTGAGACTATCACAGTGCAGGTGCATTTATACGGAGACTTGATTACACACAGGTGGATTGTATTTATCATCATTAGTCATTTAGGTCAACATTGGATCATTCAGAGATCCTCACTGAACTTCTGGAGAGAGTTTGCTGCACTGAAAGTAAAGGGGCTGAATAATTTTGCACGCCCAATTTTTCAGTTTTTGATTTGTTAAAAAAAATGTAAATATCCAATAAATGTCGTTCCACTTCATGATTGTGTCCCACTTGTTGTTGATTCTTCACAAAAAAATACAGTTTTATATCTTTATGTTTGAAGCCTGAAATGTGGCAAAGGGTCGCAAAGTTCAAGGGGGCCGAATACTTTGGCAAGGCACTGTAATTAACTTACCTGACTAGCAGCTCTTGAATTATAGATCTGGAGTGTTTGACAACTGTTGTCTTTTTTTCTTTTTTTCCCAGCGGAAATCAAAGTGTCCGTCAATGATTTTATCATCAAGGCCGCTGCTGCTACGCTTAGAGTAAGTACCATGCCTGTTTCAGTCATTCTGTCAATGTTCATTTCCATATGAATGATTTTGATATATCAACAGTGCCCATAGAAAGTACACAGCCCTTTGCAAAATGTGTGTTGCTTCACAGCCTGGAATTTATTCGGTTTTAGTTTCCTGAGCAACAAAGCCACATCAACTTCACCATTGCAGATCCCCTGAAGCCGTTCCTCCCCATCTGTCCCTAGTTCAAACAACCCCATTTATATTTATCGACTGACTGGTGGTAGGCTAAGGCAGGCACAGAGCTTACTATTGTCTGGCTGATGGGCAGACTTATAAATAGACACCAATTCCCAGTTAATTCTAGCACATGTTTCGGCCAGTTGATGGGGATTCTGAGAGGTGAATACTCCTTTCTGGAAAGTTTTTCTAAATTAATTTAGTACATTTTTCATGGCAAGGAAAGCGAGAGAAGGAAAACATTTCTGTAGTAGGGAAAACGTCTAGATTTTCTATTCCTGCGCTCTGTCTGAAGACAACAAAATCTGTAGGATTTAGCTAGTACAATTTGGGGAGAGAATAAGCTTTGATTTTCATAATGTCCATTTTGAATATGAATATAGCTCCTTTGTGTGACTGACTGTATCCATGGAGACAGGGACAGAGGTGAATAACAGATGAGAACGTGGCTCACCACTTTATGACCTCAAATGTCAAATTGTCTGAATGTCCTTTGGGTGGTGGACCATTCTTGATACACAGAGTAAACTGTTGAGCATAGAAAACCCAGCAGCGTTGCAGTTCTTGACGCAAACCGGTGCGCCTGGCAGCTACAACCATACCCTGTTCAAAGTCATTTAAATCTTTTGTCTTTCCCATTCACCCTCTGAATGGCACTCATACACAATCCATGTCTCAATTATCTTAAAGCTTAAACATCCTTCTTTAAACTGTCTCCTCCCCTTCATCTACACTGATTTTGAAGTGGATTTAACTATCTGTGCTCACTAAAGATCCCATGGTATTTATTGTAAGAGTAGAGGTCTTAAACCTGGTGTCCTGTCTACATTTCCAATCTGGCCCTTATACCATCATGGCCACCTAATCATCCCCAACTTCCAATTGACTCATTCACCCCCCCCCCCCCCCTCCTTCTCCTATGTAACTATTCGCCAGGTCATTGCTGTAAATAAGAATACCGTCTCAGTTAAATTACTTGGTAAAATAAGGGTTAAAAATAAATAAATACAAATAAAAATGTCATGCCAAGAGCTGTTAATGTTTCAGTGTATTTTTCCCCACAATTGAGTGTGTTCAAATTTTCCTATTCATGACGAGACAAAATTAACAGTTGCATTCATGAGACAAATGTCAATAACAAAACCTGATACAAACAAATTTATGTGAGTGCTGTAAGTACAGAAATTGTTAGCTCAGTGGGAAATGAATATCCAACTAGTCAGTGACAACTGTTTTGGAGTTTGTGAAAGCAGCAATGCAAGCTTATTACGGTATTATAGACACTATGTCCTTTCTATTCCTATGATCTTCTATGTAGAAAAACCCCCTTACATTCTAACGACTCTTGTGTAGCTTGTTAGTCTCAGCTTTTTATATATTGCATTTAATAGTTTGCAGTTCAAACCATTCCGACTCCACAGACATTTCGGGTAGCCTTCCACAAGCTTCCCACAATAAGTTGGGTGAATTTTGGCCCATTCCTCCTGACAGAGCTGGTGTAACTGAGTCATGTTTGTAGGCCTCCTTGCTCACCCATGCTTTTTCAGTTCTGCCCACACATTTTCTATAGGATTGAGGTCAGGGCTTTGTGATGGCCACTCCAATACCTTAACTTTGTTGTCCTTAAGCCACAACTTTGGAAGTATGCTTAGGGTCATTGTCCATTTGGAAGACCCATTTGCGACCAAGCTTTAACTTCCTGACTGATGTCTTGAGATGTTGCTTCAATACATCCACATAATTTTCCTGCCTCATGATGCCATCTATTTTGTGAAGTGCACCAGTCCCTCCTGCAGCAAAGCACCCCCACAACATGATGCTGCCACCCCCGTGCTTCACAGTTGGGGTGGTGTTTCTCCAAAAAGTGAGATATTTTTCCCCATCTGCAGTTGCAAACCGGAGTCTAGCTTTTGTATGGTGGTTTTGGAGCAGTGGCTTCTTCCTTGCTCAGCAGCCTTTCAGGTTATGTTGATACAGGACTTGTTTTTACCTTGGATATAGATAGTTTTGTTCCTGTTTTATCCAGCATCTTCACAAGGTCCTTTGCTGTTGTTCTGGGATTGATTTGCACCAAAGTACGTTCATCTCTAGGAGTAAGAACGCATCTCTTTCCTGAGCGGTATGACGGTCCCATGGCGTTTATGCTGGCCTACTATTGTTTGTACAGATGAACGTGGTACCTTCAGGCGTTTGGAAATTGCTCCCAAGGATGAACCAGACTTGTGGAGGTCTACACATTTTTTTTCTGAGGTCTTGACTGATTTATTTAGATTTTCCCATTATGTCAAGCGAGTTTGAAGGTAGGCCTTGAAATACATCCACAGGTACACCTCCAATTGACTCAAACGATGTCAATTAGCTTATCAGAAGCTTCTAAAGCCATGACATCATTTTCTGGAATTTTCCAAGCTGTTTAAAGGCACCGTCAAGTTAGTGTATGTGAGCTTCTGACCCCCTGGAGTTGTGGTACAGTGAATTATAAGTGAAATAATCTGTCTGTAAACAATTGTTGGAAAAATTACTTGTGTCATGCACAAAGTAGATGTCCTAACTGACTTGCCAAAACTATAGTTTGTTAACAAGAAATTTGTGGAGTGGTTGAAAAACTAGTTTTAATGACTCCAACGTCCGAATTCAACTGTTATGTAAGTAAAGTATTTGTCATTATGGGGTAATGTGTGTAGATTGAGGATTTGTGTGTGTATATATATATATATATAATCCATTTTAGAATAAAGTTGTAACGTATCAAAATGTGGATAAGTCAAGGGGTCTGAATACTTTCCGAATGCAGTGGGAAACCCTTTGGGTAAGGGGGAAATATCCTCATTGGCAACCTGGCTGTTATCAAATGTTGAAATCAGATGTCAATTATGTATATGGAGGCTTTTACATTTACATTTTAGTCATTTGAAGTGAAGTCACTTTCTTCAGCAAAGTCAGTGCTAGCAGAAAAAAGTCAAGTGTAAGAGTTATTTCACTGTGCAGTTGTGATTTCACCTCCAGAAAAGGGCCTTCAGAGCTCTAGGAATAGTACATATATTCATCTTCTGAGGAAGTTTGTAAAGATCGTCAGAATAAAATGGATAGAAATATTAGATCAATATGTCTATAGACTGCAAAAGCATGAACATCATGAGCACGCACACACACTCACATAGGATAAGGTATCTGGGGTGAGATTTCCTAAGCCTGTCTTTGCTTTGTCATTATGGGGTTGTGTGTGTGTTTATCTGCTTATATTGATATATCCCACTGTAAATTGTACAGGTAACAGCCCAAATAATGGAAACATTTGAGAAAATGAGCACTACAATGTACTCTATATGGAAAATAGGTGCTTCCAAAAAGGTGTGGTTCTTGTGTTAATTAATCAATTAACATTCCGTCGTGCTTAGGGTCATGTCTAAAAATGCTGGGAAGGCCATCATTTTGGCTACCATGGGATGACAATGCCCCCATCCACAGGGCACAAGTGGTCACTGAATGGGTTAATGAGCATGAAAAAGATGTAAAGCATATGCCATGGCTGTCTCGGTCACCAAATCTCAACACAAATAAACACTTATGGGAGATTCCAGAGCGGCGCCTGAGACAGTGTTTTCTACCACCATCAACAAAGCACCAATTTATGGAATTTCTTGTGGAAGAATGGTACCTCCAATAGAGTACCAGACACTTGTAGCGTCTATGCCAAGGTGCATTGAAGCTGTGGCCCTATTGTTGGCGTTTCCTTTATTTTGTCAGGTACCTGTATTTTCCCACTGTAATCAGCCTATACTCCAGAGTTTTATGTTTACTGTTCTGTTATTGTCTATGTGGACTGTGCATTTTGTTTGTATTGTCCATTGCTGGCAGCACCGTCTCACTAAGGCAAGTTCTGGGTATGTGTAAATGTAGGTGATTCTGAGAGTCATTGAGTCGGTCTTCCTTTATCCCCTTCTCTTCCACCCTTCCACTCTCTCTCCCCCTCAGTCCTCTTCTCGTCCTCAGTGTCTAATCTCCTCTGACAAAATCTGACCTGACCTTTGCCTTCAGGAGCTGCCGGAGGTCAACGTGACCTGGTCGGGGGAGGGGCCTCAGGCGCTGGACTCCATTAGCATCTCCATCGCTGTGGCGACCCCAAAGGGCCTCATCACCCCCATCATCACAAACGCTGCTGACAAGGGGGTGCAGGAGATCTCAGCTAATGCCAAGGTAGGGTTGAACACCGCTCTACCGATACCCGGGCACTGTTGAGCTCACAGTTCAGAATGGTGGCCTTATGTACTGTTGGAGAAATGCATGCCAGTGAGCTGCTAACTATCCTGGCCGGAGGGGATTACAATCATTAAATGTTATAGTATCTGAAATGGAATTAGCTGTCTCCATTATTTAATAGTAGTTACAAAACACTCAAATTAAAGTTCCACTAAAATGAGTGTAGGACTGTACTATCACCAGCAGCCCTTTGCTCTGAAACTGACTGAGACTGCATTCCTCAGGAGCTTTCTTTAGAAAGGTCAGGCTGGGTAATGACTTGTAGTGTGGAGGCTCATTCTGAATCACTCTCTAGGTAAACACATTAGCAGGGTTCGTGGCATTTACCTTCTTGGACCAGGGAGTATTGCAGATCTGGGTTCAAATACATGTGTATTTGTTATTTAAATACAAGTCATTATTTTCTGTGTATTTCAGTGTATTTAAGTAATGTGGCCCGAATCAACTGCTTCTATTGGAAGTATTTGAAAGTATTTTCAAATAAGGTCCTATAAATAGCCTACGATTTGAAAATATTTTTAAATCCCTGGGTTAAATGCATTGGAGTGTATTTGAGTCCGTGTGTTGGACTATTTTCATGCACCTGCTGTTATTGACAAATAGATACAGACCGCCACCCCTTGTCTTACCGGAGGCAGCTGGTTTATCTTGTCGATGCAGCATAAACCCCGCCAGCTGTATGTTATCCATGTTGTCGTTCAGCCACGACTTGGTGATATTACAGTTTTGAATGTCCTGTTGATAGGATAGTCTTGATTGGGGCTCATCCAGTTTTTATTATCCTATGATTGCACGTTGACTAATAGGATGGATGGTAGAGGCAGGTTACCCACTCGCTGTCGGATTCTTATAATGCATCCTCAACCTACGGCCCTATATCTCCCTCTCTTCTTCATGCGAATTACAGTGATTGGGGCCTTGTTCAGTGTCTGAAGTAAAACCTTTGCGTCCGATTCATCAAATAAAAAATATTTGTGCAAGATTTAAGAACTGCAAAGAATAATGCAGATAATGCTGTGGTAGAGGCCTGAAGTACAACCCTCCAGACCTGGGTTCACCTGTTTTTTTATTTATTTTTTACTTTAGTTTATTTTAGTAAATACTTCCTTAACACTTATTTTTCTTCACTGCATTGTTGGTAAGACTTTCACTGTAAGGTCTACCTACACCTGTTGTATTTGGCGCATGTGACAAATATAATGTGATTTTTGATTTGTCTGAGTTATTGGACATTTTAAGACTCAAGTTCCCTCCATCTCCATTTCAGCATCCAGCTATCAACTGAACGTGCCATAATTATACATGAATATACATACAGATATGATGAGAAAAGATCACCATGCTAGATCAGTAGAAGGTATATAAAGAGGTTTATAGTGGGGGTAGGTTTACATAGGCCTCAGCTGCCATAGGCCACTAATGGAGTCTACAGAACCACGAGTCAGTCCTTACCCTCAGGTGACTCCCTGCAGCTGGGTAGAGCGGGAGGGAGGGAGAGCTCAAACACACTTGTACATGCACATTCATTCTTGCTCGCTCTCACACACACAACACACCGGTGTGCCAGCTTAAGAAATAGACTTCTGTCTCAAGAGGCTAGTGATTAGGCTGTGTCACCAGCAGTGACAATGTAAATCCCCTCAAATGATGCGGTGGACATGTGCTCCCGATTTTGTGGCCCGCCACAACTCATTACTGTTCTCTAATATTGACTCTCCCCAGAGTGCACACAATCGCTAACAAGACACACACACAACCATGTGTATATACACTCAGACTGTTCTCTTTCTCATGCACATTTACTACACATTAAATGTGAGTCAGAAGCCTGGTTTGAGTTAGGGCAGAATGTAAACCCCTTATCAGCAGCTAATTGAATACAACATGTGGTCTGGAAAATACACAGAGCGCTCACTGGCTACCATGCCTGAATCCACTGAAAACATGATTGCTACTCCTTTCAGTGCTTTTATCGCAAATGGATCCCCATGTGTTCTATTGCGCCTCTGGGTCTTTTGACATAGTGTTTTAGATAAAAGCAGCTTCACTGCAATATCTATAAAGCATATTTACATTTGAATGAGCATGAGAGCTGTATGTAGGATTATGATACGTCATATAGATTTTTTTTGACTTTTGATTGAAGAAGGGAATGTGTGTTTTCATGTTATTGTTTGTAAAGCACCATTACATTCTGTCTTCTCTGCTCACTGAGTCATGTCAACTCCCTTTCTCAGTCTAGTCGATTCAGGTCAATAGGGAGGATGACACACTTAATACATTTGGTGAAGCAGCAACTTGGGCTCTCACTCCACTGTAGCCAATAAAGGGAAAATGTATAGTATACAAAAGTACTACTGTGTTTGAAGTTTACCCAGGACTTGTAATCAACAATGGTGTCAACTGGGGTTAAACATAGATGATAGACTACAGGACATGCATTCAGAGCTGTAAATCAAGATGAGTCGATTGTTTACACACAAGGTTCATTTCCCAATGTTAATTTAGCAGAATATTGTTGTCATTAGTCTAGTGCTGTCACATTTCACCCCAGATGGCCTGCTTAGGCTCCTTCTAAAGACTAATAGCTGATTTATGCTCGATCCTGCAATGCTGTCCCGAGGCTCCGTATGGAGGGTGTGACGCAATTGCGGCGCCTGCGGAGGCCAAATCAAGCTCCATATGGCGATGCCATGCACCTCCTAATTTTTTTAACAATGCAGAGTTCCGCAAAGCATAAGTAGTATGAATGACTTGACTTCTACAGAGGCGGTATCGCAGTAAATGCTGTATGGCCACTGCAAATGACAGATTGACCTTGCAGAGCCTTTAACTCTAAATTAGTGGGATTTTTCATTAAAAGCAATAGCCTGCAGTCTTTCCTCCCGCTCAGCCAATTTAGCTCTCATTGTGCTAATGAAAAAGCAATGTGTTGACTTCGATGGTGTTCAACAGAGTAGTATTGAACAGCACTCTGCTCTAGCTCTGTGTGTGTTGATGCCTAGGTTTATTTAAGTGATGCTAACAGAAGCTCTGGTGTGAAGCCCTTTTAGTAAAGCAGTTGGGGTGTTGACAGTATGAACTCTTGAGTGAGGATTGCCTTTAGAATGTTAACCATGTCATGTTGGAGGGAGGTTGTCAGCATTTCAACATTACAGTATGGACTTCATGGTTCAACGATATCACTGGAACTGCTAGAAACCTGATTTGATAGATATGATTGAACCAGCATCACCTCTAGACAGTAGATCATTGATTTGAGTTAGGGCAGAATGTAAACCAGTTTATCCCTGACAATCTCATTTTAGAGTAAGTCCAGAGGATCATCTGACTACATTAGATGACTGACTAAATGCTGATCTCTTCTCTCCAGGCACTGGCCCAGAAGGCTCGAAATGGGAAGCTGCTTCCTCATGAGTACCAGGGAGGCTCCTTCAGGTAAACACAACACGCCCTTGCTATTAGGGCTAGGAATTGCCAGGGGCATCACGGTACGATGATATCGTGATATTTAGGTGGCGATACGAAATGTATTGCGATTCTCACGATTCTATATGTATTGCGATGGGATACTGTGATTTTTATAGTGACTTGACATTCCAAACATATTGCTCACAATACATTGCCTTCATAAAGTATTCATACCCCTTGCTTAGTCCACATTTTGTTGTTGCAGCCTTAATTCAAAATTGATTAAGTAATTTTTTTTCTTCAACCATTTACACACAATGCCCCATAATGAAAACATGTTTTTAGACATGTTTGCAAATGTATTGAAAGTGAAATACAGATATCTAATTTACCACCAAGACTCTTTCTAGAGCTGGCCGGGGGAGAAGGGCCTTCGTCAGGGAGATGACCAAGAACCCAATGGTCACTCTGACAGAGCTCCAGAGTTCCTCTGTGGAGATGGTTGTCCTTCTGGAAGGTTCTCCCATCTCTGCAGCACTCCACCAATCAGGCCTTTATGGTAGAGGGGCCAGACGGAAGCCACTCTTCAGTAAAAGGCACATGACAGCCCGCTTATAGTTGCCAAAAGTCAACTAAAGGACTCTGACCACGAGAAACAAATTTCTCTGGCCTGATAAACCACAATTGAACTCTTTGGCCTGAATGCCTTGCATCATGTTAGGAGGAAACCTGGCACCATCCTTTCGATGAAGCATGTTGGTGGCATCATCATGCTGTGGGGATGTTATCCAGCGGCAGGGACTGGGAGAGGCCTCAGCTGCTATAGGCCACTAATACAACCCTACAGACCTGGGTTCACATGTTTTATTTATTTTTTACTTCAGTTTATTTTAGTAAATACTTTCTTAGCACACTAGTCAGGATATAGGGAAAGATGAGCGGAGCAAAGTACAGAGAGATACTTGATGGAAACCTGCTCCAGAGCGCTCAGGACCTCAGACTGGGGCGAAGCTTCACCTTCCAACAGGACAACTCTAAGCAAACAGCCAAGGCAATGCAGGAGTGGCTTCGGGACAGGTCTCTGAATGTCCTTGAGTGGCCCAGCCAGAGCCCGGACTTGAACCCGATTGAACATCTATGGAGTTACCTGAAAGTAGCTGCACAGCGACGCTCCATCCAACCTGACAGAGCTTGAGAGGATCTGCAGAGAAGAATGGGCGAAACTCCCCAAATACAGGTGTGCCAAGCTTGTAGCGTCATACCCAAGAAGACTTGAGACTGTAATCGCTGCCAAAGGTGCTTCAACAAAGTACTGAGTAAAGGGTCTGAATACTTATGTAAATGTGATACTTCAGGGTATTCTTCTCACTATGTCATTATGGGGTGTGTGTGTGTGTGTGTGTGTGTGTGTGTGTGTGTGTATTTCATCCATTTTAGAATAAGGCTTTAACAAAATGTAGAACAAGTCAAGGGGTCTGAACTCTTTCCGAATGCACTTTATAAGCACTTTATTTCTCTCCTGAACTTATTTACACTTGCCATAACAAAGGGGTTGAATATTTATTGACTGAAGACATCTTTTCGTATTTTGTTAATTTTAAAAACATAATTCCACTTTGACATTATAGGGTATAATGTCTAGGCCAGTGACGCATCTGAATTTAACACATTTTTAAGTCAGGCGGTTACATAACAAAATGTGGAAAAAGTCAGGGGGTGTGAATTCTTTCTGAAGGCACTACGTCTGCTACAGAGGAACAAGATAGAGCCATGACAAAAAAAAGTTTTGTTGGCTCCATATTTCAAAATATGGAGAACAAGCTATGAAGAAAGTTTCGGTGCAGGTACAGCCAACAAGCACCAATATAATATTGCGATGCAGTGCCCTAGACCACTGCGCCACCCGGGAGGCCCCCGAGGTGTACAGTTTTAACTTGTTTGTATAGCGAGTTAAATTAACAAATATGGATTGTCAATCAAAATTGGCAAACGCAAAAAATCTCTCCTCACATCAACCCTCAACACTTTGACGCACAGTCTGGGTATTTATATGCTGACCTCGAGCATCTTGTTATTGGTCAATACTCCTGTCCACCGTTGATTGGCAGATGTGTGAAGTAAATGTGCGTGCCCACGGAACAGTTTTTCGAGATGGAGGGAGAGACATCCGCACGAGCTCAGTCATCCACATAAAGGGATGCACGTGCAATTATTGAACTGGGAACATTTTCACGCAGGGAGACATTTTACAGCATGATGTCACAATTAGAACGATTGGGAACTATTTCACGGGGGAAGATTTGTACAAGGCATGAGGTAATAATTCCTGTATAGTTCAGTGGTCTGCTGATAAAGAAGCAGTCCTAAATGTCCTGCTATTAGTTATAACCCAGACCCATAAAATAGCTCGTCCATATATTATGCATATTCTACATTATCACATGCAGGCATGAAGAGAATATGTGGCCAGACGACAAGAGCCATCAATTACATGGCCATCCATTCCAGTGGAGGGAGGGCGGGCTGTTTTAATGCATTCAAATTAATGGGGTCTTTTAGACATAAATGGGGTTTTTGTCTCGGAGAGGAGGATAATTAATTCCTATAGAGGATGTGAGCTCTTTCTATCTCTCCTTGAAGATATACTCAGCAAATAAAGAAACGTCCCTTTTTCAGGACCCTGTCTTTCAAAGATAATTCGTAAAAATCCAATTAACTTCACATTAACCAGCACCTGTGGAACTGTCGTTAAGACACCAACTTTATCCATTCGTCCATCCATCCCCAAGGCCTGTATGTCATTAAGCCACACAGCAAATTGCCTATGGATGTTATTGCTTACCAGACACAGAGCTAGGATGGTCTCTCTCTGTGTTCACCTCTGTTGTTGCAAGTGGCACATTGTCTTTGTCTGTTGAGGAAATGTTCCCTCTGGTGTCCTCTTGTATTCAGTTTTAATTCACCTCTCACCCTTCTTTACGATGTGAGTGAATGCTGTATTGAATTTATTAGTAACAGGAAATCTGTAGTAAAAAGGCCCCGTTATCTCTGACTGTAATCTCCCCTTGGTTAATTGTCTGCATGTTTTCCCTGGCTGAGCCATATTTATAATGGGATATCCATTGTCTCCTATTTCTCTCCCTTCTCTCACCACCCTTCTTTCTTTCTCGCACTCCTTCATACCTCCCCCTCATTCTCCTATCTCTCCTTCCCCTATTTATTCCTCACAAATCAAATGAGCTTTATTGGCATGAAAGATTAAATCTCTCTCTCGCTCTCTCTGACAGTATTTCTAACCTGGGAATGTTTGGCATCAGTGAGTTCAGTGCGGTGATCAACCCTCCCCAGGCGTGTATCCTGGCTGTGGGAACATCAAGGGCTGTGCTGCATCTGACCGAGGAGACCGGTGCCCTGAGCACCCAGCAGCTGATGACCGTCACCCTGTCCAGCGATGGGCGCCTTGTGGACGACGAGCTGGCATCACGCTTCCTGGACAAGTTCCGTGCCAACCTGGAGCGGCCACAGCGCATGACACTGAACTGAGAGGGGGATGAAGAGGAAGTGAAGGAGAGCAAGGGAAACACTTCCATCATGAAGCCTATTTCATGCTTGTAAGAGAAGCGGTCAGACAGTTAATTTAAGTTAATTTTAACTAAATGACCATTGTCAATGCACATTTCAATGTTAGGTGTGCTATTGGCCTGTACATAGTATATAGTCGTTTTGACTGTTTATGACCTATGCTATGTCCGGATCATCACTCCTAAGGCTTTGGGATGGAGGTGTGTAAGTGTACTATTGCTGCAGAGGTCTATGTTCTGTAGTGGAGCCCCAGACAAATGTTACCATAACAGGGTACGTCTCAGTTAACCTGAGGGAGGTTGGAGCTGCATGGGAGCTATTCTAACACACCATGTTGGTATCTAAAGTGGCTATTCCAGTCCCATATATCAAGTCCCAATGCAACAACCCATGTCACAATTAGTTCTCATTCTTTCACCTGGATAATTCTAACATGTTTTTGTACATTTCTTTTGTGTTTATTATGGGCCATCAAAGCACTGCATTTCTTCTGTGCAACTCATTCTACCCCTGACAGAGTGAGTGGCACTTTGAAATTCCTCTGAACATTCTGACTGTTGTGATTTTTGGGTGTCCTGATAGGTTGAGGAAAGCAAACAAGTCCACTGATATCTCTCACGATTGTGCGTATGAAAGGTTTTAACTTATTTAAATACAAATGTAGTCTATCATAACCATCCCCAAAACAGATATATATATTGACAAAGCAAACCAATAAATTGCATTCAACTCACAAAAGGCCTACTGTTCTGTGTTTTATTTACCAATGTCTCCTCCATCCTGTCTTATATAATCCTCTCCAGATGTGTCTGGGTCTGTGTGTGCTTAATTGGAATCTGAAGCCAGAGATTTGCATCATGGCTATTGCATAGAAACCAATTAGAATAATTTGCTGGCTAGATAGGGTTGTTAAGCCTCCGGCGACAGATGGATTTGCGCTCTAAGTATGTTTAGAACAGCTGTTTACATGTGTGTGTCAGCACTAGTGGGGCACTGTATCCTCCATAAACACACAGACACTATAACATTTCCAGTCTGTCCAATGACATCAGTATCCCACTCCCTTTACCCCAACAGAGCTCATCTTTGTTAAATCAGAGGTGCTCAATATAAGTTTGACTTGGAGATCTGAGGCGTTCCCGGATTCATCTTATCCCCCTTGTGAGAGAACACATGGCCTGGAGGATGACCCTGGGACCTGCTCCGTTGACACACAATGTGAGAAGCGCTTTTAAACAGGTCGTACATACGTGCACTTGTCCAATGAGAATGAAATCAAATGTATTTATATAGCCCTTCGAACATCAGCTGATATCTCAAAGTGCTGTACAGAAACCCAGCCTGAAACCCCAAACAGCAAGCAATGCAGGTGTAGAAGCACGGTGGCTAGGAAAAACTCCCTAGAAAGGCCAAAACCTAGGAAGAAACCTAGAGAGGAACCAGGCTATGTGGGGTGGCCAGTCCTCTTCTGGCTATGCCGGGTGGAGATTGTAACAGAACATGGCCAAGATGTTCAAATGTTCATAAATGACCAGCATGGTCAAATAATCACAGGCAGAACAGTTGATACTGGAGCAGCAGCACGGCCAGGTGGACTGGGGACAGAATGGAGTCATCATGTCAGGTAGTCCTGAGGCATGGTCCTAGGGCTCAGGTCCTTAGAGAGAGAGAGAGAGTATACTTAAATTCACACAGGACACCGGATAGGACAGGAGAAGTACTCCAGATATAACAAACTGACCCTAGCCCCCCGACACAAACTACTGCAGCATAAATACTAGAGGCTGAGACAGGAGGGGTCAGGAGACACTGTGGCTCCATCCAAGGACACCCCCGGACAGGGCCAAACAAAGGATATAACCCCACCCACTTTGCCAAAGCACAGCCCCCACACCACTAGAGGGATAACTTCAATCACCAACTTAGCATCCTGAGACAAGGCCGAGTATAGCCCACAAAGTTCTCCGACACGGCACAACCCAAGGGGGGGCGCCAACCCACTTTTATTATTATTTATTATATACTTTTCGTTACAGCACCCATACTCTCAAACATTCCTTTACACGCTATCTATCCCTAAACACGCTACCTATCAATCAAATTGATTTATAAAGGCCTTTTTACATCAGCATATGTAATGTACATTATATTTTGCCGTCTGAACAGCCTCAATGCATTGGGGAATGGACTCTTCAAGGTGTCGGAAGCGGTTCACAGGGATGCTGGCCCGTGTTGACTCCAATGCTTACCACAGTTGTCAAGTTGGCTGGATGTCCTTTGGGTGGTGGACCATTCTTGATACACACGGGAAACTGTTGAGCGTGACAAATGCACTCAAATCGTGTGCCTGGCACATACTACCATAACCTGTTCAAAGGCACTTAAATATTTTGTCTTGCCCAGTAACCCTCTCTCTGAATGGCACACTTACACAATCCATTTCTCATGGCTTAAAAATAATTTAACTCCCCTTCATCTTCACTGATTTGATGTGGATTTAACAAGTGACATCAGTAAGGGATCATAGTTTTCACCTGGATTCACCTATGTCATGGAAAGAGCAGGTTCGTAATGTTTGTGTACTCAGTGTATATGTCATTGTCTTTCAGGAAATTGCTGATTCTATCTACTGTAGGCACAGGAAATTCAGACACTTGCTATATTCAGAAAGGCTATGGTATTCCATGTGTTTCAAAGGAGAAATGGGCACACCAATGAAACATGAAATCCACTAAAATTATACTGGTTACAATTACCAGGACCCAATTAAGAGTCCCCTCCTAAAAGGCAATGCAACCAATGCATAACCCAGGGTCCTTCCCACTATTTCACCGGTGACAGTGCTGTTTCCATCGCTCACACTGCATACAACCACACTACAATGACCGTGGTGAGAGAACATTTTGTTCTTCCTTTGAGGTTGGCTGGAGCCGTTGCTTTGGAAGCAGGGAAAGATGTGTGCATTCTGTGTTGAGGGGAGGGGGAGTGGGGGAGATAGACAAGCGGGGGTTCAGGGGGCACACAGGCAATTGGCACCACACAGCTGCTTTCTACAGTGTGCCTACTGTTCTTCCACCCATTTCCACACACACCCAGCCACTGTCTCCTAGTTACCACGGTGATGGAAGGTGCGCTAAAGAAAGAGAAAAGAACAAACACCTCTGAACATTTCAGCTGGAGTTATAACAACCTCGCTACAATATAGGGAAAATACTCCTGTTACAGAATGACAGCTATTCTGTTCCCACTGTCCCTATCTCACACACAACCTTGAAAGGCCAGCTTAATATTTTGTGGTGTTCAGCTATTGTTTTTGACAGTGCCGTACCATGTGATATTTTATGTATACAGAATATGTGCAAGACGTTCTATGTGGTATAGCTTTGCTTTTTACACAGGATGAAATATGCTATTACCCTAAATCCCCCAATAGCCGCACCAGCCAAGATAATCTCCTTCCTCATCTCTGCCAATTGAAAATTGAATCCATGAATTCCATAGTAATGGTCTCATATCCCCTCCATTGTGCAGGCTGCTGCATAGTATATATGGATGCAGGGGAGGCAGCAGCTGTTGCATGCATGTACAGTAGGTTTGAGTCCACCTATGACAACCATCGGCCCATAGATTAGATTTGGCCAAAGGTCTGATTCGACAACCAGGCTGTGGAGGGGGTCCATCAAAGACTCTGTGTCATACCAGGGAGATTCACAGGATGGAGAGGGGGTGGTCATTGCTCCTAAATTATGAGTTTATACATCCTTTCACAAGCATTGTTTGGATGCCATATGAGGAAGGCACCTACCACAGAACCTTGGCACTAGACAGGTGGAAGTGTTGGTAACGTGGATACATTCACATAGCCATTAGGAACTAATGTAGCAACAGTATACTAATCACAACCTTAATAGGTCTATTGACAAACAGCGGTGCTGTCTTTTATTGGGAAGTCAGAAGTGTTCCGGAATGGTGTTGGACATTTCATCCACAGGCACAAAGTCTATGTCATAAAAATTAATGAAAACAAAAACGTGCTCTTTGGTCTTAATTTTAGGTTAGGGTTAGGCATCATGTTAGCAGTGTGGGTAAGATTAGGGTTAGGTTTAAAATCTAATTTTAAGAAGATAAATGGTAGAAATAGGCAAGGTTTATGACTTTGTGACTGTGGTAACTACCCAGCTAGCATATTTAGTTCCTTGGAAGTTGTGGGAACGTACATTTTTGGTTTCCCATTGGTTCTGGGTTTGAACCCATCAGTTTCCAAAACGGTAAAATGGAAAGTTTTAAACATTCTCAGAACGGATGGGAAAATGTCACTTGTTCTGGGAACATACATTTTTAGGTTGCAGGAGGTTTCTGAGAACGTTTTAAGGTTATTTTGAGTTATATCCTTAAATCTTTCACTAAGATTTCCAGCTTATTTTGGGTTAACTGTTTTGAACACCAAGCACAGATAGGACAGACACATGGAAGTTCATTTGCTTAGTCATTAATTACATTTTACTCATTTATCAGACACTCTTGTCCAGAGTGGCTTACTGTAGTGATTGCATACATTTTCATACTTTTTTTTCCTGTACTCGTCCCCCATGGAAATTGAACCCACAACCCTGGCGTTGCAAGCACCATGCTCTACCAACTGAGCCACACAGGACTATTAATCATGCTAACACATACATGTTTATTTTGGCACAACGTCAGTGGGATTCAACCCTGTCATCTTCTGTTCTCTAGCCATGGAATTAGTCCACTACGCCACCAAGATAAAGCAAGCATGCTATGTATTTTATTTTATTCCTCGTACAAGCTGTTCATTTTAGGCTATTCAAACAGACCCCACTTCAAAGGAATCAAACCTTCATCAAGATCAGGTGTGGCCAATTATTGAGCGCAGCCAACACACTTTAACATCATAGAGCAGTGGTTCTCAATCCTGTTTCCTTTTTTCCCTTTTTCCTTTTTTCCTTTTTTCCCTTGCCCTAGCACTACACACCTGTATATAGACTATTTTTTTTCTACTGTGTTATTGACTTGTAATTGTTTACTCCATGTGTAACTCTGTGTTGTCTGTTCACACTGCTATGCTTTATCTTGGCCAGGTCGCAGTTGCAAATGAGAACTTGTTCTCAACTAGCCTACCTGGTTAAATAAAGGTGAAATAAAAAATAAAAAAATTAATTTAAAAAATAATAATAAAAGTCTGATGGTGAGTTGATGATTTGGATCAGGTGTGTAGTCCTAGGGCAAAAACAAAAATGAGATAGAGGAACTAGAGATTTTTGTTGTTGACAACGGATGTATATGTTTTAAATAACATTCTTAGAACATTCTTTGAATGTTACTAATGTCGTCTTGTGGTTTATGTGCTGAAGTACTGAAATTCCCACTAGAAATTATGTTTCTGAACGTTCTGAGAACATGCCTTTAAATAGAAGCATGAAGAAACCTGTAGAAAAAAACCTGTAGAAAATGCTGAAGTACTGAAATTCCCACAGAGGAACATCATAACATTCCCAATACCAAATCAGTTGGAGAATTTTGGAGAATTTTCCTAGAACATTACCAAAATTGAAATTAAATGTAACCACGTTTGAACTTGTAGGAAACATTCTGTTAAAGTAACCTAGAAAACAATGCTTTTTTTGTAAAGTTGGTTAAATGTGCTGAGAATTATCCAAAGCCAAGTAAACATCCTTCCCCAGAAAGTAGTGGGAAGGTTGGATGCAAAATAACCATAAGACAACCATGCTATAAGAAACATATGGCTCTTAGAACATTATGTGCTAGCTGGGTAGTTATGACCAAAGAATTTTGACATTTTGCCAGCCTCCTGCCACAGTGACATTTCCTTCCCTGAGCAGAGGCTGCCTGTCTCTGTCATTACATTGTTGTAGATGCTCTTATCCAGAGCAACTTAAGGTAGTGAGTGCTTACATTTTCATACTGGCACCCCCATGGGAATCAAACCCACAACCCTGCAAGCACAATGCTCTACCAACTGAGCTACATGGAGCATACAGCCCAATACCCAGAACATCTAGAGTCAGGCACCGCTCGCTGTAGAGGAACACGTCCGATTGGCTGGTTTTAAAAGATACATGGTTTTGATGAAATGAGGGCTGAGTCTTAAGGAAGGAGAGCATGGTGTAGTGTCTGGGGTGTAGGGCTGGAGGTCAGACTTACAAACACACAGCATGGCGAGTCACATGACATCAGTAATACCACGGACAGTTGCCATGGAGACAGAAGAGGGCCAATACTGTCATGAAGAGGGCCAATACTGTCATGGTGTGATGGTTTGGCTATTATACTAGTGTCCAGATGTCCGTCAGATCCAACTTATGATGGGTGTGTGCACATATGTACGTGCGTACATGTGACCATGAGAGTTTTGGAGCTTTGGTTAAAGGGATCTGACATAATGGAGATGTTTGATTACAGACCCAATGGGGAACATGCAGGCCAGGCAGACAGCCTGCTGCTCATTGTGATGTGGGGGAAAAATAAACTTCCTTCGGCAGTGGAAGTTGGGGGGGGGGGCTTCATTTAACATTGGGAGAGAGAGACGGAGACAGACAGAGGGATGTACTCCACCACTCTACACCACCCCACGCCCCTCTCTCTCCCTCGGCTCTACCACTCCAACCCTCTCTCTCTCCCTCCACCTTACCCCTCCCTCCCTGTTCCCCCACCCACTGAGCTTCATCAAAGCAGTGAACCATACATTCATGTCTTAACAGGTCCAGGCATTTATTTTTCATATTTGCCCATAAGCAAACAAAAAATTCTCATCCAGTGGTGACGCTGCTAGTGGCTGGTGATTTTAATGCAGGAAAACTGAAACCCATTTTACCTAATTTCTACCAGCATATCACGTGTGGAACTAAATGGTTGAGCTAGTAATAGGTATTGGGGAAGCTTTTTCTCTTTTGTGGTTTGATGTACTCAATTGGGGCGAGAGCAGGTTGTTATTTGTCCATAATTGGTTGACTTTGACTATGGCTAACATTGAGGAATTCTTCCAAGTCCCGAGGGAGGAGTTTCTGGATTGCTATATTAAAGACCAATTGTTACGAATTGCGTAACATTGAGATTGATGATAAACGTCTGACTAGACGGTTAAGTCCATACTAACGGCCAACTTGATCGAATCCAGCATTCTAATGGAGTAATTTCGTTCTGGTTTTGCTACATTTCGGTCCACAGCAAATGCCCTAATCCTGTCTTATCTTTTGAACAGCAAAAGGAAATATTGCTACAACTAGAGCATGATAGGCTGAAACAGCAACACACCTTGAAGGATGAAAGGCTTAAACAAGAAACGGAGTGTGTCAAACTGACGCCGCAACAAGTGCGTTTTAGATTTGGTCAGAGATGGTAAACTCTCTGAAATGTCTCTTAATGACAGTTATGATGATTTCTCCAGAGGTCGTGCTCAGCTTTCCTTCGACGTAGCTGGAAACTTGAGGATCCTGCTGAAATTCAGTGGAAAGCAACCTGAGATTTCTTTTACTGGTTGAAAGGGTACCTGTTTCCAGGAATTGGCCTGACACCGACCGTACATTGATGTTGCAATGTGTGCTAAATGGGAAAGCACAAGAGGCCTGTTGGCTCTTAACGTTGCTGACAGCCAGAACTATGGAAGAGTTGAAGCTGCTGTGTTGCACACCTATGAGTTAGTTCCTGAAGCGTATCACCAGCGGTTTAGAACCTGGATAAAAGCTGACAGACTTATGTTGAGTTCACACGGGATTTGCACACCCAGTTTAACCGATGGTTCATTTCGTTGGATGGTACAACCTACGAGCAGTTGTGCAGCTTAGTTGTGCTGGAGCAGTTCTGTCTCTGACCGCCTTGCCACATACATAAATGAGCATAATGTACAGACCGCCTCTGAGGCTGCCATGTTGTGCTGATGCATGTGCTGACACATAAAGATTACTTTGGGGAACCCTGTCTTCGCAATTATGGTCGCAGGGAGAGTTTTGTGACAAAAATGATTTCCTACTGGGCCTGATCTTGTCTCAAGGAGTTGACTATGGTTCCGATGTGAAATCAGATCATGGCAAAATCTGCAATTACTACCATGGTAAAGGTCATTGGAAAAATGAATGCCCTGTCCTTTAGAGTTAAAGCTAGGTTTTCTGGGGTTAATGCGCCCGTAAAGCCTACGGCATTAGCAGCACTTGCTAAGGACCAGTTAAAAGAACCATTGGGTATGGTTGACATTGCACCCATCTATTCACCATTCGTTAGAGAGTTACGTATGGCTGATAGGTAACCAAGAGTGGGTCCCAGTTAAAGTCCTGTGAGACACTGGTGCTTCAGTCTTTCATTCTGTAGTCAGTGCTCCATTTTTATCTTGCTCCGAAGGATAGGTTTGTATATTTAGTTTGTCCCTTTACACAAACTTGTGCACTCGACAGAACTGGTACAAGGTGAGGTCATCATAGGAGTGCGTCCCTCATTGTCTGTCGAAGGAGTGGTGGTGATTCTAGGAAATTACCTTGCCAGTGTGTGGGTCTGGCAAGGTGGATTATCACCTCCCATAGTTTCCATGCCTTCGGCCCATCTCAGAGGTGCCAGATGAAAGATCCTGACCTTCCTTCCCTTGTCTGCTCCCCCAAAATGTATACAGCCATATACAGTGGTACGTCAGGTTTCGGAGTTGAACTATGTGGTTGCAAATCCACAAAGGAAAAAGGCTACACAGCTCTGTCATGTGAATTTGTTGAAGCCTTGCTATGCAGTGTCCGAAACAGAGGTTGATGCGGTGTTGTCTGTACCTTCAAGCTTTTCCACTTGAGATTCGTCATTAAGGGGGAGGACAATGTTTTCGGTGGATGCTTTGTCCCGTCTGCTCTCTCCTTAGCCGTCCTGTTTAATAATGAATGTTCTATGACAATTTGGTCTCCTCTCTCTTGGTCTCTCTCTTCCTCTCCTTTTCTTAATGTGTATCCAGCTGGAGGTGTGGGTTGAGTTAAGTGGTGGACCAGGGTGGTTGGATGTCCAGGGAGTGTGCAAGTATATTTGTATTGTCTATTGCTTGTACATACACGTGATTTTAAAAGGTTTGTATATTTTGGTTTGGCCCATCGCGGGTTATCTGTATTTCCATACCCCCTTTTTGTTCTATTTTGCCTGACCTTCGGCTTGCAAGGTATGTTCTTGTCACGACATCCGCCGAAGTCGACTCCTCCCCTTGTTCGGGCGGCGGTCGATGTCACCGGTCTTCCAGCCATCACCGCTCCACTTTCATTGTTCCCTGGTTAGCTCGTCATGACCCCACTATTTCATGGCAACAGAGGGCTTTCACGGGGTGGTCGCAAGAGTGCTCGGCGAGGTGTGTTGGGGTTTCCATTGGTGCTACCACGGTGGAAAGTCCAGACCAGGTCACCACCATGTGCATCCCCCCTGAATATGCCGATTTGGCTCTCGCCTTCTCCAAAAAGAAGGTGAATCATTACCACCCCATCGACAGGGGGATTGTGCGATAAATCTCCTGGTAGACGCCGCACTTCCGAGGAGTCATGTGTATCCCCTGTCACAAGCGGAGACGGCGGCTATGGAGACATACAGTGCCTTGCGAAAGTATTCGGCCCCCTTGAACTTTGCGACCTTTTGCCACATTTCAGGCTTCAAACATAAAGATATAAAACTGTATTTTTTTGTGAAGAATCAACAACAAGTGGGACACAATCATGAAGTGGAACGACATTTATTGGATATTTACATTTTTTTTAACAAATCAAAAACTGAAAAATTGGGCGTGCAAAATTATTCAGCCCCTTTACTTTCAGTGCAGCAAACTCTCTCCAGAAGTTCAGTGAGGATCTCTGAATGATCCAATGTTGACCTAAATGACTAATGATGATAAATACAATCCACCTGTGTGTAATCAAGTCTCCGTATAAATGCACCTGCACTGTGATAGTCTCAGAGGTCCGTCAAAAGCGCAGAGAGCATCATGAAGAACAAGGAACACACCAGGCAGGTCCGAGATACTGTTGTGAAGAAGTTTAAAGCCGGATTTGGATACAAAAAGATTTCCCAAGCTTTAAACATCCCAAGGAGCACTGTGCAAGCGATAATATTGAAATGGAAGGAGTATCAGACCACTGCAAATCTACCAAGACCTGGCCGTCCCTCTACACTTTCAGCTCATGCAAGGAGAAGACTGATCAGAGATGCAGCCAAGAGGCCCATGATCACTCTGGATGAACTGCAGAGATCTACAGCTGAGGTGGGAGACTATGTCCATAGGACAACAATCAGTCATATATTGCACAAATCTGGCCTTTATGGAAGAGTGGCAAGAAGAAAGCCATTTCTTAAAGATATCCATAAAAAGTGTTGTTTAAAGTTTGCCACAAGCCACCTGGGAGACACACCAAACATGTGGAAGAAGGTGCTCTGGTCAGATGAAACCAAAATTGAACTTTTTGGCAACAATGCAAAGCGATATGTTTGGCGTAAAAGCAACACAGCTCATCACCCTTAACACACCATCCCCACTGTCAAACATGGTGGTGGCAGCATCATGGTTTGGGCCTGCTTTTCTTCAGCAGGGACAGGGAAGATGGTTAAAATTGATGGGAAGATGGATGGAGCCAAATACAGGACTATTCTGGAAGAAAACCTGATGGAGTCTGCAAAAGACCTGAGACTGGGACGGAGATTTGTCTTCCAACAAGACAATGATCCAAAACATAAAGCAAAATCTACAATGGAATGGTTCAAAAATAAACATATCCAGGTGTTAGAATGGCCAAGTCAAAGTCCAGACCTGAATCCAATCGAGAATCTGTGGAAAGAACTGAAAACTGCTGTTGACAAATGCTCTCCATCCAACCTCACTGAGCTTGAGCTGTTTTGCAAGGAGGAATGGGAAAAAATGTCAGTCTCTCGATGTGCAAAACTGATAGAGACATACCCCAAGCGACTTACAGCTGTAATCGCAGCAAAAGGTGGCGCTACAAAGTATTAACTTAAGGGGGCTGAATAATTTTGCACGGCCAATTTTTCAGTTTTTGATTTGTTAAAAAAGTTTGAAATATCCAATAAATGTCGTTCCACTTCATGATTGTGTCCCACTTGTTGTTGATTCTTCACAAAAAAATACAGTTTTATATCTTTATGTTTGAAGCCTGAAATGTGGCAAAAGGTCGCAAAGTTCAAGGGGGCCGAATACTTTCGCAAGGCACTGTATGTCTCTGAATCCCTGCGTCAGGGGTGCATTCGGTCCTCCACTTCACCCATCTCCTCGAGTTTCTTTTTTGTGAAGAAGAAGGAGGGAGGTCTGCGCCCGTGTATTGACTATCGAGGTCTAAATCAAATCACGGTGAGGTACAGTTACCTGCTACCTCTCATCTCCACGGTGATTGAGTCAATGCACTGGGCCTGCTTCCTCACTAAACTGGATCTCAGGAGTGCTTACAACCTGGCGCGTATCATGGAGGGAGACGAGTGGAAGACGGCGTTCAGTACCACAAAAGGGCATTATGAGTACCTTGTCATGCCGTACGGGTTGATGAATGCTCCATCAGTCTTCCAATCCTTTGTAGACAAGATTTTCAGGGCCTTGCCCGGGCAGGGTGTAGTGATGTATATCGATAACGTTCTGATATACTCCACTATACGCGCCGAGCATGTGTCCCTGGTGCGCAGGGTGCTTGGCGACTGTTGGAGCATGACCTGTACGTCAAGGCTGGGAAATGCCTGTTCTTTCAGCAGGCCTTCTCCTTCCTAGGGTATCCCATTTCCACCTCAGGGGTGGAGATGGAGAGTGACCGCATTTCAGCCGTGCGTAATTGGCCGACTCTCACCACGGTAAAGGAGGTGCAGCGGTTTTTAGGGTTTGCCAATTACTACCGGATTTATCTGGGGTTTTGGACGGGTGTCGGCTCCCATTACATCACTGCTGAAGGGGGATCCTGTACGTTTGCAGTGGTCGGCGGAGGCGGACAGGGCTTTTGGGCAGCTAAGGGCTCTGCTTACCTCGGCTCCCGTGCTGGCCCATCCGGATCCCTCTTTGGCATTCATAGTGGAGGTGGACGATTCAGAGGCTGGGATAGGAGCTGTGCTCTCTCTGCACCTGGGCATGCCACCGAAGCTCCGCCCCTGTGCTTTCTTCCCGAAAAAGGTCAGCCCGGCGGAGCGGAACTATGATGTGGGGGACTGGGAGCTGTTGGCTGTGGTTAAGGCTTTGAAGGCATGGAGACATTGGCTTGAGGGGGCTAAACACCCTTTTCTCATCTGGACTGACCACCGCAACCTGGAGTACATCCAGACAGCGAGGAGACTATTACTAGCCCACTCAGGCAAGGTGGGCCATGTTTTTTTTACACACTCCTCTCCCTCACAGGGAAACACCACTATCCTGGTCGTTGTGGGTCGTTTCTCTAAGTCCTGTCGTCTCCTCCCTCTGCCCGGTGTCCCTACGGCCCTAGAGACTGCGGAGGCCTTGTTTACACACGTCTTCCGCCACTACGGGGTGCCTGAGGATAGTGTCTGATCGAGGTCCCCAGTGCACTTCGAGAGTCTGGAGAGCATTCATGGATCGTCTGGGAGTCTCGATCAGCCTTACCTCAGGTTTTCACCCCGAGAGTAATGGGCAGGTGGAAAGCGTGAACCAGGACGTGGGCAGGTTTCTGCGGTCTTATTGCCAGGACTGGCCTGGGGGAGTGGGCGGCTTCCGTGCCCTGGGCAGAGATGGGGCAGAACTCGATCCGCCACTCCTCCACTACCCTTTCCCCCTTCAAGTGCGTATTGGGGTACCAGCCGGTTCTGGCGCCGTGGCATCAGAGTCAGACCGAGGCACCTGCGGTGGACAACTGGTTCCGGCGTGCGGAGGAGACATGGGAAGCTGCCCATGTTCGCCTCCTGCGGGCCGCACTGCGCCAAAAAAACAGCATGGACTGTCACCCCAGTGAGGCCCCGGACTGGGTCTGGCTCTCGACCCGAAACCCGTCCCTCCGTCTACCCTGCCAGAAGCTGAGCCCGCGGTTTATGGGGCCATTTAAAGTCCTGAGGAGAGTAAACGAGGTGTGTTACAGGTTACAGCTTCCTCCCGATTACCGAATTAACCCCTCGTTCCATGTGTCTCTCCTCAAGCCAGTGGTGGTTGGTCCGCTCCAGGAGTCTGAGGTACGGGGATCTTCCTCCGCCCCCTCTGGACATTGAGGGGGCCCCGGCGTACTCCGTTCGGTCCATCCTGGATTCGAGACGTTGGGCGAGGGGCCTTCAATACCTCGTGGAGTGGGTGGGGTACGGTGCGGAGGAGAGGTGCTGAGTTCCGGTGGAGGACCTGTTGGACCCTTCAACGCTGCCGGAGTTCCACCATCTCCAACCATCTCCGGGTCGTCCCGAGGCCGGTGTCGGCATGCTGCTGGAGCCGCGCGCAAAGGCAGGGTACTGTCACGACTATCGCCAAAGTCGGCTCCTCTCCTTGTTCGGGCTGCGTTCGGCGTCACCGGTCTTCTAGCCATCGCCGCTCCACTTTTCATTGTTCCATTTGTTTTGTCTTGTTTCCCCGCACACCTGGTTTACATTCCCTAATCACACTACATACATATTCCCTCTGTTCCCCCCCATGTCTTTGTGTGGAATTGTTTTGTTACGTGTTTTGTGTGACATGCCAGGCTGGTTTTTCCCCGGTACCGTGTTTAACCCGAAGTGTGTTTAATTGTTAAACATTTGCCTTATTACAAAGCCAAGGTAATGTTACACAATGTGCTGTTATGCAACCATAAGTTTTGTTACAATGTGGACAATATAAAGATTTATGTTAACAAGTTTCACTGAGCTCGCTAACTAGGGTACCTATTGTAACTTGTGAGTACTCGGGACAGTGTTTGAGTGAGTTTCTATGTGCTCGAACAGGTGCCTGAGAGCTGTGACTGCATTTGACTTGTATTGTATGGTGTGCTGTTGTGCACTGAATGTGTGCACGCAGCACCTGTTATTTATTTTTGATGCTCTCTTTTGCCTGAGAGCTGTGACTGTGCCAAGGGCTAAAATATTGTGTGTTGTCTCTTCGTGTGCAGTTTTTAATATGTTAGAGAAGGCTCTTTCTTGTCAGCAACACTCAGTCTGTGATCAGAAGGCCCCGTAAAAAGTTTCCCAAACGTCAGCGTGAGTGCGCTGTCTGTGGAAGCACTAATCACTGGACCAAAGCTCACTGTCAGATGCACCAGCTGTGTTTCAAATGCTTCTCTCCGGGCCACATAAGCTTTGACTGTAGTGAGACTGGGCAGCGACAGAGCCCTGGATGTGGACAGACTGGCAGGTCTCAGGAAAACTAGAAAGCCTCCATTCTGAGGAGGGCAATGTGGGATAGTCAAATTTTTCCTCCACTGATGATGATATCCAATCTGTTTATTCTTATTTTTGTGAGTCAGTACCCAAGAACAACACAGTAATTTTTCAGTACACAATGAGAATTACTCAGAACGACAGTTTGTTTTACACCACCGTGCTGGTACAGGATAAAGTTGAGGTAAAGGGAATGTTAGATAGTGGGTCCATGGCTACTACTCTGCAAGCAGATATTGTACCTCGGTTGAGGGAGGCAGGAGTGGTAGAGGGGAACTTTCTTGCTCCTTCAGACATCAACCTGGTGGGTTGTGGTGGGACACAAACTAGCCCAGTGGGCATGTGTGACTTAAAAATACAGCTTTATGGCTTCAGTTATGTAGTCCCAGTGCTTATTGTAGATGGGCAGGTTGAAGAACTCATTGTGGGCAATGTTCAAATTAACGTGTTGAAGTCTCTGATTAGGCAGTTCAAGTCAAATGACAGCTACTGGCGGGTGGTGTGCACGCCAGGTCCTTCTGGCCAGTGTGATAACAGCCAGTTCCTGCGTCTCCTATCAAATCTGGAGAGATGGAGAGGAGACTCCATCCCAGATAAAGTGGGCACCATTAAGTGGAAGAGAGCAGTACTACTCCATGAGTGAGCATCTGGTGTGGGGCCACCTACCCCCAAAGACAAACCTCTCTGTGGGTAGTACTGTCGTTGTCGAGCCCAGCACGTCTCATTGTGTGAATCAACACATATTAGTAGGGAGAGTAGTTATGCCTCTGTGAAGATTGTTGTTAAGGGATTTTTTTTATCAATAATGACTAATTATGTATACATTTCAATCAGGACTGACTAATCAGAATACTATTATGTTACTGTATATGTATACATTTTCTTTTAATCCTAGTACTGAATATAATGTGTGTAAATATAATTTTTTTACCTTTTATTTAACCAGGCAAGTCAGTTAAGAACAAATTCTTATTTTCAATGACGGCCTAGGAACAGTGGGTTAACTGCCTTGTTCAGGGGCAGAACGACAGATTTGTACCTTGTCAGCTCGCGGGTTTGAACTTGAAACCTTCCGGCTACAAGTCCAATGCTCTAACCACTAGGCTACCCTGCCGCCCCATAATCAAGAATTAGAACAATGACTGTCTGTTCCTTGGTAGAAAGGAATGAACTTATCGCTAGACTGGCGAGAATGCTTATCTACACAGGCAGACCTTGGCTCGGATCATAAATTATCTAAATTAGGAGAGACGATGTGGGAAGGCTTGAGAACTATACAGCCTTTGTACCAGGGTGAAGAAGAGACGGGACAGTTCGAAAACTAATGACGTCATTTTCAGTTTATAACCTGTGGTAAACTGTATCATGTTCAGTACTCTCGAGAATAAACGCTGCTGATTGATTTTGAGACTGGTCTCTGTCCATTTTATGCAAATAAGAGTCTTACAAATTCTTAGGAATTGACAGAGTGTTTAATTTTCATTGGGTATTAAAACATATAGGAATTTAATTCCTGTAACAATTGTGAATCCAACAACTTCACCAGTTACCCTGAGACGGAATGCTAAAGTGGCGGATGTGTACCATTGCATTGCATTAGAGGATTTTGATGATGTCAAGCAGCAAGCAGTTTACCAGAACGTGGAAAAAGTACAATTTGACAGCTCACATGGCAGTCTGACAGCTAAGAGTTCAGTTGGTGGCAATGTAGTTAATGGCAACAGGACATTGAGCACTCTTGGACTTCAAGGCCTGTCTGTTGAGGAGTGTCCAGTTCCACAGTTCTGGAAAGACAAACTTGTCGGTTTAATTGAGAAGTATGACACAGTGTTCTCTAGACGTAGCCTGGATTGTGGCGAGGCAAAAGAGTTCTGCCATTGCATACGGCTGACTGATGACCGCCCATTTCAATTATCGTAGGCTTTCTCCAGCTCATTACCAAAAACTCAGGGAAACATTGGATGATATGGAGGAAAAGGAAATCATCAGAAAATCCAGCAGCGAGTATACCTCACCATTGGTGCTGGTATGGAAAAAGAATGGGGACATACGTCTATGTACTGACTTTAGGTGGTTAAATGCCCACACAGTAAAGGATGCTCATCCCCTGCCTTATCAGGCTGATGTACTGGTTGCGCTGGGAGGTAAATGCCTTCTTCAGCACAATGGACTTGACGTCAGGGTACTACAATGTGCCACTGCATGAAGAGGATAAGAAATACACTGCCTTTTCGTCTGCTTTAGATCTGCACGAGTACAATCGTTTACCTCAAGTCCTTTGCAACAGCCCAGCTACTTTTATGAGAATGATGCTGACCGTCTTTGGTGACCAAAACTTTCTAAGTCTCCTTTGCTATTTGGATGATCTGATGGTTTTTGCTAAGACGGAGGAAGAGAGTCTGCAGAGACTTGAGATGGTTTTTCAGCGGTTGCAGGAGCACAATTTTAAACTGTCTCCGTCTTAAGTGCAAGTTTTTGAGGTCTGTTAAGTTTTTGGGCCACATCATTTCTCAGGAGGGTGTAGCCACCGACCCTGCTAAGGTTCAAACCAATTTAAATGTGACTGAGAGTGGGATGATGGAAGCTGATGGTGTCACTCCGTCTCCTAGCAATATCCGTTCTTTCCTTGGTATGGTAGTATACTATCAACACTAAATTGAGAATTGTTCCATGGTTGCTAGGCCATTGTTTCAGCTGACCACAGGTCAGAAAAGCCTAGGAGAGGCAAGGGCAGAAAGAGGCCTGGTCCATCTCGCAGGCTCACTGCTGCAGACTGGACTGCCGAATGTCAACTCGCTTTTGAAGCTTTGAAAGCAGCACTAGTTGACCAGGCACTGCTGGCTCATCCAGATTTTTCTCAGCCATTTTTACTTTCTGTTGATGCATCTACTAGTGGTTTGGGAGCTGTACTATCCCAAGTGCAAGATGGGAAGGCCATAGCCAGGCCAATAGCTTTTGTTTGTAAATCTCTTAATCATGCACAATCCAAGTATCCTTCTCACTGGCTGGAATTTCTAGCCATGAAATGGGCCATTCATGATAAATTCAGCCATTGGCTGCGAGGGCATAAGTTTACTGTGTGGACCGACAACAATCTACTCAAATATATTCTTACAAAGCAGAGACTTGATGCATGCGAGCAGAGATGGCATCCTTTGATTTTGATATCCAGTACATACCAGGGCCCAAGAATGTTGTTGCTAATGCTTTGAGCAGAGAGCCATTTGTCCTCTCAAGTTCTGCACCGACTGACAAGAATTCCATATGATGTCCTGCTGGAGGAAGACAGAGGTCTTTGAGTGGATGATGTACAAGACATGTTCCGCCTTCCCTGTGAGCAGCCCGAGGCTGGCTGTAGAACGTCTATGGCTCCTGGGAGTGAGTTGAGTAGAGCTGGAGACGATGTCAGTGGGTTGGTTTCCTGTGAAGAGGTGTCTGCTGTCCTCCATGCTCACCCCTGATGGGATGATGGTGCCACAGTGAGGGCCGTTTCACATGTGCAGCACCTTGAAAAGTTGATGTCCATGGGTCAGAGCCCATTACCTGTCCTTACACGCAAGGAGCTGTATAATAACCAGTCACTGGATCCTATCATCAGCAGAGTCATGTTCTTTGTAGATAGAGGCAAGCCCATCTAGGAGAGAGCGAGTCCTTGAAGCTAAATAAACAGTTCAAAGTCTAAGACAGTGGGGAAAACTCACCACGTGGTTAGGGATTCTGTATCGTGTCTCAAAACACCCAGTGAGTAAGAAGAAAATATTCCAGTATGTCGTACCTGTGTTTTTAAGAGGCCTTGTGTTGAAGGGAGTTCATGATGATGCTGGTCATCAGGGTCAGCAGTGAACATTGTGGCTCACGAGACAATGGTTTTACTGGGAATCTGTGGAAGGATGTCAAGGAATACGTGGTCCACTGTAAGAGATGTGTGTTGAGTAAAGCACCTGAGCCTGAAGCAAGAGCTCCACTTGTCTCCATTGTGACAACGGTACCTTTAGAACTCGTGTGTATTGATTTCTGTACTGCAGAAGATTCGAACAACAAGTCTATTGATGTGTTAGTAGTGACAGATCACTTTACTAAGCTGGCCTGTGCGTATCCATGTCTAAACCAGTCTGCTAAGACTGTTGCTCGTGTTCTCTGGAATAATTTCTTCTGCATTTATGGGTTCGCGGATTGTATCCATTCTGACAGGGGTGCTAACTTTGAGAGTTCACTTATTGAGGAATTACTTCAGTTATCTGGTGTTGAAAAGTCCCACACCACACCGTACCATTCCATGGGTAACGGTCAAGCAGAATGTCTGAATCGCACACTGGGTGGGATGATTAGAGCTCTGCCAGCTAGGTCCAAGGCTAAATGGCCTCAGATGTTGAACACACTGACATTCTCCTATAACTGCACTGTTGGACACACCGCTAGGTTGCCGGTAGATGTTATGTTTGAAAGTGTGCTGTTGAATGGGGACACAGTAGACGTGGATAAGTATGTCCAGTCTCTGAGTGAGGATCTAAGAGAGGCCATGACATTGGCCCAGCAGCATGCCAGTAAGCAACAAAAGAGACAAGCCGAGGGCTACAACAGACGGTCTAAGGGTCACTCGGAAGAGAGACAGAGTTCTACTTGCTAACAAGGGGGAGAGGGGCAAGAAAACACTGGCTGATCGCTGGGAGAGTGTGGTGTTGCTCACTGAACACATGTCGTATCCAAATCCATACCATTGGACGCATCAAAACTGTTCATAGGAACCTGATTATGCCAGTCAACTTTCTGCCTTTGTGGGAGGAACCTGAGGGTCACGGATCTCTATCGAGTGGTGACGTGATCTCTGAGATGTCTGTAGGGTCCAGCCAAATGGATGGGAGTGACGCCAGGACTGTCCACTGGGTAGCAGGCCTTTCTGAGTCTTCTGGGAGGATACTCCAAGACGATGGTGAAGTGTCAGCTGATGGAAGTGAAGTGGAACAACCGTATGAAATCCCCTTACGTGAGGTGTGGACCAGAGAGATATCCCCGAAGCCTACATTAGTTCTGATAGCGAAACTCCATTCCGTGTGGATGATGCTGTGACAGATGATGTTACCTTGGTTGAAGATGCTTTGTCAGTGTGGTCTGAGACAATCTACCAGGATTCTGATCAGTCGTCTGACACTACTAGCATTGAGTCTGTAACTGAAAGTGTGCTGGCTCCGGATATGCCAATCTGTAGTACTCCCCATCCTGAGGTTAGACCTCTGAGCACGGTTAGTGCTGTCCGTGACAATCCTGCTAGGTTTTTGGGTGAGGGTGTTCAGACTAGACTAGGTAGACGTATTAAGCCAGTGGATAGGCTAATCCAAACTATGTCTACACAGGAAATGAAACAGTTCTTGGTTTCTCAGTGACGGTAGGATATTGCCTACCTTTCCTTTTTTTTTATATATGTAGTAATCTAAGCGCGTATTAGAATGATTTGTGGGTTTGTCTAATATATTTGACAATTCATGTAAGTTTGTTTGTAGTCCATCGGCATAAAATGTATATGGCATTGTTCGTATACGGTTGAATAAGGGATTAGCTACCCCTTACTTTTCTTATTCCTTCGCAGGATAGTTTTTCAGCTGATTGACCATTTGTGGGTCTAGAATTAAGGGACTACACTGGGTTACTCTGTCTCCCTGGGGGGTGAAATGTTTTTTTTCTTTCTTTGCTTTGTTACCTTCTGCTGCATAGCTAATGTTAGTTTTTGATGTACAAACACTTTTTCATATCTATGTTGTACATACACGTGATTGTAAAAGTTTTGTATATTTCGGTTTGGCCCATCGCGGGTATTCTGTATTTCCATACCTGCTTATTGTTCTCTTTTGTCTGACCTTCGGCTAGCAAGGTGCCTGAGAGCTGTGACTGCGCCAAGGGCTAAAATATTGTGTGTTGTCTCTTCATGGGCAGGGCAAATAAAAACAATCCAACCAGCAGACCTCCTGTTGTGGCAGTGTCCTAATTATGAAATAGCACATATGGAATCATGTACTAATCAAAAAAGTGTTAAAAGTACACAACGCAGAACGAACCACGCTACACATGCCTACCTTTGTTTCATTGTGGCTTCGGCAGTTGACACCTAATTACTGACCTTCATGCCTCATCTGATTATTGTTGTGAGTGTTTACTTTATTTATGGAATAAATTAATTTCGTTATTCCTTTAATCAGTGTTTGGTTTCCCATTGTTTGTTACAATCTTGAGCCAGGTTTTACCAACGGATACCAGAAGCGTGGCGGTCCAGCAGGAAGTGATGACAATGCTAGAGATCAGATGAAGGGAGCACCGTGGCACACAGCGAAAAAGACAGAGAAAGAAAGGCACGGAACTGAATATGAGAAGGACCGAGCCAACCCTACAATATTTTGTTGTCTAGGAAAGTCGTGTTTTCTGACTAAAACCTCCCTGTCTCTGTGTTAATCTCTGCATGCTCTACCCAACACCCCACGGTTTACCACATGTTAGTCGGGTTTCAAGCAGGCGGACACTGGCCATCTGGCATTTCGGAAGTGCTGGTCCATTTTTAGCCCAGTGGGCCTTTCTAAATACAAATATCTGGCTAATAATGGGGGCGTCAAGGTAAATAATGGGCCTGTATGGGGACCAGTTGATTATATAATGGCCAGTGTGAACATAAGGTGCCAGTCAATGTGCTTGGTGCACAGATCTTGGAATAGTTGTAAACTTAGCAAATTAAAATCTTGAAACCATGGCGAGGGAAACACCTATCCATAGAGGAAGATGACCCTGATTAATTCTCTAGTGATGTTGCAGTTTACATATTTATTAATGGATCTACCGACTCCAGTAGAATCCTTTTTGAAATCATGTGAGAAATTGTTATTTGGAATGCTAAACTAGAAAGTTAAACGAGCATATTTATATAACGAAAATGAGTTTGGAGGGTTAAAATTATCAAGTATTAAGGCATCAATCTCTCTCTTAAAGCCTTCATTGTACCTAAATCCAAATATATTTTTTAAGCTACTAAGAGAGGCCCATCCTTAGTTTGAGAGTAGGCTATTTGCTTGTTTGAGGATAATACAGTACATTTTCTGTGGATTGACAATGGATTCCTTTTCAAATTAATTTATTTCATCCTCCAGAAAAGGAGAAATCTAATATTCCACCAAATAATATGGGTAAACTCCAATATATTGATGAATACAAATTTGGGGGGATTTAAAAAAAAATATTAATAAAGGACATTGTAAACAAGAACAGTAAAGTTGCCACACAAGCAACAGTGTATGCTCACTACAAAATTACAACCTACTCATTGTGGCTCTGCCACAAAATTGGAGGCAATTGACTAAAGCTTTAATTTCTTTGTCTGCCACATGAAAAATCATGACTAAAAATGTTTAGTATAAATCAAAAAATGTATCAGTTTCACTTAAAGCAGCAATATGTAACTTTTTGGGTGACCTGACCAAATTCACATTATAGATCTGTCATTCTCATTGAAAGCAAGTCTAAGAAGCGGAAGATCTGTTCTATGTTTGCCATTTCTATGCTTCCCGTTGTTAAGTTTTGTTTTTGCATCTTTTACTTTAGACTTTGTACACCAGCTTCAAACAGCTGAACATATATTTTCCATTGGGTGTGACTAGGGTGGGCATTCTAGTTTCTTTATTTCTATGCTTCCTGTTTCTATGTTTTGGCCAGGTATGGTTCTCAATCAGGGACAGCTGTCTATCATTGTCTCTGATTGGGAATCATACTTAGGCACCCTGTTTTTCCACCTTAGTTGTGGGTTGTTGTCTTTGTTATAGTGGCCTGTATAGCTGAAGTAAGCTTCATGGTCGTTTCCTCATTCTTTGTTTTGTTGGCGATATTTATAAATAAAGAGAAATGTACACTCACCACCATGCACCTTGGTCCGGTCATTTCCACGACGACGGCGATTGTGACTGAACTATCCACCACAAACGGACCAAGCGGCGTGGCCGGGAGGAGCAGCGTTTTCTGGAGGAATGGACATGGGAGGAGATCTTGGAAGGCAAGGGACCAAAGGTCCAGCAAAGGCTGGAAAGTATCGGCGTCAAAGGGAGGAGACAGAAGCGGTGAAAGCAGAGCGGCGACAATACGAGGAGTTGGCACAGCGGAGCAGGCAAGAGAGGCAGCCCCAAAATGTTTTTTGGGGGTGGCACACGAGGAGATTGGCTGAGTCAGGTTGGAGACCTGAGCCAACTCTCGTGCTTACCGTAGGAAGCGTGGTACTGGTCAGGTGCCGTGTTATGCGGTGGAGTGCACGTGTCTCCACAGCGTGTTCACAGCCCGGTGCGCTACATTCCAGCTCCCTGCATTGGACGGGCTAAAGTAAGCATCCAGCCAGGATGGATGGTGCCGGCTCAGCGCACCTGGCCTCCAGTGTGTCTCTTCGGCCCAGGATATCCTGCGCCGGCTCTGCGCACTGTGTCGCCGGTGCATCTGCACAGCCCAGTGTGTCCTGTGCCAGCGCCCCGCATTTTCCGGGCGAAGGTAACCATCCAGCCAGGACGGGTTGTGCAGGCTCTATGCTCGAGACCTCCAGTGCGCCTTCACGGCCCAGTGTATCCGGTGCCTACTCCAAGAGCGAAGCCTCCAGTGATGATCCATGGCACGAAGCCTCCAGTGATGATTCATGGCACGAAGCCTCCAGTGATGATCCATGGCCCGGAGCCTGCAGTGAGGATCCATGGCCCGGAGCCTGCAGTGAGGATCCATGGCACGAAGCCTCCAGTATTGATCCGCGGTCCGGGGCCTGCAGCGAGTGTCCCCAGTCCAGGGCCTGCAGTGAGGGTCCCCAGTCCGGGGATAGAATAAAAAGAAATGTACGCTCACCATGCTGCACCTTGGTCTGGTCATTTCCACGACGACGGCGATAGTGACATCCATAACCAAAAATATTGTAACAGCGGTTTAGAGAGTGCAATGATTCTCTACGCTTTACTTGCTTTGTCCAAATGTTTTGTTTAACTTTTATATCATGACAGAAGGTGAGGCCCAGATGCAGACACAGGAGGCAGATGGTTGGAGTTTAAGATGTTTAATAAATCCAAAGGGAGTAGGCAAGAGAATGGTCATGGACAGGCAAAAGGTCAAAACCAGTTCAGAGTTTAGGAGGTACCAAAGGGCAGGCAGGCTCGAGGTCAGGGCAGGCAGAATGGTCAGGCAGGCGGGCATAGAGTCCAGAAAACAAGCAAAGGTCAAAACCGGGAGGACTAGCAAATGGAGAAAATGAAAAACGGGAAAACCACTGGTAGGCTTGGACATACAAGACGAACTGGCACAGAGACACAGGAAACACAGGGATAAATACACTGGGGAAAACAAGCAACACCTGGAGGGGGTGGACACAATAACAAGGACAGGTGAAACAGATCAAGGTGTGACACTTTATTCAACTAGGTATGTCAGTTAAGAACAAATTCTTATTTACAGTGATGCCACTCGGGAGCCCAAATAAACTGAAATTAGGCAAACTATTCTAATTTTAGCAACCAGGAAATGGCAGCGTGTTTTCTGCATAGTGCACATTTAAAGTCAAAAAGGTTTGACAGCAATAACATTTCGTATAAAATTCAAGTCAGTTGGGAACACGTTTTGATGTCTCAATATCTTGGCATAGTGTCTATGAACTGAACTGAATATGAATTTAAATATTAAACAACAATTAACACATCAATCAGTTTGTTTCCATTTAAGCTATTATTTAAGCTATTAAAATATTTGCCACAAAAAGAATGCTCAATATATGGGGCATTGAACAGTCAGCCTTGTGCAGACTCCGCAGATTCAATATAACTTATTTTCTGGTTTGGTCCATTGGTGGCTTGCTTTTGGAGTCAGGTCCAGGATTGTCATATAATCAGGGTTCAGATGGACCTGCAAACTGTATTCTAGGGGATCTGAATAAACACAATTAGTCAATGATAAATATCATTATACTCAAATCAAATCAAATAAAAATCCAATCAAATTTTATTTGTCACATACACATGGTTAGCAGATGTTAATGCGAGTGTAGCGAAATGCTTGTGCTTCTAGTTCCGACAATGCAGTAATAACCAACAAGTAATCTAGCTAACAATTCCAAAACTACTACCTTACAGACACAAGTGTAAGGGGATAAAGAATATGTACATAAAGATATATGAATGAGTGATGGTACAGAGCAGCATAGGCAAGATACAGTAGATGGTATTGAGTACAGTATATACATATGAGATGAGTATGTAAACAAAGTGGCATAGTTAAAGTGGCTAGTGATACATGTATTACATAAAGATGCAGTAGATGATATAGAGTACAGTATATACGTATACATATGAGATGAATAATGTAGGGGATGTAAACATTATATTAGGTGGAATTGTTTAAAGTGGCTAGTGATATATTTTACATCATTTCCCATCAATTCCCATTATTAAAGTGGCTGGAGTTGAGTCAGTGTGTTGGCAGCAGCCACTCAATGTTAGTGGTGGCTGTTTAACAGTCTGATGGCCTTGAGATAGAAGCTGTTTTTCAGTCTCTCGGTCCCAGCTTTGATGCACCTGTACTGACCTCGCCTTCTGGATGATAGCGGGGTGAACAGGCAGTGGCTTGGGTGGTTGTTGTCCTTGATGATCTTTATGGCCTTCCTGTGACATCGGGTGGTGTAGGTGTCCTGGAGGGCAGGTAGTTTGCCCCCGGTGATGCGTTGTGCAGACCTCACTACCCTCTGGAGAGCCTTACGGTTGTGGGCGGAGCAGTTACCGTACCAGGCGGTGATACAGCCCGACAGGATGCTCTCGATTGTGCATCTGTAGAAGTTTGTGAGTGCTTTTGGTGACAGGCCGAATTTCTTCAGCCTCCTGAGGTTGAAGAGGCGCTGCTGCGCCTTCTTCACGATGCTGTCTGTGTTGGTGGACCAATTCAGTTTGTCTGTGATGTGTACGCCGAGGAACTTAAAACTTACTACCCTCTCCACTACTGTTCCATCGATGTGGATAGGGGGGTGTTCCCTCTGCTGTTTCCTGAAGTCCACAATCATCTCCTTAGTTTTGTTGACGTTGAGTGTGAGGTTATTTTCCTGACACCACACTCCGAGGGCCCTCACCTCCTCCCTGTAGGCCGTCTCGTCGTTGTTGGTAATCAAGCCTACCATTGTTGTGTCGTCCGCAAACTTGATGATTAAGTTGGAGACGTGCGTGGCCAAACAGTCGTGGGTGAACAGGGAGTACAGGAGAGGGCTCAGAACGCACCCTTGTGGGGCCCCAGTGTTGAGGATCAGTGGGGTGGAGATGTTGTTGCCTACCCTCACCACCTGGGGGCGACCCGTCAGGAAGTCCAGTACCCAGTTGCACAGGGCGGGGTCGAGACCCAGGGTCTCGAGCTTGATGACGAGTTTGGAGGGTACTATGGTGTTAAATGCTGAGCTGTAGTCGATGAACAGCATTCTCACATAGGTATTCCTCTTGTCCAGATGGGTTAGGGCAGTGTGCAGTGTGGTTGTGATTGAGTCGTCTGTGGACCTATTTGGGCAGTAAACAAATTGGAGTGAGTCTAGGGTGTCAGGTAGGGTGGAGGTGATATGGTCCTTCACTAGTTTCTCAAAGCACTTCATGATGACGGAAGTGAGTGCTACGGGGCGGTAGTCGTTTAGCTCAGTTACCTTAGCTTTCTTGGGAACAAGAACAATGGTGGCCCTCTTGAAGCATGTGGGAACAACAGACTTGGATAGGGATTGATTGAATATGTCAGTAAACACACCAGCCAGCTGGTCTGCGCATGCTCTGAGGGCGCGGCTGGGGATGCCGTCTGGGCCTGCAGCCTTGCGAGGGTTAACACGTTTGAATGTTTTCCTCACGTCGGCTGCAGTGAGAGTCCGCATGTTTTGGTTGCAGGCCGTGTCAGTGGCACTGTATTGTCCTCAAAGCAGGCAAAAAAGTGATTTAGTCTGCCTGGGAGCAAGACATCCTGGTCCGTGACGGGGCTGGTTTTTTTTTTGTAATCCGTGATTGACTGTAGACCCTGCCACATACCTCTTGTGTCTGAGCCGTTGAATTAAGATTCTAATTTGTCTCTATACTGACGCTTAGCTTGTTTGATTGCCTTGCGGAGGGAATAGCTACACTGTTTGTATTCTGTCATGTTTCCGTTTCAGTTTCACGCGATATCATGCTGCCATCAATCCACGGTTTCTGGTTTGGGAATGTTTTAATCGTTGCTATGGGAACGACATCTTCAACGCACGTTCTAATGAACTCGCTCACCGAATCAGCGTATTCGTCAATGTTGTTGTTTGATGCAATACGAAACATATCCCAGTCCACGTGATGGAAGCAGTCTTGGAGTGTGGAATCAGATTGGTCGGACCAGCGTTGAACAGACCTCAGTGCGGGAGCTTCTTGTTTTAGTTTCTGTCTGTAGGCAGGGATCAACAAAATGGAGTCCTGGTCAGCTTTTCCGAAAGGAGGGCGGGGCAGGGCCTTATATGCATCGCTCTTGCATAAAGTATTTATTTCTAGGGCAATATTAGTTGAAATGCTACAAACAGGGAGGGTAGGGTGACCAAATACTTATTTTCCACCATAATTTGCAAATAAATTCATTAAAAATCCTACAATGTCATTTTCTGGATTTTTTTTCTAATTTTGTCTGTCATAGTTAAAGTGTACCTATGATGAAAATTACAGGCTTCTTTCATCTTTTTAAGTGGGAGAACTTGCACAATTGGTGGCTGACTAAATATTTTTTTGCCCCACTGTATAAACATGTAATGTCATGAAATGTGAGATGCGTGTGTCTGCCGCCTCACCCCAACCCACATGAAATAGCCTATTTGAGGCTGTCGAGGAGAGGGCGGGACCACATCAATGGCCAAAGTGAAATGGAGACAGTAGATACAGCTGGTCTGTTGTAATATAATAAAGACAGTAGATCTAGCTGGTCTGTCATAATATAATAGAGACAGTAGATCTAGCTGAAATGTCATAATATAAAAGAGACAGTAGATCTAGCAGGTAATAATAATATAATAATATATTCAACCTAATATATTCAACCTTCAACCTTCAACTCTCTCTCTATATATATATATCTGTTTATTATACCTGTTGATACAGGGCTCATATGTGAAACTATTCTAACTGAACATTTTCTTTCACAGTGACATTGACTCCGAAGGGGAGTCTTATCCGATGTCTTGTGTGAATTTAAGTATGCTCTCTCTAATTCTCTCTTTCTCACGGAGGAGGACCTGAGCCCTAGGACCATGCGTCAGGACTACCTGGCATGATGACTCCTTGCTGTCCCCAGTCCACCTGGCCATGCCGCTGTTCCAGTTTCAACTGTTCTGCCTTCGGATATGGAACCCTAAACTGTTCATTTTTACTCTTAAGGTGCTGTCCTGTTGCACCCTCTACAACCACTGTGATCTCCACCCGGCACAGCCAGAAGAGGACTGGCCACCCCTCATAGCCTGGTTCCTCTCTAGGTTCTTCCTAGGTTTTTGCCTTTCTAGGGAGTTTCTCCTAGCCACTGTGCTTCTACACCTGCATTGCTTGCTGTTTGGGGTTTTAGGCTGGGGCTATATAAATTGATTTGATTTGATAGAGGACTGAGGGTCTTCCAAATATTTGAAAGTGTGTAAATAGTTACCCATGTTATTTTGTAAATGTATATATATTTTTTTTCATATATTTTTTAATCAATAATAATTATTTTTTTCCATTTTTTTTGTTCCATTTTTTTTTCTCAATTTTTGTTGTGTTAGAATACCATTTTGGTATTTTGTATATAGTTATTTGTTTCAAAATGTATACCTTCAACAATTTGGCCACTTGGGTGCATTTGGGCTACTTGTGTGGGACACCTGGGTGACTTCATGATAAATGTCATGTAGCACACTCATTTTGGAAGTTATCATTCTGAAAGTACTGTTGCCCTCTTATATGTTTCACTGAAATTGTCCCCATCATCCTATCTGAATGTTTGTTTTATCTTGTTCATTTTAAAGATGATGATACAAAAATAAAAATAAAAAACGTATGGTTTTTTTCATTGTTTTATCTAAACCAGATCTATTGTGAGGGGGGCTATTGTGTGTTATTCTCCTACATTCAATTCACATTTACACAAACTTCAGAGTGTTTTCTTTCAAATGGTACCAAGAATATGCATATCCTTGGTTCGGTGCCTGAGCTACAGGCTGTTAGATTTGGGTATGTCTTCAGGTGGAAATTGCACAAAGTAGGGGGGAGCTGCAAGAGGTTAAAGAAGAAGTTACAGGTCTGTGAGAGCCAGAAATCTTGTTTGTTTGTAGGTGACCAAATACTTATTTTCCACTATAATTTACAAATAAATTCATTTAAAAAAAAATTCAGGCCTCTCATCTTTTTAAGTGGGAGAACTTGCACAATTGGTGGCTGACTAAATACTTTTTTGCCCCACTGTGTGTATATATATATATATTTATTTTTTTTAAACCGTTATTTAACTAGGCAAGTCAGTTAAGAACAAATTCTTATTTTCAATGATGGACTAGGAACGTATATACCATATTCAAAGTGAATTTATAAATATTGAATATTGAATTACATTGAAATTAACATTAATTTTGTAACCACTCCCTATTCCAATTAGGGCTAATTGGAAAAGCTGTTCAAAAGAGGACATTGTATTCCCCTTTCTTGTACTCCCTGACGAAGGCCATGTAGCCGAAACGCATTGGTTTAAAAAAAACTTTGTTTCTATTGAACATGCCATACTAATAAAGGCATTTTAATTAAATATATGAAGAGTGCCTTGGTCCTCCTTTCTTTTTCATTTCAATTTAGTTTCAAATCATTATATAAATGTTCAATTTATTAATTCAATGATTCAATTTGTGCATTAACCATTAAAAAATATTACATTTAATATCCTAATGCATTTCAAAATTATAAAATTCAAATAAAGTTTTTGTTGGCACTGAAATCGCTCCATACACCAAGTGTGTGTGCAAACACACTGTGAATGGGGTGAAGTGAGTGTGCAAAGCTGTCATCAATGCAAAGGGTAGCTACTTTGAAGAATATCAAACATGAAATCTATTTTGATTTGTTTAACATTTTTTTGGTAACTACATGATTCCATTAGTGTTATTGAATAGTTTGGATGTATTAATTATTATTATACAATGTAGAAAATTGCAAAAATAAAGGAAAACCCTTCAATGAGTAGGTGTGTCCTAACCTTTGACTGGTACTTTATATTTTGTAAATATTGTTTGCTTAGACATCTCATGGCCAGCTTGCTCTTTCACACACACACACACACACACACACAGTCTTGTACTAACCTTGTGGGGACACACAATTCAGTCCCATTCAAAATCCTAATTTCCCTAAGACCTAACCCTAACTCTAGTTCATAATCCTAAAACTAAGTCTAGCCTTAACCATATACTCCCTAGAAATATAATTTTTCCTTGTGGGGATAAAAACATTTGCCCAGCTGGTCAAATTTTTGTTTGTTATAGTGAAACACGTCCACACACACACACACACACACACACACACACACACACACACACACACACACACACACACACACACACACACACACACACACACACACACACACACACACACACACACACACACACACACTTCTCTGGGTGAGCAGGCTTTGTGAATGATCACCAGACTTGGTAAAAGGCCCATTCCCATCCACAATGTCTCACGCTCAAGTTTATTTAACCATTGTCGACAGGATTTCCTCTGCCCTCCCCTCGTCCCCTTCATACTACGGAATCACTAATTCTAACGGGGATGTACTGAAACTGTACGCTGAAAAAAACATTACAACTCTTTCCCTTTACTTTCTTCTGATCTTTCTATATTTGTGTGTACCTTCTTTGTAATTTCTTTGAACAAGCATACAATTTCAATTTTTCATTGGTACTGGAAGAGAGGTTTCTGGCTTGGTGGCACCAGATGCAGAGTGGCATTTATGCGCTATATTACTGCACCTGTGTGCTTTCAGGTCATGACTTACTGTAAGGGAAACCCCATTTCAACTACAAAAATTCTGTGGAGATTCCACTTAACCCTAGTTGTGAGTATGACTTCATGTGACACTGACGAACGCACATTGTGCCCAAATATTGATCAGATTGGTTCACCTGCAGTACCAGTCAAAGTTTGGACACATACTCATTCAACAAGACAATGATCCAAAACACACCTCCAGGCTGTGGACGGGCTATTTGACCAAGAAGGAGCGTGATGGAGTGCTGCATCAGATGACCTGGCCTCCACAAACACCCGACCTCAACACAATTGAGATGGTTTGGGATGAGTTGAACCACAAAGTGATTAAAAAGCAGCCAACAAGTGCTCAAGACTGTTAGAAAAGCATTCCAGGTGACTACCTCATGAAGCTGGTTGAGAGAATGCCAAGAGTGTGCAAAGCTGTCATCAAGGCAAAGGGGGGCTACTTTGAAAAATATAAAATATGTTTTTATTTGTTAACCACTTTTTTGGATACTACATGATTCCATGTGTTATTTCATAGTTTTGATGTCTTCACTATTATTCTACAATGTATAAAATAGTTTTAAAAAATAAAGGAAAACCCTGGAATGAGTAGGTGTTTCCAAACATTTGACTTGTACTGTATATACATCAAATAGGGGTGTAACAGAATGAGGTTCTCTTTGTTATCCTCTGACTAAATCTTGTATGACCCAGAGGTGAATGAAACATTTGAATTCCTGCTGGCCATACAGTAGACTCCCACAAGGTCACTATCCAAACACCTGGCTGCCTGAACCATCTCGTCACCCGAACACCAACCAAGCCCCTCGCTCTCTCTGTTATTGTAGAGCAAAGCCAGTCCTTTTGAAGCAGCCCAGTCATGCTCCCATGATGCCTGGCCCAGCCGAGACTGGCTGGTTCATTCAGGCTCTGACGCTGCTGCGTCAACTGAGCAGGGGTGAGGTAGGGCTGACCCGTCCGATCCTCTTAACACACACAGAGGTACACACACACACACACACACACACACACACACACACACACACACACACACACACACACACACACACACACACACACACACACACACACACACACACACACACACACACACAATTCTGGCTCAGGATGTGTTTGGTGGTTGCAGAGAAATGTTAACCAAACCCCACAGGAAACTGCACCACTGCAACCACCATGGTTCCTTTTCTTCACTAATGTCCTTAGAGCTCACATCTTTACCAGAAAGATAAAAGACAGATCAGATGATAAGGACAGCACAATGTTTGACAGTTATAGGTTTCATGGTTTTTAGACATCACAGAATCAGAGCTCTTCATGGTATCTTCAAGAGTTGAGCCCATTGAGGCTTGGCTATATCATCCTTCCTTATTCCCACCAATTCATTAACTGATACATGTTTAATGAATATCCTGGTAATGAGCAGCCTGTTTCATTCACCACTACGGGTAATATCAACTGTCTATCCACTAATGACAGTGTGACAGAGGTATAGTCCACTAGTCCAACTAACTTACATTTCATCTTCACTAGAGTCTTTGCACTCATACTTTAATGTTTAGTGGAACCAGCTTTCTCACCGGTCTGTACATATATGGACATCTTGTGATCACGTCTAGCCACATTCTTCTCAATGGGCTGCTACCAGGCAAAAAAGGCACGTAGTGTGAGAGGAATGCTGAGGAAGTGCCATTAGTCAGCCAGGCCGTCACCACAAGCAGAACCGACCACGGGTCTGGCTGCGTGTGTGTCTGTGTACGTGTGCCATACTGAGTAAACGCATGAGAGCAGAGGAAACTCTTACTGGTTCTGTATCTGTAATTTTGGGATTAGGCTTGCCTGCCACACACCAATTAACCTAATGTGTTCCTGTTCTACTCACACTTTTGTCTTCTGGAGAGCACAGAACACAGACAGAACCAAGTTGGATTTGTTAGGCGTTTGGTACAAATTTTGAGAATGCTCATATTGCTCAGGACTTTCTTCTTTGTCTGTCTTTGTTTCTCTCTCTCCCCCTCCTCTCCTCTCTCTCTCTAGTTATATTGACTGGCTGGCTGTCTGTCAACGTGTCTCTCATTCTTCCTTAAGGGTTCGTACAAGAAAGGAAATTTGATCCATATCTTAATCCCAGACTCCAAAATTGACCCCTTTCAGAGAAATATGATACCTTCAGTCAAAGGCCATGTTCACTCTAGAGCAAGTCCCGGGGTCCTTTTCCTGAGTTTGACTAAGGTAAACAGGTAAGCACAGGTGAAATGGTTTGGTGTTTGAGCAACTGGAGCATTCCATTGTGCTGCACCATTTTGGTTTTGGTCTGTGCTACATTTGGCATACCAGTCGCTGTGTGCCTAAGTGCTTAAAAATACATTAGTCGAAAAAAGCAAATATGACACAAATGGTCCAGCGCACCCATTAAGGCCTGGACCGTCTTTGCAGTGTGGGTCACTGTTGCCTCCCCACAGAGAGAAATGAGACAGCCATTGTTCTCTGGAGGGAAACTCAAATGGACACTCTTTCTCTCTCTCAGACATATTCAACATTACATTATAGTTTATACAGATTCTAGATTTAATCTTCGTAATTATGTGTTAACCTCAGACGTAAGTGTCTTTCAATGTGTGTAAGTGCACTTTCATTACCTCCAGCTGTTTTGATGAGAACACAAATATGTGTTTTATTTGGACGTCTCGGTATGTGCCTTTGCTTTGTACCCTGTTATCACTACAGAGGAGAAAACAAAAAATATATGTTGCCATGCCAATGACTGAACAGTAAGCGACACGTTGAGGAAGTGTGAGGTAAAATATGATTCAGAGAGGGAGGATTCTTAAAGGCCCACACAGACTGTATGATTTTAGCCTTCTTATGCCACAATTTTGCCGTCCCTGTCACGTCCTGATCCGTTTCACCTGCCTTTGATTGTCCCCACCCACTTCCAGGTGTCATCCATTTTCCCCATTAGTCCCTGGGTATTTATTCCAGTGTTCCCTGTTTGTTTGATCCCAGTTCATCTTGTCAAGTCAACCAGCGCTGTTTTCCGTGCTCCTGCTTTTTCTTATCTCTCTTTTGCTAGTCCTCTCGGTTTTGACCTTTGCCTGCCTTGACTGAACCCTCCTGCCTGACCATACTGCCTGCCCTGATCTCCAGCCTGCCTGCCACTCCTGAACTCTGACCATGTTTATGATCTTTTGCCTTTCCACGACCATTCTCTTGCCTGCCCCTTGGATTATAATAAATATCAGAGACTCGACCATCTGCCTCCAGTGTCTGCATCTGGGTCTCGCCCTGTGCCCTTATATCCCAGACAATATGTTGTTGACAAATTCTTAGGTCGTAAACGATTGTCAGACATCTTGGCTTGCTCAGTGTGACGGTCTAGGTTTGCCGATTAAATACCACTGCGTGCGGTCATAGGCTTGGAAACAGTTTTGCCAGTGTCAGAAATATTGAGCTTTTATCGTGTAGTGAGGCTGGTGTTACGAGCCGATCCCAGTGACTGACCAATAGGAACACAACCGGCACTGAGTATTGTTGTGGATATTCTAATCAAGTAAGGGAGAAGAGACTTTCAATTTTTTCAAACAATCAACCTTTAATATCGATACAGTTTTGCAATAATGGAGCTGGTCAACAACCACCCGTAGCTGATTGTTGAGAGCCCAATAATACAGAAAACGAAGAGAGGAACCATCCTTTCTCAGAAGCCCAGCATTGTTAGAATGGAAATGTCTTACTATTGTTAAGCATATAATTGTTAACTAATAATATTCAACAAATGAGATAAATTCATATTTTTTATCTCACAGTATACCCACAATAATACGATCATTGTGAATAGTCACATTAATATAATAGTTTGATTTAAAAGATTACATGCGTTGCAAAAATAACAATTTCCATAATCTTGTTTACATGGACAAATCTGAAATCAGTCTACCTCAAAATAAACTTTCTACCACAGAGCCATGTTATTTTTGGGAAAACTATTTAATTCTGAGTTAAGACATATCAAATTTGTACGTGAAAACTATTTGCATACTTTCAGTTTTTCAAAACTCACTTCACTTGTGCATAAGCATAGAGGGAGGATTACGCTTCTGGTGAGGGGAACATGCACAGACCAAATACACCGCTGCCGTTGACATACCTTACATCGGCTGACGTAGCCTCACAAGACAATTGCAGAATGTGACGACAGAACTGAAGCAAATCATACAATCTGGCCATGATTATATTAAAATTTTAAATTGGTAACATCAAACAATGTGACATGTAATAATCGCAAAAGACTGAATCCAACTTACAGTGTGGGAAGGAAGGGCTTTAGTCACTGTGGTTAATGCTTTGTCCTCTAGTTCCTATAGCCCAGTATGCCTCACTCAGGTTGATCCCATCATTATTCACACATGATTCACTCTCTCATCATCTTCTTGTGTATTACACAAGATTACAAAAGTATTTTGCTGTAAAATACAATCCACAGCCTGAGAGGCAGTCTAGTTCACATTCATGCCTCACGTCAATTCAAGCTAATTCTGTCTTATCGGCAGTAAATATTTTGCCTTCCACTTATCCACAGATCCTCTGGTCCTCTTGACTCACTGGCCTCTTGTGAAACCAGCTGTCTTCATCTCATATATGGTTATAAACCCCTGTACATTACTACGTTCCATTGACGGGGCTAAGGCAGGTTGAGGAATAGGAAGTGGACAGGTTCTCTGACAGTGACCTGTGGGGACTTCGTTGCTCCCAGTGTTTTCTACATTGTTACCAATTCCAACAATTCAACTCACATTGTGTTTATGTACAGCGTTAGGTATTTCCTAATAAACTCTTGGGTTGGGAGGGATGATGAACGTGACTGTTTAGCCCCACACTAGGTGTTTCCTTCATTTACAGCTGGCTGTGTTTCAGGAGCTAGCAGCAGTGTCAGCACTAGCAACAGGTCTAACAGCGTTTAATGAATGGCTCAGGGAGAGCCACAGGAGAGTGGAGACTATTACTATGCATCTTAATACTTTTTTTAGGGGAGTTTACTGTATGTTTGCCTTACTGTGTTGTTGGGATACAGATCATTTCAGTCACAATACATGGGATAGGACACGCAAATGAATCAAAAGGACATGAGCGGATATCCACAGTGTTTTATTGCAATATCATTGCTTTATGTGTTACACAAACCTGACTGTCATGTACTGTCATGTTGTGTCTTGTCTCTGCCCTTTCCCTTCACCCTGTCTCCCTCTGCTGGTCGTTGTTAGGTTACCTTTTCTCCCCCTCTTTCCCCCAGCTGTGCCTTGTCTCCTCCTAACCACCTCGTCACCCCGTTTCCCACCTGTTCCCTTTTTCCCTCTGATTAGGTCCCTATATCTCTCTCTGTTTTTGTTCCTGTCCTTGTCGGATTCTTGTTTGTTGTGTTTCATGCCTGAACCAGACTGTCGTCATGTTTGCTGTAACCTTGTCTTGTCCTGTCGGAATCTGCCGGTCCGTCTGAGCCTACCTATGTTTGGTAATTAAAGAAGCTCTGTTTAAGTTAATTCGCTTTTGGGTCCTCATTCACGCACCGTAACAGAAGAATCCGACCAAGAATGGACCCAGCGACTTCGGATCCTCTCCACTCAGCCGTCGGGATCCAGGGAGCGATGCTAGGCAGACACGAGCAGGAAGTGTCTGCTGCTCGACATGCCGTTGAGACCCTGGCCACCCAAGTCTCCAACCTCACAGAACAGGTTCACCATCTCCGCCTCGATCCACCGGCCACTTCCTGGGCTTTCGAATCTCCGGAGCCCAGAATCAATAACCCGCCGTGTTACTCTGGGGAGCCCACTGAATGCCGCTCGTTCCTCACCCAGTGTGATATTGTGTTTTCTCTCCAGCCCAACACTTACTCCAGGAGCACTGCTCGTGTCGCCTACGTCATATCTCTCCTTATTGGACGGGCTCGTGAGTGGGGCACGGCAATCTGGGAGGCAAGGGCTGAGTGTACTAACCAGTATCAGGACTTTAAGGAGGAGATGATACGGGTTTTTGATCGATCTGTTTTTGGGGAGGAGGCTTCCAGGGCCCTGTCTTCCCTATGTCAAGGCAATCGATCCATAACAGACTACTCTATTGAGTTTCGCACTCTTGCTGTCTCCAGTGGCTGGAACGAGCCGGCCTTGCTCGCTCGTCTTCTGGAGGGTCTCCGCGCAGAGGTAAAGGATGAGATTCTCTCCCGGGAGGTTCCTTCCAGCGTGGATTCCTTGATTGAACTCGCTATTCGCATTGAGCGACGGGTTGATCTTCGTCACCGAGCTCGTGGAAAGGAGCTCGCGCTCTCCGTCGCCCCCCTCTCCGCATCACTACCATCTTCCTCTGCCGGCTCGGGTGCTGAGCCCATGCAGCTGGGAGGTATCCGCATCTCGACTAAGGAGAGGGAACGGAGAATCACCAACCGCCTCTGTCTCTATTGCGGTTCCGCTGGTCATTTTGTCACTTCATGTCCAGTAAAAGGCCAGAGCTCGTCAGTAAGCGGAGGGCTACTGGTGAGCGCTACTACTCCTGTCTCTCCTTCAAGATCCTGCACTACCTTGTCGGTCCATCTACGCTGGACCGGTTCGTCAGCTTCCTGCAGTGCCTTAATAGACTCTGGGGCGGAGGGCTGTTTTATGGACGAGACCTGGGCTCGGGAACATGACATTCCTCTCAGACAGTTAAAGGAGCCCACGGCCTTGTTCGCCCTGGATGGTAGTCCTCTCCCCAGGATTCAGCGTGAGACGCTACCTTTAACCCTCACTGTTTCTGGTAATCATAGTGAAACCATTTCTTTTTTAATTTTTCGTTCACCTTTTACACCTGTTGTTTTGGGCCATCCCTGGCTAGTTTGTCATAATCCTTCCATTAATTGGTCTAGTAATTCTATCCTCTCCTGGAACGTCTCTTGTCATGTGAAATGTTTAATGTCTGCTATCCCTCCTGTTTCCTCTGTCTCTTCTTCACAGGAGGAGCCTGGTGATTTGACAGGGGTGCCGGAGGAATATCACGATCTGCGCACGGTGTTCAGTCGGTCCAGGGCCACCTCTCTTCCTCCACACCGGTCGTATGATTGTAGTATTGATCTCCTTCCGGGAACCACCCCCCCCCGGGGTAGACTATACTCTCTGTCGGCTCCCGAACGTAAGGCTCTCGAAGATTATTTGTCTGTAGCTCTTGACGCCGGTACCATAGTCCCCTCCTCCTCTCCCGCCGGAGCGGGGTTTTTTTTTGTCAAGAAGAAGGACGGGTCTCTGCGTCCCTGCATAGATTATCGAGGGCTGAATGACATAACAGTGAAGAATCGTTATCCGCTTCCTCTTATGTCTTCAGCCTTCGAGATCCTGCAGGGAGCCAGGTTTTTCACTAAGTTGGACCTTCGTAACGCTTACCATCTCGTGCGCATCAGGGAGGGGGACGAGTGGAAGACGGCGTTTAACACTCCGTTAGGGCACTTTGAATACCGGGTTCTTCCTTTCGGCCTCGCTAACGCTCCAGCTGTCTTTCAGGCATTAGTCAATGATGTCCTGAGAGACATGCTGAACATCTTTGTTTTCGTTTACCTTGACGATATCCTGATTTTTTCACCGTCACTCCAGATTCATGTTCAGCACGTTCGACGTGTCCTCCAGCGCCTTTTAGAGAATTGTCTTTTTGTGAAGGCTGAGAAGTGCACTTTTCATGCCTCCTCCGTCACATTTCTCGGTTCTGTTATTTCCGCTGAAGGCATTAAGATGGATCCCGCTAAAGTCCAAGCTGTCATTGATTGGCCCGTCCCTAAGTCACGCGTCGAGCTGCAGCGCTTTCTCGGCTTCGCGAACTTCTATCGTCGTTTCATCCGTAATTTCGGTCAGGTGGCAGCTCCTCTCACAGCCCTTACTTCTGTCAAGACGTGCTTTGAGTGGTCCGTTTCCGCCCAGGGAGCTTTTGATCTCCTCAAGAATCGTTTTACATCCGCTCCTATCCTTGTTACACCTGACGTCTCTAGACAGTTCGTTGTCGAGGTTGACGCGTCAGAGGTGGGCGTGGGAGCCATTCTTTCTCAGCGCTCCCTCTCTGACGACAAGGTCCACCCATGCGCGTATTTTTCTCATCGCCTGTCGCCGTCGGAACGTAACTATGATGTGGGTAACCGCGAACTGCTCGCCATCCGGTTAGCCCTAGGCGAATGGCGACAGTGGTTGGAGGGGGCGACCGTTCCTTTTGTCGTTTGGACTGACCATAGGAACCTTGAGTACATCCGTTCTGCCAAACGACTTAATGCGCGTCAGGCGCGTTGGGCGCTGTTTTTCGCTCGTTTCGAGTTCGTGATTTCTTATCGTCCGGGCTCTAAGAACACCAAGCCTGATGCTTTGTCTCGTCTCTTCAGTTCTTCAGTAGCCTCCACTGACCCCGAGGGGATTCTCCCTGAGGGGCGTGTTGTCGGGTTGACTGTCTGGGGAATTGAGAGGCAGGTAAAACAAGCGCTCACTCACACTCCGTCGCCGCGCGCTTGTCCTAGGAACCTTCTTTTCGTTCCCGTTCCTACTCGTCTGGCCGTTCTTCAGTGGGCTCACTCTGCCAAGTTAGCCGGCCACCCTGGCGTTCGGGGTACGCTTGCTTCCATTCGCCAGCGTTTTTGGTGGCCCACCCGGGAGCATGACACGCGTCGTTTCGTGGCTGCTTGTTCGGTCTGCGCGCAGACTAAGTCCGGTAACTCTCCTCCTGCCGGCCGTCTCAGGCCGCTTCCTATTCCCTCTCGACCGTGGTCTCACATCGCCTTAGATTTTGTCACCGGACTGCCTTCGTCAGCGGGGAAGACTGTTATTCTTACGGTTGTCGATAGGTTCTCTAAGGCGGCTCATTTCATTCCCCTTGCTAAGCTTCCTTCTGCTAAAGAGACGGCACAAATCATCATCGAGAATGTTTTCAGAATTCATGGCCTTCCGTCAGACGTCGTTTCGGACAGAGGTCCGCAATTCACGTCTCAATTTTGGAGGGAGTTTTGCCGTTTGATTGGGGCTTCCGTCAGTCTCTCTTCCGGCTTTCACCCCCAGTCTAACGGTCAAGCAGAACGGGCCAATCAGACTATTGGTCGCATCTTACGCAGTCTTTCTTTTCGCAACCCTGCGTCTTGGTCAGAACAGCTCCCCTGGGCAGAATACGCCCACAACTCGCTTCCTTCGTCTGCGACCGGGCTATCTCCTTTTCAGAGTAGCCTCGGGTACCAGCCTCCGCTGTTCTCATCTCAGTTCGCCGAGTCCAGCGTCCCCTCCGCTCAGGCTTTTGTCCAACGTTGCGAGCGCACCTGGAAGAGGGTCAGGTCTGCACTTTGCCGTTATAGGACGCAGACTGTGAGGGCTGCTAATAAGCGTAGAACTAAGAGTCCTAGATATTGTCGCGGTCAGAGAGTTTGGCTCTCCACTCAGAACCTTCCCCTTAAGACGGCTTCTCGCAAGTTGACCCCGCGGTTCATTGGTCCGTTCCGTATTTCTCGGGTCATTAATCCTGTCGCAGTTCGACTTCTTCTTCCGCGATACCTTCGTCGCGTCCACCCGGTCTTCCATGTCTCCTGCATCAAGCCCGCCCTTCGCGCCCCCGCTCGTCTTCCCCCCCCCCCCGCCATCCTTGTCGAGGGCGCACCCATCTACAGGGTCCGTAGAATTTTGGACATGCGTCCTCGGGGCCGTGGTCACCAGTACCTCGTAGATTGGGAGGGGTACGGTCCTGAGGAGAGGAGTTGGGTTCCCTCTCGGGACGTGCTGGACCGTGCGCTGATCGAGGATTTCCTCCGTTGCCGCCAGGTTTCCTCCTCGAGTGCGCCAGGAGGCGCTCGGTGAGTGGGGGGGTACTGTCATGTACTGTCATGTTGTGTCTTGTCTCTGCCCTTTCCCTTCACCCTGTCTCCCTCTGCTGGTCGTTGTTAGGTTACCTTTTCTCCCCCTCTTTCCCCCAGCTGTGCCTTGTCTCCTCCTAACCACCTCGTCACCCCGTTTCCCACCTGTTCCCTTTTTCCCTCTGATTAGGTCCCTATATCTCTCTCTGTTTTTGTTCCTGTCCTTGTCGGATTCTTGTTTGTTGTGTTTCATGCCTGAACCAGACTGTCGTCATGTTTGCTGTAACCTTGTCTTGTCCTGTCGGAATCTGCCGGTCCGTCTGAGCCTACCTATGTTTGGTAATTAAAGAAGCTCTGTTTAAGTTAATTCGCTTTTGGGTCCTCATTCACGCACCGTAACACTGACTGTTTTCCTGTTAGTGTGAGATAAATGTGGCTTTTTAGACAGCAAACACCTAGATGGCAACTTGCTGTTCATAACACTCCCACACTGTCACCTGTCACAGTCACGAGTCCAAACCTCTAGAGCTGTCATCGAGATGATAAGATCATCGCCGATGGTGGGATTTATACAGCAGTGGTTATCTTTACCATCATCTTTCATAGGCGTGATAAAGATAAACTATAACAATGCTCTCTATATCTCTCTTGTGGTTAATGAATGGACACAGTGCTTTATGTCTCACGTTTGCTCTCGCTATTGCCTCATGTAGATATACACAGATACAAAATGTGTGTATAATATTGGCTTGTTGCATACAATATACAGTACATCATATTAATGTAGAATCACATATTCAAGGTGTTTTACATAGACTACTTTAGATACACATGTTTAGTTTATCCTGAAAGGTGCTTGCCTGACAACTCAAATTGAATACTTCCGCTGCTCTATACTGTCACCACATACTTCAGTCTGAGAATGCAATCATTGAAGTTGTTCGTGGTGATGTGAAAATGAGGTGTGTTGTACAAAACAAAGTCATCAGCGATTGGATCATCTCTAACCAATCAGAGTATCAAAGCCAATGACATATTTTCAAAACGTTGCTTCACCCACGTGTTCTGGCTTTGGCTCAACCCATCGGTTTCTGGGACCAATCAAAAGGTCTCGAACGTATTTTCATTGCAGAAATTGTCGGGAAGGTACTCGGTTCGAGACTTATACTCAGATCGAGACTTACTGCAGAGAAGAAACTGATGTCCATGGGTGTGGCATAGCATTTGGCCAGAGCAAGGAGTTTGGGTAGCCAAGCAAGTAAGGTGCCATGGGTTACTTGAAATTAGCATCTGGAAAATTACTGTCCAAAATGACCGCTCTGAAATCTTATTCGACATCGATTAAAATGACTGTGTCCAGTGAAAGGGCCAAATAGACTCAATTCGGGCCAATGAATAACGATAACTTGGCTATATACACACAAGATACAAGTACCGAGTCGATGTGCAGGTGTAAGAAGTAATTGAAGGAGATACAGTGCATTCAGAAAGGATTCAGACCACTTGACTTTTTCACAATTTGTCACGCCTTAATGTAAAATTGATTTAATAAAAAAAATCCTCAGCAGTCTACACACAATGACAAAGTGAAAACAGGTTGTTTTTTGTTTGTTTTAAACATAAATACTGTTTACATAAGCATTCGGACACTTCTATGAGACTCGAAATTGAGCTTAGGTGCATCCTGTTTCCATTGATCAACCTTGAGATGTTTCTACAACTTCATTGGAGCCCACCTGTGGTAAATTCAATTGATTGGACATGATTTGGAAAGGCACACACTTGGCTTTTCAAGGTCCCACAGTTGACCAAGACTTGAGGTTGAAGGAATTGTCCGTAGAACTCAGAGACAGGATTGTGTCGAGGCACAGATCTGGGGAAGGGTACCCAAAATGTTATGCAGCATTGAAGGTCCCCAAGAACACAGTGGCCTCCATCATTATTAAATGGAAGAAGTTGGGATCCACCAAGACTCTTCCTAGAGCTGGCATCCCGGCCAGGTGAGGTGACCAAGAACCCGATGGTTACTCTGACAGAGCTCCAGACTTCCTCTGTGGAGAGGCCGGAATCTACCAGAAGGAAAACCATCTCTGCAGCACTCTACCAATCAGGCCTTTATGGTAGAGTGGCCAGATGGAAGCCACTCCTCAGAAAAAGGAACATGGCGGCCCACTTGGAGTTTTCCAAAAGAAAGCTAAAGGACTGTCGGATCATGAGAAACAAGATTCTCTGCTCTGATGAAACCAAGGTTGAACTCTTTGGATTAAATTCCAAGCGTCATGTCTGGAGGAAACCTTTCTCCATCCCTACTGTGAAGCATGGTGGTGATAGCATCATGCTGTGGGGATATTTTGAGACTAGTCAGGATAGGGAAAATGAACGGAGCAAAGTACAGAGAAATCCTTTACATATAACATCTTATTAATCATTACCTCTTATCAAATACTCAGTCAAATTATTGTAACATTCTTGGATTTGCAAATCTTCTTCTTTGATCAGCCTTGTGCATTATTCAGTTCTACACAAATTGGTATAATAATTTATTTACTAGCTAACTAAATAATAACACAGAATACCCACACACACCTATATGAAACAAGGTTCCTAGTGAACTGTCAAGACATGACGGCTTTTTACAACATAGATGGAGGGTGGGGGGGTGGGGGGGGGTAGAGAGAGAGAGAAAGAAAAAGGGACACTTTCTATAACTATTCTCCCATTAACCATATACTTTGCACATGAACCGCCGCCCGTTTGGAATAAAAAATCATGAATGTATTTACATGTGTCTTCGTCGTTTATCTCGGGCCTGATTGTCTGAAAGGGGTCTCCCCTTTCCCGTCCTCTACTGTTGTTCACTCTGGAAGATAACCAGCCATGTTGACGGTTCCCATTGGTGATGAGCGTTGTAGGATAGTCTCACTTAGATTCACTTTTCTCGATATCTGACTTAAGACAGCTAATCAGTTGTACCAGTGATTGTCTGAGGTGAGCTTCTCACCGCTTCCTCCTCGTGTTGGTATAGATTATCTTATCCCTCCTAAAATCACATTCATATCTTAACAAAAATACGTCTATAATTGTTCATATTGTATTCACAACATATTGGATGAAAACTTGACAGATGAAGGGGGTATCCTTTCCAAGTTACAGTATTTGGCCCATACAGTTTTTAATAACATCACAAAATGAAAAACAATATGACATTAGTGACCACTTCCCACATTGTGTTCCATTATCACTTTTTGGACATTAGAGTTTGGGTGGGAAAAAGTCTCTCTAGACATAGTTATTCCTTTGGTTGATACTATACGGTAGAGAGAGTTTTCTCCTGCTTAAATTTAAGACCGGGTGTGAGCTGTCTGGTTATTGTCAGCTATTGCCAAGCTGATCCATTGAGATCCTCCCAGGACAGTCAGGACATCGGTCAATGCAAATAATCCAGGTAGCTATTTAATTAACTATTTAGTGGTCTTACGGCTTGGGGGTGGAAGCTGTTCAGGGTCTTGTTGGTTCCAGACTTTGTGCTTCGGTAATGCTTTCCATGCGGTAGCAGAGAGAACAGTCTGTGACTTGCATGGCTGGAGTTTTTGACAATTTTTAGGGCCTTCCTCTAACACTGCCTGGTACAGAGATCCTTGATGGCAGGGAGCTCGGCCCCAGTGATGTACTGGGCCGTACACACTACCCTTTCTAGCAACCTGCAGTCGGGTGCCAAGCAGTTGCCATACCAAGTGATGGTGCAGCCAGTCAATATACTCTCAATGGTGCAGCCAGTCAATATACTCTCAATGGTGCAGCCAGTCAATATACTCTCAATGGTGCAGCTTTAGAACTGTATTGAGGGTCCTATATTGACACTTTGCCTGTTTTATGGCTCATCAGAGGTTGTAGCGGGATTTCTTATAAGCGTCTGGATTCGTGTCACGCTCCTTGAAAGCGTCAACTCTAGCCTATATCTAAGTGCGGATGTTGCCTGTAATCCACGTTTTCTGGTTGAGATATGTTGTATGGTCACTGTGGAGACGAAGTTGTCGATGCATTTATTAATAAAGCTGGTCACTGTTGTGGTAAACTCCTGAATGTTATCTGATTAATCCCGGAATATATTCCAGTCTGTGTTAGGAAGCAGTCCTGTAGTTTAGCATCCACTTCATCGGACCACTTCCGTTTTGAGCATGTCACTGGTACTTCCTGTTTGAGTTTTTCTTGTAAGCAGGAATCAGGAGGATATAGTTTTCCCATAACAGTCTAACAGGACTAAGCTATATGGAATTGTTTTAAGAAGGTCATACCAAGGATCATTTTGCTATTTGAGTTGGATTTTTAAGACACCTTGAAGTATCCAAAAAATATAAAAAGTATTTGGTTAAAAATGCGTGTGGCCTTACTGCTATTAGCCCATACAAACACATTGAATAACTGATTCACTACACAGAACAACAGATAGTCTCTCAAAAAATCGGAAGGAAGTTTGTTCTGAAGTGTCTGTTCTATATCTGAGAGATATAAGAAAGATCAGGAATTGTTTTGATTTAAAAAAAATGTATTTCACTTATTTTTGGCACTAAACAGTCTCCATATAATGTATACAGTACCAGTAAAAAGTTTGGACTCATTCAAGGGTTTTTCCTTATTTTTACTATTGTACATTGTAGAATAATTAGTGAAGAGCAAGGAAAAACTTGACTTAGAAAGAAACACACCTGTCTATATAAGGTCGCACAGTTGACAGTGAAAGTCAGAGCAGAAACTATACCATGAGGAAGATCACCGAAATAGAATAGTGAAGGTTATAAAACTATTTCTAGAGTGTTGAATGTTTCCAAGAGCACAGTGGTCTCCATCATTGGGAAATTAAAAAAATATGGAACAACCCAGACTCTGCCTAGAGCTGGCCGTCCAACCAAACTGAGAAGCCGAGCAAGAAGGACCTTGGTCAGGGAGGTGACCAAGAACCCAATGATCACTCTGACAGAATTACAGAGTTCATTGGCTGAGATTGGAGAACCTGACAGAAGGACAACAGTTTCTACAGCACTTCACCGATCTGAGCTTTTGGGAGAGTGGCCAGACGGAACACACTCCTGAGAAAAAAGCACGTAACAGCACGTTTGGAGTTTGCAAAAAAGCATGTGAAAGACTGAGAGCATAAGGCAAACATATTCTGTGGTCTGTGAGAGAAACATTTTACTCTTTGGCTTGAATGCATAGCGCTATGTCTGGAGAAAACCAGGCACAGCTCATCACCCGTCTAACACCCTCCCTACCGTGAAGCATGGTGTTGGCAGGATCATGCTATGGGGAGGCTTTTCAGTGGCAAGGACTGGGAGACTGTTAAGAATAGAAGGAACAATGAATGGGACCAAATACAGGCAAATCCTTGATGACAACCTGCTTCAGAGTGCAAACGACCAACAGAACAATGACTCCAAGCATACAGCCAAAGCTATGAAAGAATGGCTTCAGAACAACAATGTGAAAGTCCTTGAGTGGCCCAGGCAAAGCCCGGACTTGAATCAAATTAGTGGAAGATAGCTGTTCACCGTTGCTCCCCAACTAACTTAACAGAGTTTGAGAAAATATTGGAGAAAATCCACAAATCCAGATGTGCAAAGCTGATACAGACATACCCAAGACGTATCAAAGATGTCATCGCTGCCAAAGGTGTTTTTACAAAGTATTGACTCAGGGGTGTGAATACTTATTTAAATTAGATATTTCTGTATTTCATTTTTTTATACATTTGAATTTTTTTCTAAAAAACATGTTTTCACTTTGTCATTAAGGGGTATTGTTTAGATTGGTGAGATTTTTTTTTATTTAATCCATTTTGAATTGAGACTAACACAACAAAATGCGAAATAAATCACAGGGTATGAATCATTTCTGAAGGCAGTGTATGTCCAGTCAGTTCATGGTTCTGTTTCATATAGGCTCACCTTGAATTCTCAATGGCCACTGATCTATAATATGAATATGGCCGAAATCTATCTAGTCGTTTAACCTATTAGTTACAATGGAAAAGAGGCTAGGATAGGGAAGGTCTTGAGAAAAAGCCCATGGTAAGAATAAAATGTAGCTTTATTTCATGACATAGTGTCACTGTATCATGGCAGTTGTTGAGATTGGGAAGAGAAGGGGAGAGAGAGGGGGAGAGCGAGTGAAAGAGGTTTACTGGAGAAAAATTAGATTAAATGAAAGCAAAGCAAGGAATGTACAAAAGACCAGATGCACTCAGAAACTGTTGCTGTCAGAGACAGAATTTAAGAAAGGTAGAAGAGGGAGAGAAGGAGAGGGGATAGTCAGCAAAACACAAGAGAGGGGCACCTTCCAAGCTAATAAAAAATAAAAAACTAACCGTGACAGGAAGGAGAAAAGAGAGAGAGTGTGAGAGAGAAAGAGGCTGCACAAGGTAGGGTAGGAGGGGGGGGGCAAGAGAGGGAGAAGCAGAAGGGTGTGTACACACCGGCACCACCCTCTTCCCCTTTCTGCCTGTGTGTCACTAAGCTCTGAAACCCTCTCTCTCACACAGAATATAAAAAAAGTTGGCCAAAGTCTGTCTCAGCTCCAATAGCTACCAGACACCCACAACAACCTCTCTCTCTTTTTATCTCTCTCTCTCTCTCTCTCTCTCTCTCTCTCTCTCTCTCTCTCTCTCTCTCTCTCTCTCTCACACACACACACACACCACCCCTCACTCCTGGCACAGAGAAGACAGGACCACTGGAGAGACCATACACACCTCCGCCTCCTCCTTCAGTCACTCACCCAGCCATCGCCAGACGCTAAGCCCAGGATGTGGACTTTGCTCTTGGGGGTCACCTTAGGATTACTGGCCTCCTCCAGGTCGGAACCTGCTCAAGGTGAGGGCACTGCACCTCTCTCTGCTCAGCGGATGCCTCTTTGTCTGGGGCTTTTTTTCTCTGGTTTCAGCCTGGAAACACTCTCCTTTGTTGGTGGATTTTATGGCGACACATTTGATGAGCATGTATAGTGTGTATATTTGTGTGTAAGGAGTGAGAACGATAGGCTGAGGCAGTGCCAAATGGATGTGTAGACGCTGGTAAAGCAACGTGCGCTAGGCTACACAAGCTTACGTCTGGCAGTCTGAGACTCATGACAGCACAGACACAAAGGAGACAGTCGCTCGTGCTCTCTCACACACGCACACTCAGACACACACTTACCGGAGAGTGTGTTAGGGAAGAAAACGATGAGCCCATTTCGGGCAGCTGCTCTTTTCTCATGCATTCAAGCAATTATCTTAGTATTGTTTTGCCACTGTAGCCTTCAGAAAGCATCTATCTGCTCTTCAATCAATGTGAGGGTACGAAAGAGCTCTACTCATTGTCTGACCACAGCTTAGGGATATGTTGACGTGCTTTAATGCTAATTTTTTTTATTTTTTTTTTAACACAAAGGAGGAAACTCATCAAATCCTCTGCCTCTCTCTTTAATTTTCTTTGGCTTTCGCTCCCTCATGCTTTCAGTGAGGGATCTTGATTGGATGTATGTCAAAGGGGCATCTTTTTGAGGAGGGGAAGTTGGTGCTGAATCAAACAGGTCTGGCTTAGTCTCCCTCTCTTTGACTTGGCTGGGTGGGGGGAGGGGACGGGACGGGTATCACTGTGCCTCCTCTCTGGCTCTGTGCCAAATCACAGCCAACATACAGCTATAAATATGAACGGTTTAAAGGAAAACAAGAGAGGAAGTATAAGGTCTCTTGTGTGTGTGTTTAAAGGTTTAGAAACAGAGGGTTGTGTGTTCACATTTCCCCCATGTGTTCCTACTGTATATTTGTTTGCCCAATGGTTTAAGCTTAGGGCATGCAGTGTTGTAAGGAGCTGATAGCTGTGTGTGCGTGTGTGTCTATGTGTGTGTGTGTGTGTGCGCGCACATGCACGTGTGTTAACAGTAATTGGGTGTCTGGCAAATGCAATCCAGGGGTGGTTACAGCTCGTCCTACCCTGGCCTTGTCTTTGAACCCTAAATGTGCTGCAGTCTTTCCTCCTAAAGCACATCATTAACAGCAGGACTCATGGACATGTGTTTCATCCAGACATCCATGTAAACCAAGATCCTATTAATGGAAGCTTTTTACAATGGCTCTCGCATTACTGTGGATCCAGTCCACATGTGGTTCTTTAATGTCCAAGGCAATAGAAGGTACCTTGAAATTTGACCTTCAGAAAATGTTTTGCTCTCCTACCCATTCTGGTTAATGACGCCTCCTATTGGATCCACTTCACTCGCAAACACACACAAAAAAACATTCATGCAACATCCATGCATGTCCATGTTATAGAAATATTATGATGGCTGTTCCCATCGCTAGGTTGTTTGCTCAGGGTGACTTGGCTAATGGCCAGCTTTACTCCGCTCCTCAGAGCATGTTAGACAAGGCCTGATTGATCAGATCCTGGCTAAAGGTATGCACAGGGCCAGATCAGTCTGTGTGCATGTATTTGCTCCCCTAGCGTAACTACCCCTCCCGTACCTTTGGGTGTCACATTTCAAGTTGAGGGTCGGTGAGAGGCCCCTGTGGAGCAGGACTAGGGCCTCACAAAGAGGGCTTGTGCCCATGCAAGCTGGGAGTACTGTCACCTGCCATCTGATCTGCATGGACACGTGCTTGACCGTTGTACTACCCTCCTCTAGCTTTCTCTACCAACCAACCACCCGTAGGTGTCACAGCCTGGCCATCACGAAATTTAGCAATTTCTTCTCTTCCTCTTTCATTGAGTTTCAGCCTCATCCCCCTCTCCAGTGCTTTTGGTGGCCCATTCTCTCAGTCAGAAGCTGATCTGCATTTAAACTGTATTTCAGCCCTACTGTATCTCCCAGAACGTTGTTAAACCTATTAATTACGCTGTAAAGCCTCTCTGTGAGTCTCAGGCTCGCCGGTAGCAAGGCTGTATCCCCGGCCCTACCTTCTCTTCCCTGATCATATACACTGAAGTCTTTGTAGACCAGGCAAAGCTCCAAAGGCCTCTCTCTGTAATGTATACAGATCCTTAATGCATGAGGCAAGCCCAGCCATCTCTAACCCCACCCCCCCAAATCACCAACCAGACTACATTTCTGTAGCTAAGTGTATTTTTCTATGGCATTTCTGTGAGCTTTTACTGCAAGTCGGTAATCATGTAATACCTCAAATGTTTTCTCAATTTGGATGTAAGAGGTGGGAGCTGAAAGTCTTTGAAAGACATAATGGTGAAAATGAACGGGTCACTGAGATTTGAGAAGCAGAACCTCTTCATGCCAAGCCTTCAAAAAAGTAAGAGAAGAAGTAAGGCGGGATAAGGGAGTCAGAGGGAGTCAGAGAAAGGTTGAGGAGGGGGAAGAGAAAAAGAGAGTCCTTCAGGTGACTTTGCTTTGGTGAGTTTTGTGTGAAGGGATCTCATGTTTCTCCTGTACCACTGGTCTATTGGCTCTGTGGATCCTGTGACCAGCAGAGTGAGGGCTAGCCACAACATACATGCTGACAGCACCGTCTTCTACTGAGAGAGAGATTAACAGAAAGAACATGGTACACAAGATCAATGTCACACTGATATTGCCAGAGTCTGTGAGAAATGTACACTCTTAGAAAAAGGGTTCCAACAGGATTCTTTGCGGAAGGAACCATTTTCATTTGTAGAACCCTTTTTGGAAGACGAGGGTTCTTTGTAAGGCAAAGGGTTATACCTAGAACCTTTTTCATTGTAAGAACCATTTTTTTTTTGTAAGAAAGGGTTCTTTGATATTCTTTGGGAGGCCAGAATGATTATTTGGAGGGCAAGGAGGGATCTGCATAGAACCCTTCTGAATCTGAATAAGCTTTTTTATTGTAAATATTTTTCTTTCTTTTAAATAGTGCCTGAGCATTAGTCAGTGTTTCAACGTTACCATCAGGAGTTTGAATAATCTGATCCATTTAAAAAGATAGGTGTGAGAATGGTTTAAACTGTACCTACTACATATGGGAATATCTTTGCTTTTATTTGGTATGTCCTTATTAAATTGTATACATACAGTACTGACATAGTTGATATTTGAGAGAGAAAGATGCATCAGAGAAATTCAGACCGGTGGGAAAGAGCTGTTTGGCTTTCAAGTCTGATAAGACAGCTAGGAGAGCACAAACTGCAAATTGACTAATGTGTGTGGTGGTGGTTGCCAGTGTACAGTGTTTACTAGAGTGTGTGGCGTAATATGCTGTGTATAGCTATAGGAGAGAGAGGAGCCTTTCTCTTCCAGTCAAAGCACCTGGAGGTTCTGGCATGCGCTAAAAGATCCCTTTTCTCCTAGCCAGCAGCCTTTGTATATCCAGACCCTCTGTGGTCTCTGGCCCTTTCAACTCCATTAACTGACAATAGAACTTTTCTAGAGTCACTGCCTTGGAATAGCAGGATCTTGGAGTGACAAAGCAGCACATGGCCACACTCCCTGCATGCTAATGGTAACTCCTCTAAATCATGGGTTCCCTCTCTTTTCAGTCGTCCAAACGCTGTGTTCACTTTGATCCACCCTGGGCAGGTCTGTGATGCCAGGTCTGTGAGGTTTTTCTTAAGTTTAGACACATTGTGGGGTGTGTGGGTATGTTTGTGTGGTTGGGGAGGGGTTTGTGGTTGTGAGTGTGTGTGTGTGTGTGTGCATGTGTGTGTGCATGTGTCTCTGTGCCCAACCGTCACTAATGGTAAAGTAACTTCCTGTTCAACTTCCTGCCTCTGCTAGGACTCTAGTGTACACCAAAGGGCTGGGCCAGGCAGTTAAACTGATGCCCTAAACATTTGTTCACTTTCGAAATGTGACACGTCATCAGTTAACATATGGGGTTAATAAGGGAACTGACATTGCATTGACTCTCCACAACTCTGTGCTGTGGGTGGCCAAGCAAACTGCAGTCAGACAGGTAGAAGATCTAAGTCAACTATTATACGCTCACCCATCCATCCACCCCAAACAACCACCCTACTTTCGTTTTTGCCTTAATTAACCATCTGTCTCATGTAACCATACTAAATGTAAGATATAATAATATACTGAACAAAATATAAACGCAACATGTAAATGTTGTTCCCATGTTTGATGAGCTGAATTAAAAGATCCTAGACATTTTTCATACACACAAAATGCTTAATACTCTCAAATTTTGTGCACAATTTTGTTTACATCCCTGTTAGTGAGCATTTTTCCTTTGCCAAGATAATCCATCCAATTGACTGTTTAATCAAGAAGCTGATTAAACAGCATGATAAAAGACCACTCTAAAATGTGCATTTTTGTCCCACAACACAATGCCACAGACGTTTTGAAGGAAGCACCCTGACTGCAGGAATGTCCACAAGAGCTGTTGCCGGAGAATTTTATTCCCTACCACGAGCCGCCTCCAACGTCGTTTTGGAGAATTTGACAGTACTTCCAACCGGCCTCACAACCGCAGACCATGTGTAACCATGCCAGCCCAGGACCTCTACATCCGGCTTCTTCACCTGCGGAATTGTCTGAGACCATCCACTCAGACAGCTGATAAAACTGTGGTTTTGCACAAGCTGTCAGAAACAGTCTCAGGGATTCTCAACTGCATACTCGTCGCCCTTGCCTTGACCTGACTGCAGTTCGACGACGTAACCGACTTCATTGGGCAAATGGTCACCTTGCGCTTCACAGGTGCTCTTCACGGAAAAATCCCAGTTTCAACTGTACCGGGCAGTATGGCGTCTGTGAGGAGGTAGTATGCTGGCCCCTTGTTTGCTGAAGATCTGACCCAAATCCCAGTAAGCCCAACGTACACGGGAAAGATCAGTCTTGTCATTCCCAGCCAGATGAACAGGAGGATCGGAAGTCTCCAGACGAGCAGGACTGGAAAGGTGTTGAGAGAGATCCTGGCAGGTGAACTGGCATGAAGGATTCCATCCCAGAACTCTTCCCGAAGGCCAGTCAATTTGAGGATTATGGGTGGAAAGCCACAGATGTCCAAGAACCAGGGGAAGCTCAGGAGAGTTCACCAGATATAACTGGATAAGCTCCACATGGTCATCCAGAACTCATAGCTGAATAGGCATGGTGAGGTTCTTCACCTTCCCAGATCCTAGGTGTTGACCATCCAGCGCAGTGACCGACAACAGAGTGTCCAGCTTAGTGAGTGGCAGCCTCTGTTGGCGAGCTAGTCTATGAAAGCAGGAATGTCCAACTGTCCATTGTCCCACCGCAGGTTGGCCGGAAGCAAGGTGCGTACCGTATCGGCCACAGGAAACTGTATCTGATTCTCCAGAGAGGAAAGTCTGGTGCCTCCCAATTGCATCAACTCCTCTGAAGGATATGAAGGAGAACCATAGTTGAACTGAGAACCCTGATGGTGTACAGGACAAGAATCGACTCCCTCAGCGGGGCCCAAAACACTGGAACCAACTCGGGACCCCTCAGTCCGCTTGTGAATCCGGATGTCCAGATAGTCCTCCAGACTATCAGGGTTGTCCTGGGAAGCCAGTTCATCATTGAGAACCTCGCTGAGTACGTTCAGAAAGACTGAGTGAAGTGCCTCTATTTCAACTGCTCTCAGCAGCGAGTGTCCGAATATCAATGGCGTAATCAGCTACACTCCGGCTGCCCTGCAGAAGCACAATGAGTCTTTGAGCAGTGTTACTGCCACTTATGGGGTGATCAAAACCAATCCTCATCTCCTTGGTAAAGCTTTGCCAATTGAAACGCATGTCTGATTGCTGCTCCCAGATGGCCTTGGCGCAGGCCAGAGCCGTCATGAGAGCAAGGAGATGACATATGCTACTTTGGAATGCTCGGTGGAAATGATGATGCCTGCAACTCGAAGACCAGCGGATATTTGAGCAGGAACCCACAACACCTCCCAGGATGCTCCTCATAACGGGAGGCTCCCGAGGGGAGGAAGACGATGAGCTGGTAGGAAGTGGAGAGTTAGAAACCGCCACAGGTGCAGCAGCAGTTGCTTCCGTCTGTCCTGTCTGACAAATTCAGGCCTACATTTCAAAACCAACTATCAAAGTGGCCAAGGCTGCAGTCCAAACATGTTATTTCTACAACCTCAGCCCTCGCTCTAGCCACTTTCCCCAGGGAATCCCTGTCGCCTCGCTCTAGCCACTCTCCCCAGGGAATCCCTGTCGAAACCGGATGCAGTTTGATTGTCATCTTAAGTGGAGGTCCAATTCACAAACGTTGCCCCCTCGACCCTCGATTTAGCTCGAGGGAACGAGTGAAGAACTTTGATCACTTCTGGGGTAGATACAGTAAGAGCAAAATTCAATGCAAAATGTAGTCACTTGTCAAACTCTGCTTGTTGTGAAGGGTCAAATTCTATCAACAGGTCTGCATTTTGGGCATGTCAGACAAAATTATGATGATAGCCTGCTATAAAATATATATACGATACCATTCCAAAAGTTTGGGGTAATTTAGACATTTCCTTGTTTTTGAAAGAAAAGCACATTTTGTTGTCCATTAAAATAACATAAAATTGATCAGAAATACAGTGTAGACATTGTTAATGTTGTAAATTATTATTGTAGCTGGAAACTGCACATTTTTTTATGGAATATCTACATAGTTATCAGCAACCATCACTCCTGTGTTCCAATGGCACGTTGTGTTAGCTAATCCAAGTTTATAATTTTAAAAGGCTAATTGATGATAAGAAAACCCTTTTGCAATTATGCTAGCACTGATGATCTTCTTGGCCTGCAACAACTGGTGTTGTAGGTGTCTTGGAGGGAAGGCAGTGTGCACCCAATGGTGTGTTCGGCTGAGCGTACCACCCTCTTTAGCGCCTTGCGGTCCGCCGCAGTGGTGTAGCCGTACCAGGGTGTGATGCAGCCCGACAGTATGCTCTCGATGGTGCTCCTGTAGAACACTGTGAGGGCCCTCGGGGACAGACCACATTTCTTCAGCATCCTGAGTTTGAAGAGTCACTGTCATGCCTTCTTCACCATGGTGTCTGTGTGATTTCACAATTTCAGCTCCTCAGAGATGTGCAAGCCAATAAACTTGTTGACCTTCTCCTCAGCGGCCCAGTTGATAAGGATGGAATGCCCGACCTGGTTCCTCTTGATGATTACAATCAGCTCCTTTGTTTTGCTGACGTTCAGGTTTTTTACCTGACACCACACCATCAGAGTGCCTACCTCCTCCCTGTAAGGCCATCACATCATTGTTGGCATTTAGGCCTACTACTGTCATCAGCAAACTTGATGATAGAGTTGGAACTGTGTGAGGCCACACAGTCGTGGGTATACTGGGAGTACAGGAGGGGACTGAGGATGCGCCCTTGTGGTGCCCCTGTGTTGAGAATCAGTGTCGAGGAGTTAATGTTGCTTATCTTCACCACTTGGGAGGGGGCCCGTCAGGAAGTCCAGGACTAAGTTGCATAAGGAGCAGTTCAGTCCCAGGGCTGTGAGCTTTGTGGTGAGCTTAGAGGGCACTGTGGTATTGAAGGCAAAGCTGTAGTCGATGAAGAGCATTCTCACAAATGCATTCCTTTTGTCCAGGTGGGTGAGGGAAGTGTGCAGTGCAATAGAGATTGTGTCATCTCTGGATCTGTCAGGGCGGTAGACGAATGGTAGCGCCAAACCCATGAGAAGAGAGAGAGATGGAGAGCGACAGGTTTAGACAGAGATAGATGTAGACAGGTATTGAAGCGGGTGGCTCAGCACTAGGGGGACCCATTGCTTTCATGGTACTTCTTATCCCTATACACTGATCGTCGTGATCTGTTGCTCTGCCAGTGCCCAACAGTCTGGAGACACAACACAATTCTCACTTGCACCACACCTTTCGCAACTGATGTTTGTGCCTGTTGCCATTGGTAATCCTATATCAACAAGTACCATGGAGATAGAATATCTGGGGTGAGATATCCTGTGTGTGTGTGTGTGTGTGCACATGATGTTCATGCTTTTGCAGTCTGTAGACAATAATGCCTGACACTCTAAGAATATTGATGTTACAGTATGTGGAGGGAGAACAAACTTTAAACTGAATAACTCAATGTCCATTGATGATCAAAGCTGTGTATAGCCAAACCCATGAGAAGAGTGATAGATGGAGGGAGAGAGGGAGAGGTTCAGACAGAGATAGATGAAGACAGGCATTGAAGCGAGGGGCTCAGCCCTACGGACCTTGCTCTTGACGTCCCTCTTGTCCCTATACACGTATCCTCTTGGCCTGCTATTCTGCCAGTGCCCAACACCCTGGAGACAAAAGACAAAACACAATGATCGCTTGAACCACATCTTTCGCAACTGATGTTTGTCTCTGTCGCTATGGTAATCATGTATCAGCAAGCACTATAGGATAGGATATCTGGGGTGAGATTTCCTATGTGAGTGTGTGTGCGTGCTCATGATGTTCATGCTTTTGCAGTCTATAGACATATTGATCTAATATTTCTATCCATTTTATTCTGACGATCTTTACAAACTTCCTCAGAAGATGAATATATGTACTATTTCTAGAGCTCTGAAGGCCCTTTTCTGGAGGTGAAATCACAACTGCACTGTGAAATAACTCTTACACTCGTTTTTTCTGCTAGCACTGACTTTGCTGATTCAAGAAAATGTATAAGAGCATGTGCTAAATGACTAAAATTTAAATGTAAAAAAAGCTTAGAAAATATCCTTGTTTTTGAAAGAAAAACATAACATAACATCAAATGGATCAGAAATACAGTGTAGACATTGTTAATGTTGTAAATGACTATTGTTGCTGGAAACGGCAGATTTTCTATGAAACATCTACATAGCCGTACAGGGGGCCATTATCAGCAACCTGGCCTTCTGGCCTTCTTTAGAGTAGTTGAGTATCTGGAGCATCAGCATTTATGAGATTGATTACAGGCTCAAAATGGCCAAAAACAAATAACTTTCTTCTGAAACTCATCAGTCTATTCTTGTTCTGAGAAATGAAGGCTATTCCATGCGAGAAAATGGCAAGAAACTGAAGATCTCGTACAATGCTGTGTACTACTCCCTTCACATAACAGGTTAAAATGGCTCTAACCAGAATAGAAAGAGGAGTGGGAGGCCCCGGTGTACAACTGAGAAAGAGACGAGGTAGAAACACGGTAATTCCCACTCGGCTGCCCCAATACTGTAGTTCCCATTTCTTATTTCGGTATGTCACAAGACTGTATGATTGTGTCACAGAATAGATTCTCACCCAGATGCTACACATGAACACGACTGAAATACAAAAACAATAAACGTGGCACAAACAAAATCCAAAACAGTACCGTGTGGTGAAAAACACAAACACGGAAACAAACACCCACAAACAAACAGTGAAACCCAGGCTACCTAAGTATGATTCTCAATCAGAGACAACTAATGACACCTGCCTCTGATTGAGAACCATACTAGGCCGAAACATAGAAATCCTCAAATCATAGAAAAACAAATATAGACTGCCCACCCTAACTCACGCCCTGACCATGCTATATAATGACAAAACAAAGGAAATAAAGGTCAGAACGTGACAATAGGGCTAAATTGAAATTGAAAAGTATATGCATAAGCATAGTAGAAATTTAAAGGGAACATTTTGGAGATTATGGGAAAATTTTTACACCAAAGTTGAGGACACGACAGTTCACCTGACACCACACTGACACCAGACTGAATCCAAACATTACACTGTTCGTCACATTTGTTGTTAATGAAATCTGAAAATACTCTGGATACATTCAGTAACATGATACAAATATTACTGGAAAATCTGGGATAGATGCAAGTTGCAACAAAAACGGCCCATTTTAAATCGCAATCTGGGTCAGGTAGTCATCATTTGAAAGCTTGTTCTATTACCAATATGACTACCTAAGTTATAAAATAGGATCTTACAATGTCAGGCGTTCACAAGGCAATTCAGGGAAAAATATTGTCATTTTGGTGCACATACCCACTGGGCACACACTGGTTGAATCAAAGTTGTTTCCACGTCATTTCAATTAAATTATGTTGAACCAACATGAAATAGACTTTGAACTTACGTCTGTGCCCAGTGGGTATATTCAAGTACATGATATATTTTGGTGAGTGTTCTGTGGCAAATTTTTGTCACAATATACAAACATAGGTTCAGAACAACCCAGGGTATGATGCAACGTCATCTTGTAACCCTATCAGACCCGAGACCCCAGCAAAAATGGGCTTTTCATTCATTAATTCTTTCTTCTACCTGTATATCCAGTGCTTATATTTAGCCTCACATTGAAGTGTTTCACCATTTTCTTTTCAGGGCGGCCAGAGCTACAAGTATAACACAACACAATTTGACATAAACAGTTGCATTCATAAGTTATATTGACAAATGTCAAAATAAAATTGTCAGCCAAGGCAAAAACCTGATAAAAAGGAATTTATATAAATGCTGTAAGTACAGAAAATGTTGCTTAGTGGAAAATTAATATCCAACTAGTGGTAATTGTTTGTAGTTTGTGACAGCAACTACGTGAACTATAAAAGACACGATGTCCTGGGATTTCCTGGGATTTTCTATGCAGAAGAACCCCTCAACCTTCTAACGACTATAGTGTAGCTTGTGAGCGTCATTGATCAAAAGACTTTACACGTGCGTGCCCGTTAGAGTCTCAGCTTTTCAATGGTTTGTAGCTCAAACCATTCTGACTCTATGACATTTTTGTAAAAAGAACCAGCCCCTGGCCTCTTCGGATTCCTCCATTGTCTCACAAACACCGATCTAGGTCAGCCCCCGTTAATCACACAGACAAATTGTACAACCCAGAAGTCTGTAGCTCAAACACACAACGTTTAAACAGGGTTAGAAGTCCTAAGTCACACTGGCGTAACAGTGGGAATAATATAATTTATGACATGAAAGCAGTATGCATTGTTTGGCTTGCTTGTATGACATCAAAGCGATATTTATAATAATCATCAACGTCTCATCTTTCAAAACACATTGAGTTCTCTTAATTTACACCATTTCCCTCCCTCAGACAACAAAAAATGTGCTACATTTGCCCAATTAGCGTGTTCTTCAACAAGGTGCTGAGCAAAGAGTCTGAATACTTATGTAAATGTCATATTTCCGTTTTTCATTTTTAACAAATTAGCAAAAATTTCTTAAAACCTGTTTCTGCTTTGTCATTATGGGGTATTGTGTGCAGATTTATGATGGGAAAAAAATCTATTTAATCAATTTTAGAAGAAGGCTGTAACCCAAACAAAAAGTGGAAAAAGTCAAGAGGTTTAAATACATTCCGAAGGCACTGTATACTATAGTAATCACTGTAGTGTTCTTTTTTTACATTACTGTAGTATTCACTGAAGTGTTTTTGCTGTCTGTATAAACCTAAGTAATAATGCCCAGGGGGGTGTGGTATATGGCAAATACACTCTGCCATGGCTAAGGGCTGTTCTTAAGCATGACACAACGTGGAATAGCCATATACCACAAACCCCCGAGGTGCCTTATTGCTATTATAAACCAACATAATTAGTAAAAAATAAAAATGTAAAAATTAATGGTTTGTCAAAACCGTGGTATATGGTTTGATATACCATGGCTGTCAGCCAATCACGGACAAACTGAAATGGTCCAACCACACAGACAGCATGGTGAAGAAGGCGCAACAGCTCCTCTTCAACCTCAGAAGGCTGAAGAAATTTGGCTTGTCACCAAAAACACAAAAACACCACAAACTTTTACACATGCATAATCGAGAGCATCCTGTCGGGCTGTATCACCGCCTGGTATGGCAACTACTCCGCCCACAACCGTAAGGCTCTCCAGAGGGTAGTGAGGTCTGCACAACGTATCCACAGAGGAAAACTACCTGCCCTCCAGGACACCTACACCACCCGATGTCACAGAAAGGCCAAAAAGATCATCAAGGACATTCCATTCCATTGAAACATTAATAAAGTACAGTATTTCTCACATGTTGGTATTTTGAGATTATCTCCATAATTATATTGTTTATATTTTTTTAAACATTGTTTGTGCATTGCCAGTCAGGGGTGCCAGTAATTTTGGAGCCCACTATATATATACTGTACTCTATACCATCTACAGCATCCTGCCTATGCTGGTCGGCCATCCCTCAACCATATGTACAAATTCTTATTCCTTCCTTTACACTTGTGTGTGTATAAGGTAGTTGTTGTGAAATTGTTAGATTGCTTGTTCGATATTACTGCATGGTCAGAACTAGAAGCACAAGCATTTCACTACACTCACATTAACATCTGCTAACCAATAACATTTGATTTGATTCGATTTAAACTGCATTCAGGGCTTGATCCCTCATTAAGGGCTTGATCCCATCATTAAGCTGGAGGCCCTGGGTCTCAACCCCACCCTGTGTAAATTGGGTCCTGGACTTCCTGGCGGGCCACCCCCAGGTGGTGAAGGTAGGGAACAACATCTCCACTTCACTGATCTTCAACACTGGGTGCACAAAGGTGCGTACTCAGCCCCCTCCTGTACTCCTTGTTCACCCCTGACTGTGTGGCCATGCACGCCTCCAACTCGATCATCAAGTTTGTAGATGACGGGCCTTCCGAGTGGCGCAGTGGTCTAAGGCACTGCACCGCATCACAGTGCTAGCTGTGCCACTAGAGTTTCTGGGTTTGAGTCCAGGCTCGGTCGCAGCCGGCCACGACCTGGAGACCCATGGGGCGGCACACAATTAGCCCAGCGTTGTCCGGTTTAGGGGTGGGTGGCAGGGATGTCCTTGTCCCATAGCACACTAGCGACTCCTGTGTGGTGTCAGGAAAATAACCTCATACTCAATATCATCAAAACAAAGGAGATGATCGTGGACTTCAGGAAACAGTAGAGGGAGCACCCCCCTATCCACATCGATGGGACAGCAGTGGAGAAGGTGGAAAGTTTTAAGTTCCTCTGCATACATGTCACGGACAAACTGAAATGGTCCACCCACACAGACAGTGTGGTGAAGAAGGCACAAAAGGAACAGAGCCTTTCAAAGTCAGAAATGTGGCTTTTCACCTAAAACCCTCACAAACTTTTACAGATGCGCAATTGAGAGCATCCTGACGGGCTGTATCACCGCCTGGTATGGCAACAGCACCACCCACAACCACAGGGCTCTCCAGACGGTGGTGTATGCAAAACGCATCACCGGGGGCAAACTATCTGCCCTCCAGGACAGCTACAGCACCCGATGTCACAGGAAGGCCAAAAAGATCATCAAGGACAAGAACCAACCGAGTCACTGCCTGTTCACCCCACTACCATCCAGAAGGCGAGGTCAGTACAGGTGCATCAAAGCAGGGACCGAGAGACTGACAAATAGCTTCATTCTCAAGGCCATCAGACTGCTAAACAGCCATCACTAAGACAGAGAGGCTGCTGCCTACAGTGGCTTGCGAAAGTATTCACCCCCTTGGCATTTTTCCTATTTTGTTGCCTTACAACCTGGAATTAAGATTCATTTTGGGGGGTTTGCATCATTTGATTTACAAAACATGCCTACCACTTTGAAGATGCAAAATATTTTTTATTGTGAAACAAACAAGAAATAAGACATTATTCTTGATAAGCGCACATTACTATTCACCCCTCAAAGTCAATACTGTGTAGAGCCACCTTTTTCAGCAATTACAGCTGCAAAGTCTCTTGGGGTATGTCTCTATAAGCTTGGCACATCTAGCCACTGGGATTTCTGCCCATTCTTCAAAGTAAAACTGCTCCAGCTCCTTCAAGTTTGTTGGGTTCCGCTGGTGTACAGCAATCTTTAAGTAGTACCACAGATTCTCAGTTGGATTGAGGTCTGGCCTTTGACTAGGCCATTCCAAGACATGTAAATGTTTCCCCTTAAACCACTCGAGTGTTGCTTTAGCAGTTTGCTCTGTTGGAACTAGAAGCACAAGCATAAAAATGTGCATATTTATATCCAAAAATCTCAGGTTATGTTCAGTAATGTGTTGCTTCCAAAACATCTGGTGATTTCACAGAGAGCCACATCAATTTCCAGAAATACTCATAATAAACATTGATAAAAGATACATGTGTTATTCACAGAATTAAAGATAGACTTCTCCTTAATGCAACCGCTGTGTCAGATTTTGTTTTAACTTTATGGAAAAAGCAAACCATGCAATAATCTGAGTACGGCGCTCAGAGACCAAACCAGCAAAATAAATATCCGCCATGTTGGAGTCAACATTAGTCAGAAATACCATTATAAATATTCACTTACTTTTGATGATCTTCATCAGAATGCACTCCCAGGAATCCCAATTCCACAATAAATGTTTGATTTCTTCGATAAAGTTTTTGTTAGCGCGTTCAGCCCAGTAATCCATCTTCATGAGGCACGAGCACTAGGTCCAGACAAAGTCCAAAGTTCCGTTACAGTCCGTAGAAACATGTCAAACGATGATGGTGAATAGAATCAATCTTTAGGATGTTTTTAACATAAATCTTCAAGATCCAAAAATATCTTCAACCGGTCCGGTCCGTACCCCTCCCACTCCACGAGGTACTGAAGGCCCCCTACCCGATGCCTCGAATCCAGGATGGAGCGAACGATGTACGCCGGGGCCCCCTCGATGTCCAAAGGGGGAGGAGGGACCTCCCGTACCTCAGATTCCTGGAGCGGACCAGCCACCACCGGCCTGAGGAGAGACACATGGAACGAGGGGTTAATACGATAATAAGGGGGAAGTTGTAATCTGTAACATATGTCGTTCACCCTCCTCAGGACTTTAAATGGCCCCACAAACCAAGGACCCAACTTCCGGCAGGGCAGGTGGAGGGGCAGGTTAAGGGTCGAGAGCCAGAACCGGTCCCCCGGTGCGAACACAGGGGTGTCACTGTGGTGACGGTCCGCCCTGGTTTTCTGACGACGCGTGGCTCGCTGGAGATGGACACGAGCGGCCTCCCATGTCTCCTCCGCGCGCCTAAACCAGTCGTCCACTGCAGGAGTATCGGTCTGACCCTGATGCCATGGTGCCAGAACCGGCTGGTACCCCAATACACACTGAAAGGGGGAGAGGTTAGCGGAGGAATGGCGAAGCGAGTTCTGTGCCATCTCGGCTCAGGGCACTAATGCTGCCCACTCCCCCGGCCGGTCCTGGAAATAGGACCGCAGAAACCTGCCCACATCCTGGTTGACTCTCTCTACCTGCCTGTTACTCTCGGGGTGAAAACCTGAGGTATGGCTGATCGAGACCCCCAGACGTTCCATGAACGCCCTCCAAACTCTGGACGTGAACTGGGGATCCCGATCCGACACCATATCCTCAGGCACCCCGTAGTGCTGGAAGACATGGGTAAACAGGGCCTCCGCAGTCTGTAGGGCCATAGGGAGACCAGGCAGAGGGAGGAGACGACTGGACTTAGAAAAATTATCCACAACGACCAGGATCGTGGTATTTCCCTGTGAGAGAGGAAGATCTGTTAAGAAATCCACTGACATATCCACAGACAGTTTTCCAATCCTCAGGGAAACAAACAGGCACAGACAGTTGATCAACAGAGGACTCTGGATGAGTGTGGTGCAAACTCACCTGGGGTGATGCCAGAGTGCCCTGCCTGTTGCCTCGACTCCCAGAGGAACCAACAAGGCACCGACCGGCCGTGTGTCCTCTGCGGCCACAGATGGCGCACGTGATGGCTCCTCCTCCCATCTCCCTATGCGCTGCAACTCCTAACTCCATGGGCACCGGAGCGGGGTTGCTGGATGATCGAAACAACAGAGCCCCCTGTGAACGTCCACGGGTGACCAGCAGGTTATCCAACCGGATGGACAAATCCCATGGAGTTAGGAGGTGGAGTTAGGAGGTGGCTGTGTTTTTCTGTGACCAGGCACTCCCCTAACATAATCGTTTGGTTTGCGTTCGTCGTAAAGCCTTTTTGAAATCGGACACTGTGGTGGGATTAACAAGAAGTGTATCTTTAAAATGGTGTAACATACTTGTATGTTTGAGGAATTTTAATTAGGCGCCCTGCACTTTCACTGGCTGTTGTCATATCAATCCCGTTAGCGGGATCTCAGCCCAAAGAGGTTTTAAGCGTGCACTGTGTCAAGAAGCAGTGCGGCTTGGCTGGGTTGTGTTTCGGAGGACACATGGCTCTCGACCTTCGCCTCTCCCGAGGCCGTACGGGAGTTGCAGCAATGGGACAAGACAATTGGATATGACAAAAAGAGGGTAAAAAATAAATAACTAAATACAATTAAAAAATTGTGAATGGGTATAATTTGTATGTATAAAATGTATATTAGTCATATTTAAAATAACTAAATAGGGTAATTTTGTATACATTTATTTAAAAACATATTGGGCTGCTTCTGGGGGGATTCTGGCAAGATGCCGGCAAAGTCGGCTGAATTCCGATAGACAGAAACTGAGATGTACTTGGGCCGATTCTGGGCAGTCATTCGTTTTGATTCCTGGCCGAGTCCTTCACCCGATTCCTGGCCGATTCAATCAGTTCTGGCCCCCCGGAACTGATTGATTTGCTAGCTGGGAGACGGCAGGCAAGCTCAGGGTCAGGACAGGCAAAGCAGGTTGTAACCAGAAATAGGAACAAACACAGAGAAAGACCCTGGCCCCACTTGATGGACAAGACCATTTGGCAGACAAACAGACAAACAGAAAATGCAGGTATAAATACACAGGGGATAATGTGTGAAAAATGGGAGATACTTGGTAGGGGGTGGAGACAAGACAGATTAAACATATCAGGGGGTGACAGTTATACTGCATCTAAAATCAATATGGTGATATCAAAATTATTTTAAAAGTTTTCCATACAAATTATTTGACCCCTTTTGAATGGCATTGTAATTCCAAGCCACTGTAACGCACTTTTGATGAAATATTCATAGGCACTCTGTCAGGGTGTGTATGAAGGTGAAATCGGGTACAGGAGAGCATAGTATGATTAAATAAAGCACACTTTATTATAGTTCCAAACCGGGAGCACAACAAAACAAATGCCCTCAAAAAACGGAACAATAAAGTAAAGCGCTTAACAAACATCACTTGACATGAAAACAATTACACACAAAACATGATGGGAAACAGAGGGTTAAATACAAGTAGATTGATTGGGGAAATGAAAACCAGGTGTGTTTGAAAACAAGACAAGACAAATGGATATATGAAAAATTGAGAGGCGATGGCTAGAAAGCCGGTGACGTCGATCGCCGAACGCCGCCCGAACAAGAAGAGGAGCCGACTTCGGCGGAAATCGTGATACACTCATTGATGATGCATTGATCAGAATGCTCAGAACAACACAAACGTCCAAAGCAATATTGTGACGAAACATGCAATCCATGAATAGGGGTACTCCGGTAATGTTAGCCCTGGGTAAATACTAGTATGCCAGAGCTGCAGTGAGGTCCCCATTGATCCCATCTTTGTCAGTTACTGTTGAGTTATAGACTAGAAGAAATAGCTACTGGGTTCATAAGTATTTACCAAGACTATTCAACAAAGTGTAACGAAGTATTCAGTTCCATTACTTTACAAGTAGAAATGTAATCTGTTTTATATAAAAGCAGTATCAAGCAACATCTAAAGTTCCCTGTTAAGAGGACCTGTGTGGTTCTGTAAAATCTTTGCTTATATATCGATCAGCCAGTGACAAAGTACATACCTGCAATCCTTACATTGTAGCGCAGCAGGAGAGAGTGATTTCTAGCACATTCAGAGATTGATTCACAGAAAGATTAATATAAAATGAAAGGCGAGTTCCTAACAATTTCAGGATGCCAAGCTCGAGCTCTGTATGACTCACAGTGGTGGGGGCAGATCAAGAGAGTCCTTTAGAAAATGTGCACATTTTCTCTAACACTAAACATAGAAATATGTATTGTACAGTTCTAAGGAAGGCAATCTTATAGTTAGCAATTTTATAATGTTATAATATTTATAAATCATGTAAGTAATTTCAAGCCTTATTCATACAGTTCTGTTGATGGTGACAGGTGTGCGCCATAACGAGCAGCCTGGTGACCTAGAGGCTAGAGAGGGAGCACACATGACACATAGGTTAATGTGATTAGCATGAGGTTGTCAGTAAGAAAAACATTTCCCATGACATAGACATAGCTGATATGGGCAGAAAGCTTAAATTCTTGTTAATCTAACTGCACTGTCCAATTGACAGTAGCTATTACAGTGAAAATATATCATACTATTGTTTGAGGAGAGTGCACAATTATGAACTTGAAAATGTCTTATTAAACCAATTAGGCACATTTGGGCAGTATTGATACAACATTTTGAACAGAAATGCAATGATTCATTGGATCAATCTAAAACTTTGCACATACACTGCTGTAGTCTAGTGGCCAAAATCAAAATTGCGCCTGGGCTAGAATAATACCTTATGGCCTTCCTCTTGCATTTCAAAGATGATGGTACAAAAAAACAAGAAAAAAAGCATGCTTTTTTCTTTGTATCATCTTTTACCAGATCTAATGTGTTATATTCTCCTACATTAATTTCACAATTCCACAAACTTCAAAGTGTTTCCTTTTAAATTATATCAAGAATATGCATATCCTTGCTTCAGGTCATGAGATACAGGCAGTTAGATTTGTGTGTGTCATTTTAGATGAAAATTCAAAAAAAGGGTCAGATCCTTAAGAGGTTTTAAATCCTACTGGGAACAGACGTCATTCAAAGTTTATTCCACGTTGCTTCAACATAATTTAATTGAAATGATGTGGAAACAACATTGATTCAACCAGTGTATTGTGTCTATTGTTGTGAAATGATTAGATATTACTTGTTAGATATTTCTGCACTGTTGGAGCTAGAAACACAAGCATTTTGCTACACCCGCAATAACATCTGCAAATATGTGTATGTGACCAATACAATTTGATTTGTGTGCCCTGTGGTGTGTTTCTCATGTCTGTTATACATTTGTTAACACAAAATTGTGATTAAAATTCTAACTTTATTGCAAATACCACTGGGAAATGAATTTGTTTCACCCATCTATTTTATTTGTCATCAGTTGATCTTGTGTCTAGTACGTTGTGTGAAACTGACCACCTGACCTGCCAAGAGCAAAGGGAAAATTGTGATGGAAACTTGATTGTGAATACCAACTTTATTGCAAATGCCAGTGGGAAATGAATTTGTTTGACCCATCTGTTTTGTTTGTCACCAGTTGGTCTTGTGCCTAGTTAGGTGTGTGAAACTGACCACCTAACCTGACAAGAGCAATGCCTAGTTATTTTCAGACATATTGAAAAGTAACCTTTCTTCCACCTTGTGCTCTTTCAGTCTTTTGATGAAGTCGACATATGATAGTTTTCAAATTCATAGTAACAAAATGGCCGCCATGCAGTCACAGTGTCTCACAGGTGAATTTCCTCAAAACTAACCTCTCTCCCACCTTCTCCGCCTTCCCTCAGCTACAGTGAAATCACGTAGCTGCAGCCATGCCGGAGTGTTCCACGTGGAAGGACCAGATCGCTACTCATTGACCTTGGATCTGGCCAAGAAGCTGTGTGAGAGTCTGGGAATCACCATTGCCAGCAGGGAACAGGTCATCGAGGCCCATGCCCATGGCCTAGAGACCTGCAGGTGAGGTCACACACCTATCTTCATGACAACTGAGCCTCCGCTTAGGAACCCCAGGACGTGCCTTATCAAAGGGTTAACAATAGCTGATTCAAAGGAAAGAGATCAGCTAGATGTTTCCCTGAGACTATTGGTCCTGTTCCAATATTCACACTAGCATACCACTTAGAATCAAGCTACGTATGTATCGGACATATGGTTGTGGTATACTAGTATGGCCTTTGGAAAATACTTGTGAATCCCTTCTGTAAGTGTTTTAAAAAATGTGGTAGGCTTATCACTCATTGAATGACATTCTCTAAATCAAAAACACCCCTGCTGAAAAAAAGCATAGACCAGCATATGATGGTAACTAGTGCTGGTTTTGCTGGTAATCAGCCTTCGTTGTGATTTAAAAAAAAAAAAAATTGGCCATACTTAGCAGCTTAAAGCTGAATTGCAGTACACGGCACATACACGTATCTCAAAACACTTTAAAAACAAAACAAACATCATTAAAAAAATATGAAGGATGTGAGCATGCAGAAGTTCTCAGTACGTTACTTCACGCCTCCAACAGATGGAGAGACAGTCAATAGCACAAGGTTTGAGCAGAGGGAGGTGCAGGTGGTCAACAGGAGGAGCTGAGCAGTTAGATCAGGTCGTCCAGGGGCAGGCAGGTAGCTCAAAGTGTCTCCACGTCTGTCTTCTCTTTAGTGGTAGGACACTTGTAGAATGAGATGCAGTTTGTATTTTAGCTCCACATGCAGGATTCAGTCAACACATAACTTCAGAGAAATACTCTTGAGCAATGAATTCCTCACTGCCAACTTGTCACTGTATTGTAGTCCCACTCTTGGATCGAGACCGTAGAAACATCCCAATGTAGGCCAATGTACTGAAATCAAAACAGCTTGTAGCTAGCATTATTTACTTGCCAACTTTCAAAAGCTGGTTTGCAATTAAATCTTGGGAAGGATGTTTTGTTTGTTGATCCAGACTAAATCTATACTAATGTGGCATTCAAAAACAAAAACAAAGTAAATTGATTCATAAAAAAAATGTAAATATTTCCATATTTACAAAATATACAGGGGCTCTCTGCCTAGGCTGCCAATAGAGTGCCATGGCAACTGTACAACTTATGCTGGTGAAGTTGATATGCTGATAACCAGTACTAGCTGGTCATCAGAAAAACCAACACCAAAGTGCCTAATTATTTTAGACAATATATTACACATCAAAAGGCCTGCAAGTCACATTTTGCTGGCTTACAAAGTGATGTTTCAATCCTATTAGTATCCAGACAGAGTGGGGATATCCAACAATTGCAAGTGTTCAGGATGAATGCCAGGGTTTAGGATGATGACTAATTGAAACTATCTAAACTGGACAACCATTTCAGTAACGGTGCAATCAATCAAACTAACAGATTGGATTCGTTTAGAAACAAATATGTAATTTTTATTTGTGTAGCATACAATTGATGAATCAATCAATGTACATGCAAAAACACAGATATTGAATTTTAAAACATCTAAAAATCTAACTGCAATAGAGGATGCTGGGAAATTTGATAATGATGGGACGTGGTTTTACCATGCTTGGGCGTGGTTTTACCATGCTTGTCAGACCAGCTTGACCAACTAGACCATGCTTGACCAGCATGGACCAGCTTGGTCACCAGCATACCAGCATCACCAGCATACCAACATCACCAGCATACCAGCATGAGCTGGTCACCAGCATCACCAGCTTGACTTGCTAGTCGGACAGCCTTACCAGCTAGATCATGCTAGTCAGACTAGCACTGACCAGCAGAGACCAACATGGACCTTTCGGTTTCAGGGGGGAAAACGGTAATGGTCAATAAATTGTATGATTACGGAGCCTTGTATGGTGTTCCTTATCTCAACTTAAACACTGCTAGCAGTATTGATTTATTGTGTCAATACAAATTATTGTTTAACTTAATTTACATTTAATCTTCTATTTAGATCATGTACAAGCACCCACCAAAAATAAAAAGTATTGTGTTATCTTGCTTCACCTCTACTTTAACTACATACTTTTTTTTTACCTATATTTGACATACATCTTGAGTATTGCTGATAATTCTGTGGTGTAAGCTACAAGCTAATGGCTAACATACTATAGCAATTGGATCTTAAATGCTATTTGCCATTTGATTGTAGATATGGTTGGATCAGCAACGGAAGCACCACCATCCTCAGACAAAAGGCTCATGTTAACTGTGCCAACAACATGACTGGAGTCTTCTTCCATCAAGTCTCTCCGGAAAAACCCTTTGATGCCTTCTGTTTCAATGCATCAGGTGAGTTTTTATTTTTTCATAATAGCTCATATTGACCAGGACCTGGTTTCCCAAACGTATGTTAATGCTAAGATAATTGTTAGAACCTTTGTAGGAGCATCATTAATTCTCAGAGCTGTTTCTCAAAACTCTTGCTACTTAAGTTGAACTTGAAAACACTCATTAATTACCAACTGCCTCAGACCACTTATAGAACAGTGCGTTATTAAATGCTTTTTTGCCCTTTGTTTTATTGTCGTATAAAGCTGGTCTTCTTTTTAAACAATCTTTATTGAGAGTTTGTCATTATATTGCCAGGGATTTTTGTTCTGTTTTGTCCTCCATTATTTGAGTGATTTATACACAGAAGATCTCTGCGAAACATAGAATTGAGACGTTTATCTGTCTCGGTGAATGCTGATAACTTCAGAACGACGTTGACTCGGCCTACAAATATAAAGATGCCAATGTTCTTTGCAATTGTTACAAACAAATAAAGGATACAAATATGCTTCAAATTAAAACCGAGATGACTGCAATCAAAAAATATATATACATTATTGGATACATAGCACATTGGCCTACATATTTAACTCATTTTCAAATCTATTTCATGTTCAACCGAGTTCTATTTTGATAATTGTAGGCTATTGTCTGTAATTTTTCAGTATATGTTTCATGATGTGGAAAAACAAATGTGAGCAATGATGTCCCAAATCTGTGATTTAGTGCATTGTTAAAGGTAAGTATTAGAAAAAGCATCAATATTAGCAGCCATATAGGTGATAATATTTCTATAGGAGCTGATCCGTCGTCAGTATTGTGGAATAATTCCAATGTTATGCTAAGATTTGAATGGAGAAAGCTCATCCAAGATTAGCGCTGCCTTTCTCCCGATCCTACCAGTATCGACACATGCTCCAACAACGCACTTAGTGAAAGTTCTCCCTATGTGGTGATTTGGGAAATGTATGTGTCTTCCGAAAACCGGGCCTAATTTTGGCACAATGATCCCTTAAAACACACATAAATCTTAATGACTCTTCCCATCCTCGCCATTCTTAGAACTTGGACTATAACATGTGCTGAAGATAATTACACATTTGTGCTTTGTTCCTCATCCCTGAGCCAAACTTCTGTTTTTGACAGAGTTGGCTGACAAGAACTGTGATGCGGCCATCAACCCTGATTCAACAGGACCAGAGAGTGTTCAGGTGACAGATGCTGCAGGTCAGTCCTGTCTTTTTCACGAGTCACATCATCAAAATCATAACCTTTTCCGTCTCCTCTGTATTTCATACAGTATGCCATTCCGCAGCTACACTTTGATTTATTAGGATCCCCATTAGCGACAGCTACTCTCCAACACGTAACGAAATAACAAAAAGACATTACAATTGAACATGTAGTGTGTGTGCGCGCGTATATCAGTTACACATACTGTACATAAACACAACAAGTAGGTCACATGGGGGAGAGGCATTGTGCCATGAGCTGTTGCTTTACTTGTTTTTTGAAACCAGGTTTGCTGTTCACGTCTGTATAATACTGTAGGTTTCCTTGAATGTGTTCTGGACCTGGGGTAAGTGGCTGGTGGGGTAAGTGTGTGTATCAGTGCTGTGTATAAGTTGACTATGCAAACAATTTGGAATTTCCAAACACAGTATTCTTTCTTATAAAAACAAGAAGTGACTCAGTCAGTCTTTCCTCAACTCTTAGCCAAGAGCACCTGGCATGCATAGTATTAATATTAGCCCTCTGATTACAATGAAGAGCTCGACGTGTCGCTCTGTTCAGGGCCAGCTGCAGCTTAACTAGGTCTTTCTTTGCAGCACTTGACCATATGACTGGACAATAAAACAGATGAGATAAAACTAGAGCCTGCAGGACTTTGTCGAGTGTGGTGTTAAAAAAGCACAGCATCTCTTTAGTACAGACATACCTCTCCCCATCTTTACAACCATTGAACCTATATGTTTTGACCATGACAGTTTACAATCTAAGGAAACACCAAGTCATTTAGTCTGCTCAACTTGTTCAACAGCCACACCATTCATTACCAGATCCAGCTGAGGTCTAGAACTTAGGGAATGATTTGTACCAAATATAAGGCTCGTAGTTTTAGAGATGTTCAAGACCAGTTTATTTTGGCCACCCATTCCATAACAAACTGCAACTCTTTGTAAAGGTTTTCAGTGACTTCATTGGATGTGGTTGCATTATCTGTGGTTGCTGATGTGTACATGGTTGAATCATCAGCATACATGGACACACATGCATTGTTTATTGCCAGTGGCAGTTCATTGGTAGAAATAGAAAATAGTAGAGAGCCTAGAGAACTGCCCTGTGGTACACAACACTTTACATGTTTGACATTAGAGACGCTTCCATTAAAGAAAACCCTCTGAGTTATATTAGATAGATAGCTCTGAATCCACGATATGGCAGAGGTTGAAAAGCCATAACACATACATTTTCTCAACAACAGGTTATGATCAATAATATCAAAGTATGCACTGCAATCTAACTGTACAACTCCCACAATCTTCTTATTATCAATTTCTTTCAACCAATCATTAGTAATTTGTGTCAGTGCAGTACATGTCGAGTGCCCTTCTCTGTAAGCATGCTGAATGTCTGCTGTTCATTTGTTTACAGAGAAATAGCATTGTACTTTTAAAAGTTTGCTAAGAGCTGTCAGCAAGCCGATAGGTCTGCAGTTAGAACCAGTAAAGGCCGCTTTACCACTCTTTAGTAGCGGAATGACTTTGGCTTCCCTCCAGGTCTGAGGACAAAGACTTTCCTCTAGGCTCAGATAAAAGATATGACAGATAAAAGTGGCTATAGAGTCAGCTACCATCCTCAGTAGCTTTCCATCTAAGTTGTCAATGCCAGGAGGTTTGTCATTACAGATCGATAACAATACTTTTTCCTCCTCTCCCACACTAACTTTACTAAATTCAAACTTACAATGCTTTTGTTGTTGGCATTTCCCACCTAAGTTTGCCCACTTTGCCAATGAAGTAATCATTAAATTAATTGGCAACATCAACATCTGATTAGTTGAAAATGGAGTTGAATTTGTCTTTTTGCTCACTATCTAGTAATAAGTAAGCCTTGGACAAGTAAGCATTATCTAAGCCAGAACGGCCCGTTCGGGCAGGAGCCTATGTCCTGATTCTGTAGCATATGGCAGCTTGATGTACAAGTATAGCCCCTGGACAGGGCCTACACTATCTTCCTCTGGAATTTTGGCAGAACGGATTTCCTCAGATATTCACAACTAGGATGTCTGAGAGAATGCCAAGAGCGTGCAAAGCTGTCATCAAGGCAAAAAGTGGCTACTTTGAAGAATCTAAAATATGAAATATCTTTTGATTTGTTTAACACTTTTTTGGTTAGTACATGATTCCATATGTGTTATTTCATAGTTTTGATGTCTTCACTATTATTCTGCAATGTAGAAAATAGTACAAATTAAGTAAAACCCTTGAATGAGTCGGTGTGTCCAAGCGTTTGACTGGTACTGAATATCTTTGGTCTGTTTTTCACAAAGGTGAGGCCACAGGCCCTGAGGATGGAGCCCAGCCGGAGACCACCATCAACTCCGAGCCTGACACCCAGGACACCACCTCCGCCCCTGGAGAAAAGGGAGCAGAGAGCACCACTGAAGTAATGGAAGCATTGGACACAGACCAGCCTGCACCCACTGAGGCCAGCCAAGTAAAGTCAACAGCATGGGCTGAGGGTTATGCTTCAGAGGGGGCAGCCACAGAAAGCCTTAGCATAGGAATGACGGTTGAGGGGAATGGGACCCAGAAAGCCAGCCCCACTGAGCACCCTGGGGTGGTGGTCACTGAGATGGAAGAAACCACTGTGTCTGGAATGTTGCCTTCTGGCTCAGATGAGGAGGGGGCCTCTTCTATGGCACCATCTGTTAAAGAGCCAGGAGAACCACAGGGCCGGGCCAGAGAGGAGGATTTACAGGAGAAGGAGGTGGAGGTAGGAGGTAAGGAATGACTGTTTGTAACATACATAATATTACATACAGATTGCTGTTTTTTGCTTCGTCGTTCAGTTTGGTATCTTGAAGAAAATGATTACAATTTATTTCAATAAAATAGCACCCTTTAAAATACAAATACATCTCAAGTAAATAATCTCATGTCAGAACAGTAAAACATAACATTAATAAAACATGTTTGTCATAGGATGTTTGTCATAGGATTGCTGTGACAGGATGACAGCTTACCACCACAAAGCTTCCCCTGAGCCTAAAAATAATCAGTTTCAATACTCAAGTGCAGAATTTTCAAAGGGTAGAATGTCCTTAGGTACATTAATGCATTGCTTCTGGTAAAATGTTGAATCAGCAACCTTTGTCCAGTCAGTGTTATCACCTGTGAGAGAGCAGGGAGTTTGTGTGAATACCTTATGCTATTTTTAGTGCTACGTTGATATTGGTTACTGCATTGTTGGGTTTAGAGCTAGCAAGAAAGGCAATTCACTGTACTTGTGCACGTGACATTAAAACTTAAATATTTATATACAGTAAGATGTTCTTCTTTAGACACCTGGTGACACCCCAGAGAGAGAAAAGTGGTGGGCTGTGGATAGGAAGCCTAAACTAAAGACACACTCTAAGACAATTTCAAATAGCACATTTAGCCTAATATAAATATATTTTGCTGACTTTTATTCCAACAAAAAAACACCAAATCAGACAAATTTCCACGATGAAACCTTTAATACTATGACATTAATCTATATAAGAAAAAATATATATCCTAAAAGTTGTACAAGACTTTTACAGATGTATCAACTAAATATCTTCAGTTCTACTGGACGGAACAGTTGTGTTATTAATCAATGCCATGTAAGAACTGGTCTAGCCAGAGTCACTAAAACACATCACTATAATATCACTTCTCTTCTCTGTCCCTACTGTACTTCCCTACTGTTTCCAAGGCGACTCAAACATTTAGTGCTTTGAAGGTGATTCATTTAATCATATGAATCTCTAAATATACTGCACATATGCATGTTCGTCATTCTCCTCAAAACTTCTGTCAAGATGTATTATCATGCAATCTCTAATACAGTCTTCTCAGCTGAGATGTTAAAAGTTGATATTAAAAAAGTGAAGAGCAGAACTAACACCATATTTACCTGTTGAAACTGAATGACTTTTTGACATTTAGAACTATCCCTAAAATTTTCTTGGAAGTGCTGCCTCTGAGAACTTAGAGAAGGATTCTTGTAACAGATAGCCGACCACCCACACACAAGTTTGGTCCGACTCTGGAAAGTTAGAGAACTAACCTCGCCCCCTGGTGTTGGGGTGTGAAAAGGATTGTGGATTAAAACTCAGAACTCTCACTTCAATAGCCACTGTTGTTTGTAGCTCACTATGTTTGGGCATTTAGTGTTACATAAGACAAATGGTAATAGTTATAAAAGCTATAACCCA